>NC_060268.1:128984567-129318506 GCF_021613505.1 Equus quagga
TGTCCCCATGCTGGCAGCTCTTCACTGCCCATGGGTCCTGTCCCCATACTATTCTCTGAATAAAAGAGCGCTAGCACCAGACCTTGAGAGTCCAAGAAATCTTTCTTTTGATTCTTCAGTTCGCTGAGCCCGAATCAGGTAACATGATTAAAAATGGCTACTGTTTATTGAGGACTTAACAATATATTCCTCAAATGTCTGAGTCTCAACACTTCTTTTATAAAATAAGGTCACACATTCTTTTAGATATGTAGATTCCAATAGCTCAAGGACCCATTGTTTTAGCGCCAGAAAGCAGCCACTTAAAGTGTTTCTTGGTTGTTTCTAAGTCATCCCGAGAGCTCTCTCAATTGTGTTTAGGGAGAGGTCCATCAGGTTTCTCTGTTTTGGACACCTCGTCATGCTACTGCGCTGCTGCGTTTGCTCCTGTTCTCCAGGCGGGTGTTACATCCGAATCAGGAGACAGGCCCTTCCCTTAATTTTCCACAGCATAGCATTTAACTAGAGTTTACAGAAAGCCGCAGGATAAAGAAAAGACAGACAGATAATAATTATAACAGTAACTGTGGCTAACCCTGGTTCAAGTTCTGAGCCATTTTCAAGACATCCTTAAAAATGTTCCTCTAACTTGTTCCCATCTACTGCTATTATGAACATGCCAGCTTGCCTCTCCATTGTGAGATACTCTCTGGCTGTCTATTCTATCTGGAGTCTTGGCTCCCAAACCGTGGGACTTCAGAGAGAAAAGGGACTTTCCCTCCTTTTCAGCTAAAAACCTGTTTTTCTAGTTCTCATTTCTGTCCTGGAATCAACTTCTTCCCCAGAATAAATAACAATGGGGATATCCATTCTTTTCAGGAGGAACCTCACTCCCTCACACATAGGATATGGTCTGGCTCTGTGGATGTCACCTCCTTCTTTCCTCCAGGCAATTATCATAGCTGTCTTTATTACATGTCCTAGGAATCTTAACTATTCTCTTAAAACCATGTTTGAGACTTTAATAATCCATTCCATGTTGTGTTATGCCATTCCAGTTAGGACTCTACATAATTTTCCTGCCTTCTTTCCTTCCTATCTATCTATGCATCTATCTATCATCTTCCTCATTTCAGCCTTGGGGCTCTTCGAAACATGCAGTGGTTTACAGGACTGGTTCTCAAGTCTCCCTTCTCCCTCCATACCCTGAGAGCAAGTAGCTTTGGTTGTCACAGTAATTGTGGGGCACATTCGGCATTTAATTGGCTTGCGCCAAAGAAATGTAGAAGTTTTGCAATGTGTGGAACTCCCATCTAAAATGAATTGTCCCATGTTCCATGCAATTTTCAAATATCCCACTGGGCATTCATGTAGGTCCTGCTTATAATTTTCTAAGCCTAGAACCTAACTCTGGTTTTACTAATAAGTACAAAGAATTTTTTGCACAGTTTTAATGTATGCTGAATTGTCGAGGAATGCAAGATTGTTCTTGTTTTGTTCTGTATTGTATCAAGAGTTGTTCACCATGTCAGAAAAATCACACCACTGTTTCAGTGCTGCTGGTGGTATTGGAATTGCCAATACAACACATCCTAATCAACCTACATTTGTAGCCGTCACATTGATCACAGTGATTCTGTTACTGCAGAAAGGGCACAATCTGCTCAACGCTAGACAAAAAAGCCAACCGTCAAGAGGCAAGATGGTGGCAGAGAAAGGGCATTTTATTATAGCTGGCTAGCAAGAGGGAAGATGGCCAACTAATGTCCAAAAGAACCATGTTTAAGGGGGGCACAGAATCTTGAAGCAGTTATATAGGCCAGTGGGTTATAGGGGAGGGGTTAGGAATGTTGACCCTCTGGTGTTACAGACTGGGAGTTGCCACACCAGATCTTTCAGTTTTCATTGATGATGCCTATGAGCATAGTCTCTCTGTTTGGGGGGGGTCATCAAAAGAACGTAGCTATTGTCTTATTGCAGCTGGGAGGTGTATGCACTAGCAGGGGTCATAAAATCTACAGAACAGGTGGATCTCCTGGAGGGTGCAAATCCAGCTGGGTTAGTTAGTCAGAGGTCATTCAAAGTTACAACATAGTCTCTTTCCTACAATATGGCTTCCCTTATGGCAACCTTGTGTTGAGCTGGCTTCAATTCTGTGCATAAGGGGAAAAGTGACTTTTATTATGTGTTCCAGTGTAAGTGTGCCTGAGCATTTGTGTAATGAAATGCAAATATATGATTTATGTAAATACATATAATTATATATAGTGACATTTATTTATAAAATATATTTTGAAGACTCAGTGGAGATAGTTAATAACTATGAATTTCATTTCAGGGTGTTAAAAAAGGACATTTGAAAATATTTATTTTATAAAGGGGTATAAGTTCTGATGGGTTTGAGAACCATGAATATTTATATAGAGAAAAGAAATGGTTCTCTTTAAGAAGCAATAAGAGTCTGCAGGGACATACCGTACTGAATTTCTCTGTGTACAATGATGGCAGTCATTTCCTTCATCACGTTTTAGGTGAGACTTTCTATACATTTCTACAACTAGAAAATCTATATTTGTTTTCTGAGAAAGAGACAATTTGTCTCAAAGGTAAATTTCACCTGGTACTCTTAGGAGGCCAAAAATGATTCTACCTTTTAAATGCTATCAACACTCCCGCACCCCTGGTCGAATGCCTCTAGTCTAAGATGCTACATTACTTGTTGTTTATGTCATTTACTACTAGCTTTTGAGGTTAGAATTGCAAAGACAATTTCTTTACTATTTTAAAAGCTGTATCAAGTAAAAATTAAATGTTAGTTCTTTAGAAGTAATATAATATATCTCTTGTTTACATAATTTGAAATAGACAGGTTCAGTGACAGTAAATGTCGATTTCATTCTAGGTGTCTGTATCTCTGAAAATGACTGTGATTTTCAAAGTTGCAACAGCAGTTTGTTTTTAGAACCATCAATGCAGGATACTCTGGGTTATTAATATATTCAAGGGACTGATAGGGTGGTTAATTAGTAAAAGAAATGTCACCCAGAAAGTCTTGGCTGGGAATTTTCATTAACAGTTGAAAAAGAAGTAACAAAGTAATCAATGAGCTAGAGCAGACATGATTGACGGTAATTACTGTGCTTGTTAAGGTTATTGACTAACAGCAAGATGGGTTGTCAAAGTTGAGGCACGGCACTCTGGGAAAATTAAATGAGAAAAACATTTATTTTAGCTCTTCTGTTACCACCAAGGCAATAAAGTTAATGTGTCAATTTCAGTAGTTCTGAAATAGTTAAATTGAGATTTTTAATTTTGGCACTAAATGCACCTAACATTTAAATGCTGTGTTTGGGTTTACACAAGGTGAAATAGAAGCAAAGGGAGAAATTAGGTGATAAATATAACATATAAAGTAAAAAAATAAGACATAACCAGTTGTACCAAGGTAGTAGCTGTAAAGATGGAGAGGCAATGGATTTGAAGCATATTTGAGAAATAAAATTAATAAAACACCTTTCTCTTATGATGCTAACATCTTTCATTTCTGCATCAATGCAAATATAACTCCCTCCAGGAAAATTTCCTAGATAACTCCCTCCTCCTAGAGCTCTCTCTCCCTCCTTTGAAATCGCATTTCTATTGATGCTTTCCTTACCTTGTACTATAGTTAATTTGCATATGCCATGCTGTTATGACACTGCTGCTGCCCCTAGCTTTCATTCCAATGGTGAAGACAGAATAAGTAAACAAATAAATAAATATGCAAGGTTGCGTTAAGTGAGTGGGGGCAGTGAGATAAGGTAATCAGGTAATACCTCTCTGAGAAGGTGAAGCATTATATCAAGGATGAGAATGGGGCAGACATGTACATAGCTGGGAGAAAATGATTTCAGGCAGAGGAACAGCAAGTGCAATGACCCTAAGGGAGTCAGCTTGGGCATTTTATGAAGAGAAAGTATAATTGAAGTCAATGAACTAGGGGGAAGAGTGCTGTGCGTCAAAGCGGGAGAGGTTGACAGGAGCCAGATCATGCAGGGCCTTGGAGATTTGGTAAAGAATTTGTATTTTCTGCTGTGAGTAATAAGAAGCTATCAGGTGATTTTAAACAGAATAACATGAGCTAAGCTGTGTTCCGAAAGATCACTTAGATGCTATGTAGAGAATGAATTGCACGTGCCTCAGAACAGTTGGGGGGGGGGGGAGATAGACACAAGTGGATGTATTAAACGTAACTTTTGGAAGTAGAATTAATAGAAATTCTTGATAATTGTGAGGGAAAAGAATGGATAAAGGATGACTCCTAGGTTTTGACATAAGCAATTAGATGGTGGTACCAATTACTAGCATATGAATAACAGAGAGAAATAGGTTTGAGAGGTAAAGTGAAGAGCTCTTTTTTGGGACACATTAAGTTTGAAATGTGTATTAGCTATCCAGTGGAGAAGGCAGTCGGGTGTATTTCTCTGGGGCTCATGAGAGAGGTCTGGTTTGGGGCAGCAAATCTGGGAATTGTTAGCATATGGATATGTGACTGGTATTGAGTGAATTAGTTTGCTTTCCTCAGTCCCTGCATTTCACTTTACTCTGTTGCATCTTCCTTATTCCTTAAGGATACATTGCGTAGGCTCCATAATTTTCTGCCATTTTCAGCTCTTTAGAGGCCTGCTGGTCTAGTTTCAAACTTCATCTCATTCCGACTTAAAATCTCATCTCCTCCCCTTCCTCCGGCACTGACCGGCTGTGCTTTTCAGGGCCTTAGAAGTAGGAAGGGGCAAGATCACGTTTTTCACCATTTCTTCTGCTCTTGTATCTTTGAGAGGAGAGAAATCGTTGGCCTTGTTCCCCTAATTTTTCAAGTCCCCTAACTTTTCTCTGGTGTTGGGGCTAGGAGAGGGAAGAGGAGAGGAAGAACATGCAGCAATTTTCCTAATGCTTTTTAGTAAGCTCTGAGTGAGGCGTCTGTCCTCAAATACTACAAATTCCTTAGCATGCAGTGTACACAGATGGCTTGATTTCTTTCATTTTGAGGCTTACTTGCCAGTTCTGAGCAACGGGAAAAGTCCCACTCACCATCCTATTACAGATCTCATTTAAAGCCATAGGATTGGAGAAGATATCCCCTGAGGTCACAGTAGGGATTTGGCCACAGAGAAATTGTTAGGAGACTTAAAAATGGCCCTTTTGGCAGTGCGGGAGACAGAAGTCCCATGGAGTGGGTTGTGGAGTGAATGAGAGGTGAAAATGTAGAGATGGTAAGCAACATATTTGGGAAGTAGTGCGATAAAGGCAGCAGAGAACTGGGAGGAGCCACTGGAGGGAGCTGTGGGGTGAAGCTACTGTTTTTATTTGATACTTTTAAGTTAGAGGTCCTCTGGCAGATTTTTGTGCTGACTGTTAGAGAAAGGGTGCTAATGCAGTTTAGAGCAGAAGAGGGGAGATTAGCTCTTTGGTAGGAGCAAGGGTACTTCTTGCATTGTAATAGGAGGCAAGGCAGAGAAGATGGGGCTCCATGCTGGTGGTCTTGTGGATTTGGGATGAGAAAACATCGGACATCTCCCCAGATGGCTTCTGTTTTTCTCATCGAGGCAGCAGAGTTGATTAGCAGCTAGTAACAGAGTGGGTGAGAAAGGAGAGTGGAAAACATCTTTTTGCTATGGTACGTAAGACCTTTGAAACAGGCGCACATTCATTTAGATTCACCTAAAACATCCAACCAAATGCCAGAACTATTTATCACAATTTTTGGAATAAAAAAATTTCAATTATCACAAACAGAAATTATCCTTAGCTTTAAATCTCATCTTAAAAAGGTGTTATAGCTGTTCAGAAAATCACACATTTTTTTAAGTCCCAACCTGAAATTGCCAACAATTTGAAGTATCATGTATAGAATAAAATGGACTCATGGCTCATGCAGAAGCTATGTTCATTCTTTAAGGTATTTTAATGGAAAGAAGAAATTGTATTGCATTCTGATTAAAGAACTGATGGCACCCTGGAGGGCTTAATTTTTAAGAAGGGCTGCTCATAGGGATAGAATTGTTTTCTTTTTGGAGGCTGCCCTTCTGTGCCTCTGATCTTCTCTCTGGCTCCTAACATAGGGCTCTGCATCAAGGATTTTCTCAGTACGTGTGCTTGAGCGACTTTGTCTGGGGCCAGCCCTGATACCTGCCACCAAAGACACTTTGGATTACCTTGGGAGGATCGCTACAATGGCCCTGATTTAGTCACTCTTTTTTTTTTTCCAGCTCTTCTACCCCTAACTTTTGTTGGTTTGCGAAAGGAATGTGAGCCAAAACGTAAAGCTTGAAAAGTATAAAGAAAGGAAACAAGTAAATAGGGAAGGAGAATAAATACTGAACAAGACTGGGCAAGGTGACAAGAAGGCATTACTGTGAAAATCTGGAAGGGGGCCAGGGTGCCGAATGCAGCGGCTGTGTAGTTCACAGGAACTATTTAGTGTTCAGCATGCTTCAGTGATCACCCAGAGAAAGCCAGATTTTTCCGGTTTTGTTTGCTACCCTAGAGTTAGCTATGGAAGTTTGACATAGGTGATCTGTGTTTTCTGTCAGCCAACCGATATAAATACAGAGCACTATGGGGCCTCTGATCCTCCAATCCGACGTGATTTGAATTGCTAGGAGGAGGACCTCTTGTGGCTGTAGTGGGAAATACTTCAGCTAAAACCTATCTGGGAGGCTGCAGATATGTTTATGAAGGAAATTAAAAAACCCTACAAAACTTCGTAGCTCTTTACAATTACGTTTTACGTATTTATAATATTTAATTGTTTTGATAACACCAAGTACTGTGATCGCATCGATATTGCATCTCTGAGGAGTTCAGTGTAGTTTAAAGCACTTCAGATTTTATCCATTTAATTCACATACCTCCTGAAAAGTAGATAGTACAGGGCTTCTCATCTCGGTTTTGCAGATGGAAAGGAGAGGTACAGAGCAGGTAAGTATCTTGGTTTGGCAGTGGGGACAGGCTGGTTCTTAACAGAATTTGGATATCTTATCTTGGTCTCAATTCAACAGTCTGGGTTTGGAAAACATTCACTATTAAAGCTCTAAAACAAAAACTTCTATTTTGCAAGTGTCAAGTGATTTCTTTATTCAAGAAAAGACAGATTGAGAGACATAAAACTTTCTCTTTGTTTTCACTGTGAAAAGAGGCTGTTCCTAGATTCTCCAGGGGGAAAAGCCTGCTTTAAAAAAAATCTGGGGAGGACAAATATGTTAGAAACTAAGAATCTTTAGATAAATATAATGCCAGTGATGCACATTTTAAAGTAATCTACATAAATATACAGTTATTTTGCAGGTTTCCCTAGAAATCATATAAAATGAAACCCCTTTCATAGTTGATTCTGACACTCCTCAGACCCTGCCTTTCTTCTTGGCTGCTAATATTTGTTCTAAGAGTGCTTGTGAAGCTAATAAATAAATGCCTTCTTTTTATTTTGAATTCAGCCTTTTAAGAACAGGAATGCCAAAACTCAAATGAATAGTTCTATTTTAGAGGCAGTTACCACCTATTGTTTTAGAAGCTATTGGAAGAAAGTCACAAAGTGGTAATGTTTACGGAAATGCAGTACAAATTCAGGTAGGGTGTCGAGGAATTGATGAAATGATAAAGCATAAGGCAGGGGTATGCAAGATTGTTTCAGTGAATGTTAAGATGTCGATGAAGAGGATACCAAAAAAAAGGGAAGAGGAAATATGAAAAAGGATAGCTTTAGAAAAAAGAAATTTTGTTGGAGAGGACTATTTTTTTGGTAACTTTAATAATGGTTCCACGTGTGGAGTTTTGGTAAATCTTCACTTTACATTTGTTACCGATAATTACGTGGCTCTGCGTAAATTCTGGAAGTAGAGAGTGTGATACCTGGTGCCAGGGTATGAGACAGGTAAGATTTCAGAGGAAAAACAGTTTCTCAGATGTGAGACATCATCCTGTGGTACCGAAGACAATGAATTTTACATAATTGATCTTTGATGTATGGATTTCCTGGATTCCTGTTATCCCTGCTTTATTATTTCTCTCAATAATTCTAGCCTTCAGCTTTAATTAGATGTAAGAGGTCCTTATTTTGGAAAGGGACTAGAGAAATGCAGATCTGACTTATTCAGAGCTTCCTGACAGCTATGTTTGTAGATCTCTAGGCAAAGTATGTGTCTGGCCTTTTTCAACGAAGTATTTTCAGTAACAAGTTGTCAGTGAGGTCAGTGACTAGCAGTTCAGGATTAGATACCACCCACCCTGGTTTGTAACCTCCCCTTTCTTTCTTATCCTGGGTGAATGACGCTTAGCTAAAGTGACTGCCCCACTGTCACTGCCTCTCAATTTGGTACTCTGTAACTCTGTGACTAACCAAGACGTCTTCTTTGTTTCCCCTTCAAAGCTCTTTTTGGAAAATTCCCTACGAGAACCGAAATTTAAACCCATTTACTTTATAAGAAGCAGCAGAAAGGTAAGAGTCAAGTTTGTAAAGAGAAGAGCTGGACTTCTTCAGTGCATTCTTCTTTCTGTGTTGAATTGTTCTGCCTTAGTTATATATCGTAGGTTTAAAATGTGGGGTTTCCTTCTGAATTAGAGAACATCACATTATTACATAAAACGGGAATGTTTTGAACAGTTATTATGCAAAATGTAGGCTGTCACGCTAATTTTAAAGTTATAAATAACTTTCAAACTAGTGCCAGGGGAAGCAAGGTCGTGCTTTGCATTCAGAGAGTTTCTGGCTATAAAAAGCCGGTTGGGATACTGTGCAGGAAAAGATAAGATACGACCTGGATGCTTGTGCTTTGGTATGGGGCTGGGGCAAAAGGAAGCAAAGATAGAAAATGTTCGAAGGGATTTTACTTTTAACCAAAAACTCGTTCACAGTAAACAGAAGATTTTTCAAGTGAGATAGTGGCGAAAGCATTAATTTTTGAATTTAATATTTGTCATATATTTCTTTTATAGTTGGCAGTAGTAATAGGAGGTTTAGGAATCTCTTGGAACTGTTTTACCACCATTTATAATCAAGTGAAAATCACACTAGGTGCGATGAATATGGAATGTAGTAATCAATTATGTAAAGAGAAGGTCACTATATGATGGAGTCTGTGCCTGTGAGCAGATGCTCTTGGTTGCACTGAGGACAGAACTGGAAGCAATGAGTTCAGATGAAAACAAGAAGAAATTTAGGTTAGGCATCAGTAAGTTTGTTGACTGTAGGGGTTTTGAGTCACTGATAAACACCGCTAAGAAACACTGTTGCAACGTCTTTGAAGATACATGAAATCTAACGATTTGCTTAAAACATGCAAGTGGGAAAAATAGGATTTCAAATTAGGTTTGGTCCTGGGTTTGTGGCTAGCTTCTTTAGACAGGCTGTAAGGTCAACAGATTGAGAATAACTGTGATTTGGAGACGTGGACTATCGACAGCCAAGTTGGAATGGCATATTTGGAAGTGCTGTTAAAATTTCCCACCCGCTGTATAAAATTACCTCAGTAGTAGAATAAGGCGAGTTTGCTAAACGGAGAAACCCGAAATACAGATAGTATAGATACAGATATTTCCATTTGTTACCTCTTATACTTAGTCTCTGTCTTCTTTCTTATATAAGTAAAATATTGGGATTTTTATAGTAAAATTTATTTTCTTTTCATTATAAAAGCAATGTGCATTTATTTTAGGAATTTTGAAAGCACAGAAAAAAATTATGTGTAATTTCATTGATGCATTTCCTTTTAGTCTTTTTTCTCTGCACAGCTGTAAAATGAACTGCAATAGTACTGTGGATGAAATTTGGAACCTTGCTTTTTCATTTAACCTTTACCCAAACATTTTCCATAAAATATTTCCTATTCTACGTAGATGTTATTTTAAATTGCTGTATAACATTCTTCCAAGTGAATGGATATAATTTTATTCATCATTGTTGAACATCTAGGTGCTGTGATAAATCTCTGTGTGTGTGTGTGTGTGTATGTATGTATTTACTTATTTATTTTTGTCATTTCTTTAAACTCTATTCTTAAATATGAACTTGTTGGATTAAAGAGCGTTAGAGTTGAAGGTAAAGGTTGTGATTTTTAAGAAGATGGGTTTTTACTGTTTTTCTTTTAAGCCATTGTGAAATTCCTTGTCACCTGAATGAAATATTTATTGAGTGTCTATGATATCCAAAGCATAGTTATTAGGCACATAGACAGCAATGTACTAAGTGTTTGAAAGGACAGAGGTCTCCTCTACTTACAAAATTTCAACTTAGGAACTTTCGCAGATATCAACAGAGCTACGTGTCTGAGTCAAAAATGTTTCAGCTCTGCCTCAAACCAACAGATAGTATAATTGACTACTTATATTACTCTGGAATTTATAACAATAGAATTTACAAATAACTTTTGTTAGAGGACCATCTATACATAGTTCTGATTTATATAACTTTTATGATTCAACTGTGACAAAGAAATAGCAGAATTAGGAAGAGTAAATACTTTAGTTGTAATAAGAGTTTGAGGAAATTAGAAGTGTTTGGAGAAAACCTGTAGGCAGCAGAGTGGAAAGAAAAAGGAGAGAAGACACACGCAAGTGCAGAAATTCAGTATTGGGTTTTTCTGCTCAGGAAAACATGAGAGTGGGATAGGCATGGATAGGGTGGGAGTCACGAAAGATAGGAAGTTTTGATTTTGTTATTGTTGAGTTCAGGAACTATGGTTGTAGAAATAGAATATATTGAAGGAAAAAAGCTGAGAAATAAGTGATAAATAAAACCATTTGATTTTGGAGGTGGTGGCTGGTCCAGAGAAATTAAAGTGGAGAGAGTAAAGGTACCAGTATTATTTGTTGGGAAGTGAGGTATACAGTTGTGAATTCATAAAGAATGTATTCTGCCGGTATCAAAATTTTTTTTTTTTGAGGAAGATTAGCTCTGAGCTAATATCCCCTGCCAATCCTCCTCTTTTTGCTAAGGAAGATTGGCCCTGAGCTAACATACATGCCCATCTTCCTCCAATTTATATGTGGGATGCCTGCCCCAGGATGGCTTGACAAGTGGTGCCTAGGTCCGTGCCCAGGATCTGAACTGGTGAACCCTGGGCCACTGAAGCAGAGCATGTGTACTTAACTGCTATGCCACCGGGCCTGCCCCTAAAATATTTTTTTAATTGTGGAATTTTATTTTTCAGTGATATTTAGAGGAAGACCATAACTTTGGAAGGATGGGCGTTCCATTCTTTATTCCCTACGAACTTCTGTTTGCATGTTCCTATTTTTACTTTGGAATAGAAGGGATTAAGATTTAAGAAGAGAAATTGGAAGTCCAATCTTGCCTGAAGAGAAACTATGTGCTTCATAGTGAAGACTTAAAAATAGTATTTATTTATGGATCTCTGGCTCATGGGAATGTTAGTCTAGAGACCGAAAAAGCATGGTTTTATGATTCTTTTAGAATTCTGGATTTTAAGTGATGTGATACTGTGGGAGTGGAACTCCTGAGTTTAGCCAAGTTGCCTATCTAATGGAAAGAGACAGATAATTGAGACTACAGAATTTTTGAAAATGAATGGGACCATTAGCTATTACACCTGATTTTCACATGCTGAATTACTGTTTTTAACCCCATTATTGCTGTCTGGGACATAACCAGTAATTTACTACCAATTTAATCCCTAACTTCCAGGGTCTGAGAAGTGACTGAGTTCTGTGCAAAATTGTAAATGAAGTCAAATTTATTTGGCACCCCCACTTCCCCACCTCTTTTTTCTTCTTTTAATTATCCTGATGAGTATGTTTTTGCTGCTTCAGGTGCCTCCATAAATGGGGGAATAGATTTGATGGAGGAGGCAATGTTTAGCACAAAGAAAGACCCTCAAGTACTGGAACCTGAGCACTTTAGGCCCTACTTTATATTAGTGCTATTCCAAATGGGATCAGCAGTTCCCAATCGCTAGCTGGTCCATGAAAGGAGACAAGGAGTTTGTACCAGAATGTAGATCATCTATGCCCTAAGACTTTGTAGCAAGACTTTCTAGGTGAAGGAAGCAGCCATTGATTTACATTCCAGAGCAAGCTTCTTATCTCATTGCACACCTGTACTTTGAGTAGCAGTGCTTAAATTACACTGTACAAGCATTTATCTCCTCTATCGGTATGCATATGGGGTAGAGAACTGGGATAGAAGTGCAGTTAAGTAGATGATAAATGAATTACCAGGTCTCAGCTGATGAGACTTCTCAAGGTATTATCAATGCAAAGAGGCCCTGGGTTAGCTTGTTGAGAACACACAGAATGACTGAGAGGCAGGATTCCCCGAAGGGCTGCATTCGGTCTACTCTAATGTTGGCTTTGGAATTGTTCACTCATTCTAGATGGCTTGTGTGTCACCAGACATTATTCTTAGTGCTTGAGTTAGATACTAGTGGACCAAATAAAGGCCCTGCCCTCATGGTGTTTCCTTTCTACTGTGTGTTTGTGTTTGTGGATGAGGATGAAGGAAGAATAAAATAAGACTGATCTCTCTGTGATTCTCCAGAAGAGGTACTAGGGTCTGTCTTAGTCCAGGGCTGGAGCTCATAGGTCATGTTAGGCATGGAAATTTATGGATTAACTAGCTTTTCTGTTAGACTCAGCAGTTCCTATTTTCACAGTATGGGGTCACAAAGGAATCCTAATTTTAAGAATCAAATAATCTGTGATAGGCACTGCTGGTTGCCTATGCAATATCCATGCATTCTACTCTTCCTGCTAATTTCACGGAGCTCTGATTTAGATCAAGAAACAAAGGCGTAAAGTGCTACATATTGATCTGCATCTCGTGTCCCTCCTTCGTGCCACGCCCCCCCCCCCCCCCCCCCCCCCCGCCCCGGTTAGGACAGTTACATTTAGTTAAGGCAGATGCATAGCAATTCATGGAGATTTACCTCTTCTCTTCAACTGCTTCACAGTGTTTTACTTTGTAAATGTAGTATAATTTATTTAGCTCGCTCTGTATTGATGGATATGTTTGCTGTTTTCAGTATTTTCATGTTGCTCTGCTGTAATAAATATCTTTGTTAATATATCTTGATGTACTTTTACAAGTGTATATTTAGGATAAATTCATGGAAGTTGAATTGCTGGGTCAAAAGGAATGTTCGTTTTAAAATTTAGTAAGTGTTACCGTTAATTGGAAATATCAACCAAAGAGTTAAAGAGTATGCATGATTTAAAATTTGAGAGCTATTATGATATTTTTCTTTAGGAAGTTCGTATCAGTTTATAACCCCACTAACAGTGTATGCTGAGAGCTTATATTCCCAACTTCTTACCAGTACTGATGATATTTTATCAAATTTTTTCACTTTTGACAGTCTGGTAGATGAAAATGATATCTTGTTTTTTTGATTTGCATTTAATTAATTATGAGTAAGATTGAGCAATCTCTAAATATTCATTAGCCCATTTCATTTCCTTTTAGTTGCTTTTTTGCATCCTTTGCCCGTTTTTTCTTTTCTTTCCCCCCCCAGTTTTATTGACATATGATTGACGTATGTCACTGTATAAGTTTAAGGTGTATGGCACAACGGTTTGAGTTACATATATTATGAAGTGATTACTACAATAAGTTTAGTTAGCATCCTTCATCTCATGTTGATACAATAAAAAGAAAAAGCAAAGAAAGAAACAGAAAAATTTTTTTTCCTTGTGATGAGACCTCTTTGGATTTATTCTCAACTTTTGTGCCCATCATACAGCAGTGTTAGCTATAGTCATCAGGTTGTATATCACATCCCTAGTACTTATTTATCTGATAACGAAAAGTTTGTGACTTTTGACCACCTTCCTCCAATTCCTTCCACCCCCATCCCACACCTCTGGTAACCACAAATCTAATCTCTTTTTCTATGTTGTTGTAAATGGCAGGATTTCCTCATTTTTATGGCTGAGTAATATTCCATTGTACATATATGTCACAACTTCTTTACCCATTCATCCATTGATGGACGCTTAGGTTGTTTCTGTGTCTCGGCTATTATACACATGCTGCTGTGAAGATGGGGGTGCAGATACTTTTTTGAGTTAGTGTTTTTGTTTCCTGGTTATATTCCCAGAAGTGGAATTGCTGGATCATATAGTAGTTCTATTTATAATTTTTGGAGGATACTGCATACTGTTTTCCATAGTAGCTGTATCAGTTTACAATCCCACTAACAGTGCACAGAGTTCCCTTTTCTCTACATCCTCCCTGACACGTTATCCCTTGTCTTTTTGATGACAGCCATTCTAACAGGTGTGAGGTGATATCTCATTGTGGTTTTGGTTTGCATTTCCCTAGTGACTAGTGATGTTGACCATTTTTTCATGTACCTGTTGACCATTCATATATTGTATTTGGAAAAATGTCTAATCAGAAATTTTTCCCATTTTTTAAATTGGATTATTTGGTTTCTTTGCTTTTGAGTTGTATGAGTTCTTTATATATTTTTGTTACTAACCCATTTTCAGGTATATGGTTTGCAAATATTCTTTTCCCATTCTGTAGGTTGTATTTTCACTTTGTTGATTGTTTCTTTTGCTGTGCAGAAGTTTTTCATTTTGATGTAGTCCCACTTGTTTATTTTTGATTTTGTTGCTTGTGCTTTACAAGTCACATCCAAAAAATGATTACCAAGGTCCATGTCAGAGATCTTTTTTCCTATGTTTTCTTCTAGGAGTTTCATGGTTTCAGGTCTTACATTTAAGTCTTTAACCCATTTTGAGTTAATTTTTGTGAGTGGTGTAGGATAGGGGTTCAGTTTAATTCTTTTATATGTGAATATCCAATTTTCCCAGCACCATTTATTGAAGAGATTGTCTTTTCCACATTGAATATTCTTGGCTCCCTTATCAAATTTTAGTTGACTGTGGGGGTGGCCCGGTGGTGTAGTGGTTAGGTTCACACACTCCGATTTGGTGGCTTGGAGCTCACCGGTTCAGATCCGGGGCATGGACCTACATACCACTTGTCAAGCCGTGCTGTGGCAGGCATCCCAAGTATAAAATAGGAGAAGATGGGCACAGCTGTTAGCTCAGGGCCAATCTTCCTCAGCAAAAAGTGGAGGCTTGGTGGCAGATGTTGGCTCAGGGCTAATCTTCCTCACCAATATATATATGTATAATACATATGTATTTATATATATTAGTTGACTGTGTATGCTTGGGTTTATTTCTGGGTTCTTGATTCTCTTCCATTGGTCTATTTGTCTGTTTTTATGCCAGTACCATACTGTTTTGATTACTATAGCTTTATAGTATAACTTGAAATCAGAAAGTGTAATGTCTCTTGCTTTGTTCCTCTTTCTGAGGATTGCTTTAGCTATTTGGGGTCTTTTGTAGTTCTACATAAATTATTTTTTTTTTTCCAAAGATTTTATTTTTTCCTTTTTCTCCCCAAAGCCCCCTGGTACATAGTTGTATATTCTTCATTGTGGGTCCTTCTAGTTGTGGCATGTGGGACGCTGCCTCAGCGTGGTTTGATGAGCAGTGCCATGTCCGCACCCAGGATTCGAACCAATGAAACACTGGGCCGCCTGCAGCGGAGTGCGCGAACTTAACCACTTGGCCACGGGGCCAGACCCTCTATATAAATTTTAGGATTGTTTTGTCTACTTTCGTAAAAAACACCATTGGAATCTTGATAGGGATTGCATTGAATCTATAGATGGCTTTTGGTATACTGATATTTTAACAATATTAATTCTTTCAATTCATGAACATGGGATGCCTTTCCATTTATTTGTGTCGTCTTCAATTTCTTTCATCAATGTCTTATAGTTTTCAGAATAAAGATCTTTCACCTCCTTGGATAAATTTATTCCTAAGTATTTTATTGTTACTGATGCTATCGTAAATGGGATTATTTTGTTTATTTCTTTTTCAGGTAATTTGTTGTTAGTGTATAGAAACACTACTGACTTTTTATGTTAATTTTGTATCCTACAACTTTACTGAATTCCTTGATTATATCTAACAGTTTTTTGGTGAAGTCTTTGGGATTTTCTATATATAAAATCATGTTATCTGCAAATAGAGACAATTTTATTTCTTCTTTTCAAATTCCGATGCCTTGTTTTTCTTTTTCTTGTCTGATTGCGCTGACAAGGACTTCCAGTACTTGTTTTTAAAATTGTTATCCACCCCTAGTAAATTAAGCAAATTAGCTTTTTGTCTGTTTAATGTGTTGTAAGTATTCTCCCTTAAGTTGTTGTTTATTTTTTGACTTTTATATTTTATGTCTTATTTAAATTTTTTTTTGGTGAGGAAGACTGGCCCTGAGCTAACATCTGTTGCCAATCTTCCTCTTTTTGCTTGAGGAAGATTTGCCCTGAGCTAACATCTGTGTCAGTCTTCCTCTATTTTGTAGTGGGACACCACCAAAGCATGGCTTGATGAGTAGTGTGTAGGTCTGCACCTGGGATCTGAACCCGTGAACCCTGGGCTGCTGAAGTGGAGTGTGTGAACTTAACCACTACGCCACTGGGCTAGCCCTTATGCTTTATTTTTAAATTATACAGAAAATTAAATATTTTTGTACTCAAATTTTTAAACCTCTTCTTTTATGGTTTCTGGATTTTGTGTTTGCTTAGAAAGGGTTTTCTACTTCAGTTATGTATACATAACTGTATACATAAATTCACTCATACGTTCTTTCAGAATTTTAAATTCTTTGCTATATCTGGAATTGATTTTGAGCAAAGAATGAGGCTGAGAGACACTTTTATTTTAACTTTTCTTTTAAATCTTTATTCAGTTCATCCAATTTGATTTAATTAAGAATCACTCTTTTTCCTGCTAATTTGAAATGCCATATTTATCATAATCTAAATTTATATTAGCATCTGTTTCTCAACTCTCTTTCCTTTGTAGTAATATTCTTATCTAATTTTTCTCCAACTCATACTTTTAAAATAACATTATTTCATAACATATTTTAATACCTGGAAGGATTAATTCTTCTCCTTATCCTTTTCTGTCCCGGTAGGGTTTTCCTAGATATAATCACATAATGTTTATTTCCAGATAAGTTTTAGTAAAACATTTTATCAAATTCTTATAATAGCCTGTGAATATTTTAATTCTGGGAGAAATGACACCTTTGTAATATTTAATCTGCCTATATATCATCTTTTTGTTTACTTAATTCTTCTTTTATGTCCTTCAGTAGAGTTTTAAAGTTGTCTTTACACAAGTATTTTACAAACTTTTGTTGCTATCATAAATGTTATCTTTCCTTCCATCATAGTTTTAAATTGGTTATAATTTATAAGAAGGAGAGCCTTTGATTTGAGTCCACATTTGTATTTTTTTTGTTTTTTGAGGAAGATTAGCCCTGAGCTAACATCTGCTGCCAATCCTCCGCTTTTTTGCCACAGAAGACTGGCCCTGAGCTAACATCCGTGCTCATCTTCCTCTGTTCTATATGTGGGACACCTGCCACAGCATGGCTTGACAAGTGGTGTGTAGGTCCGCACCTGGGATCCAAACTGGTGAGCCCTGGGGCGCCGAAGTGGAACGTGCGAGCTTAACGGCTGCGCCTGGGCCGGCCCTGCCCCCATTTGTATTTTTAAGAAGTGCCTCTGGCAGTTGAGACACAGCTGATGTTCAGATGGGTTTTTCAGACCCAGATCTCTAGGCTGGCTCTTTGGGATTTGCTTCTTTGACCAGGTGTTTCCTCCCTGAACTGTGCCACCATCTAGCTTGCATGTCTGTTATTTTTTTAACCTTCTATAAAAATTAACTTTTTAAACTGAAAAAGTTATATCTGCACATTTATTTTTACTTTTTACTTTTACAAAGGGTGTCTTAGCCAGGGTTCTTGCCACCAAGAGTCTGTTCTAGCTGGCTTCAGCAGAAAGAATTTCATAAATGACATTAGATAGCCCATAGATTCTCTGGGAGAGCCAGAGAAATAGCCAAAGACAGGGCAGCTAGGAAAAATGTCCAGCGGTACCTGAGGGATGGTCCTACAGAGGTACCAGCTTCCGCCATTGCTGACTTTTTGGCTGGGCAGTAGGAGCCCCGCACAGCTTTCTCAGGAGGATCTGATGCCTGAAAATCTCACCCAAGCTGTGTGTGTTTGGTGAGATCTGGGTCCCGCTCCTGTCGGGGAGTCTGAGGAAAGCAGATGTCTTAGCTTTCCAGTCTCTGTAGAGGAGGAGGAAAGCTGGACCAGGGCTGGAAGAGGTGTTAGCAAACCTATACCATCTGCCACAAAGGGATTACAATGAAAATAAGTCTCCCTTCTGCCCTGACCCCAAGCCCTCAGTTCCATGGTCCCTTTCTCATGAGGCAACTGCTATCAGTTGCTGGTGTAAATAAAAAAAAATTGTCCCATATCAGTATGTATAAATTTACTTCACTCTTTATTGTTGCTGCTGCTTGATTAAATTTAACCAGTTTATCGCTCCATGCGATTCTGGATTATTTTAATGTTGTTGCTTTCTGTTGGTGAAGACTGATATTCCCTAGTAAGGCCATACAAATTGTTAAAATATAAAATGCTTTTGCACTCCCTCCTCCCCCTCTCTGGTGGCTTTCTTCCTCTTGGCCTCTGCCTGGGACCCTCTAGACGTTTCCTAGACCCAGCAGCTAAAGGGTGAACACCTGGCACAGCAGGGGCCTTCCAAGGCCCGTCTCCTGGCTAAGCTCTGGTTGGGGCCCAAGCCATGATGATTGTGAAATGTTTTTCATATCTCCCCTCCTACTAGGCAAATGACATCCAATTGGATTCTGTATATTTCCTAAGGCTTTTCCTCTAGTCACAAAGTCACACCAATGAAAGAATATATGACAATTTATTTAACTAGTCCCTCATTGATGCACATTTAGGTTGTTTCTAGCTTTTTGTTATCACAAACAATACTTCAATCTTTGACATGCATCTTTGTACACATGTTCAAATTCTTAAAAGTGGTATTGCTCAGTCTAAGAACTTGTGCACGTAAAATTTTATGGATATTGCCAGAGGGCCTTCCAAAAAGATTTACCAGTGTATACTTCAACCAATAGTGGATGAGACAGCTCACATTTCTTTATCTTGTCAAAGAAGATTTCACAAAGGGTTTAAAAGATGATTTAGTGAAACCAGTTTATCTTTTTTAGAGGTGATATTGGAAAAAAAAGGAAGAGAAGAAAATTAAATTCATTTAGTATGAGTGGCTCTTAATGAAACTATGCCAAGATATCATGAAATCATTTCTCTCTTTTCCAATTAATAATATTTTGATACTATATTAAAACTTACTGGGAATCAACAGCAAATTTATTGGTTTTAATTTTTAGAACTTACTTTTTTGATGTGTGGAAGAACGTTTGTCAATTCCCAATGCTGTGATTACTCGAAGATGCCAACAATGATTCTGTGATAATATATGCAAGTTTTCCAGTGCTCTGTAATATATTGGTTCTCAACCCAGGGTACTTTTGCTCCCCAGGGGACATTTGGCAATGTCTGAGAAATTTTGGTTGTCACAAGTAGGAGGCTAGTACTACTGGTATCTAGCATACAGAGGCCAAGGATGCTGCTAAACATCCCACAACACACAAGACAACCCCCTACAACAAATTAGCCAGTCCAAAATGTCAATAGTGCTGAGAATGGGAAACCTTTTAACATCTAACTGATGTGCTCATCCTTACCTTTACCCTTTTCATTCTTCTTTGTATGTCCTTTAAAATTCTCAGCTCTTTAGAAAGCTCCTTGTATGCCACAGTGAGTTATGTTTGCGTATGTTTCTCCCATTTTGTCCTCATTTGTGATTGCAATAGTGAGTTTTATTTTTTGACCTGGCTTTCATTTTAGAATCTCTGGCTCTGGGACAGTCTTGTATTTTCTCTGAACTGCTAAGCAATCTAAGATACTTGTCTTATTTTGTTTTGTGTTTTCTTCTTTGGGTGTAATGAACTCTAAGGTAGTATGTTCAATTTCTCCCAAAGTTCCTGTCACTTTCACTTCACTAATATATTGCTCTTTGTTGGCAAGAATTAAGCCCAGGGTAGCAGTTCCATTCTTTGCTTCTTTTGCTCTCCGAATGATGAAGTTGCTGATAAAGAGGCAGAAGATAAAGGAGAGGAGTGATTCCTCCAATTCTTATTTTAATTACCTTATTATCTTTTTCATTTTGCTGAATTATTCTATGTATTTAACTATTTTTATTTAATATTATTATTAGTATTTTTTGAAAAACGTTCTCCGCCAGTCTCTGAATTCCTTGAAGGCAGGCCCTGAGTTAATATCTGTTCCCAATATTCCTCTTTTTTTTTTCCCTCCCCAAAGCTCCAGTACATGGTTGTAAATCCTAGTTGTAAGTTGTTCTAGATCTTCTATGTGAGCTGCCCTCACAGCATGGCAAGTGACAGACAGGTGGTGTGGGTGGTGTGGTTCTGTGACCAGGAAGTGAACCTGGGCTGCTGGAGGGGTGAGCGCCAAATTTTAACTACTGAGCCATCAGGGCTGGCTCTGAATTATTTTATCTTATGTTATTTTATTTTATTTTTTTAAGATTGGCACCTGAGCTAACAACTGTTGCCAATCTTTTTTTTTTTTCCTGCTTTATCTCCCCAAACCCCCCCAGTACATAGTTGTATATCTTAGTTGCAGGTCCTTCTAGTTGTGGCATGTGGGATGCCGCCTCAACGTGGCCTGACGAGCGGTGCCGTGTCCGCGCCCAGGATCCGAACCCTGGGCCACTGCAGCGGAGCGCGCGAACTTAACCGCTCGGCCACGGGGCTGGTCCCTGAATTATTTTATTTTTAAATCTTTGCTTTGTCTCTTTTTATCTTGACCTCTCATTTCAGTCAAGTTTCTTTTCATTTAATTTAGTTTTTTCATCACTTCTTTCCCAGAATTTATGTATTTGCGTATTTCACTGAAAACACAGAGTAGGTGTATTCTAAATTTTCTTTTTTGTGAGGATAATTTTCCCTTCCATATTTAAGACATTGTCTTCCTCCTTTATGTTATATGGTCTTTTTAATTTTGGATTTTTTCTATTTATTTATTTTTGAAAGACAACAGATTTATTCAGTCCTGGTGTTTGTCATCAGTGAGATGTGTACATCCCCTTTCAGCTCCATCACTATCAACTTTGGAACTACAGAATTTCCCTCTCACATCTGAATGTGGAGGGCAAATATCTTGCTAAATTTCTGGGCTACAGGAGGTACATATCCATTGGGGCAAGTCTTCTCTTATTTCTGTTATTTTGTCCTCTACTTGGAGGTAAATTTAACCCGAGATAATTTGAATTCACTTTGTAAAATTTAGATTCACTTTTCTAAAAGAGATGCACCAAACCTAATCTCTAGAATACCCTTCTGCCAGTGTTTTTCTTATGTTTTTCCCTAGTGTTGGGGATCTCATATCCCAGGGCACAATATGTTATTCTTCCCTTGTCCCCTTTTATCCCATGTTGCATTTCTGGGAACTAAAACCTTCTAACAGAGTATAGTATAACAAAGTATATGTATTACTAAGAGGTGGCCAGGAAACATGTCTGGCTATCAAACAAGCAGCTACTGTGCAGGAAGGGGTGAGAGGGGGGTTTTTGATGGGCTCTGTCAGCCCCAAGTCCTCGATAGGATGTCAGGATACATGGATGTGCGGGTCTGGCTCTGTGGCTGTTTTAAATTTAGGCACAAGGGAGTTCTAGCTGTCCACCCCATAATTTGTCCCATTAATGAAGTAGATAAGGTAGAATGGCCAGATTTAGCAAATAAAAATATAAGGCACACAGTTAGGTTTGAATTTTAGGTAAACAACCAATACTTTTTTTAAGTATAAGTATGTCCCAAATATTGCATAGGCTATACTTATGCCAAAAGACTACTCATCATTTATCTGAAATTCAAAGTTAACTGGGCATTCTGTATTTTATCTAGCAACCTTAATGTAAGAGAAATTTTCCCCCAGCGTTTGCAAATCCTTGTGAGGTCTTTACCCTTTTGTGTCTCAGGTACGGGTGTAACAGGGTCTTTTTCTGATTTGATAAAGGTCGCTCTTCCCAGTCTTCATGCACCTGCAGGGCTGTCAACACTGGGAGGACTGGAAGAAATTTGTAAAGAGTCTGGGAGTCTTCAGAGAGGAAAAGAGTGCAGACCTGAACTCCTCCTTTTCCAATGTCTTTATTATTAGAAGGTTTTCTATGCATTGAGCCGGTTCTGATTAAGAAAGGATCTAATAAGAAGGAACATTGAAGACCTTAAGCTGTTAGCCCTGCTGTGGCCGGCATTACCCGATGGGACAGGCTATCCGGTCATGGGCACGACTGGAGGCAGAAGGCCCTCCTGACCCGGCCAGTGTGCTCTGTAAACTAAAAAGCTGTTGGCGCAGATGCCATGTCTTACCTCTGAGGAGCAGGCTGCTTCTCTCTTGACGAATCGCTGTGGCCACTATTGGAATCTGCAACAGCAAAGGCCAGCGCACACCAGGCGAAAAGGTCACCCTGGCCTGTGGGGGATCCGTTTTCATCAGTAAACTGTGCCAGGAGCAGAACACCAGCAGCCTTCAGCTTGTATTCTCTCAGACTCTCTGGTTTTCTCCCTCTGAGGTGGATCAAGAGGCCCCCAGAGTTTTTGAACAATTTGATAGACAAGAGAGACCTTGGACTCCCTGCTAGTCTGGCAATTGAGAAGTGGTTTTAATTTGGAGAAAATAACAGGTGGGACCTCATTTTTACCCAAAACTATTGAAGTAGATCCAACTATTACCACATGTACATATATATTTTACAAATATGTCATCATAACATATATTGTTTAATACTTGATAAGTTCTGTAAAAGTTTCTTTTTTCTCTCTCCTAGATGTTATGACCTGAGAAGACTGAATGTATTTTCTTGTGGTCTTGTGCTTTGCAGTTTTGAATATATAGTTTAGATCAATAAAGATATATTAATGGAAGAATATCAAGTTTTGTGATTCTTTATGATTCCTGCATCTTTTTCTTCTTTGTCAGCTTGTATCCATTTTTAAAAGACCTACCTCAAAATTTCTCCTGTAATAAGTAGTCATCCTGGGGTAATTATTTTTAACTTTGATTACTTGTTTAACTTTGGTCTCTTGGCCCTTAGTTTGCATTATATAATCTTGCATTTATACATATGCTAATTTAAAATATATTGGTCGTTGATCCTTGTGATTGCATCCCTCTAGGGAGAAACAGAAGAATGAGTTTATGATCTTAGTGTAGGAAATCATTTCTTAAATAGGACTCTGAAAACATAAGCAATAAAATAAAAGAATGAAATATTTAATTACGTTAATATAAAACTTCTTTGTGAGAAAAAAAAGACACCATAAAAGAAGATAAATAGGGGCTGGCCCCGTGGCTGAGTGGTTAAGTTTGTGCACTTTGGTGGCCCAGGGTTTCGCTGGTTTGGATCCTGGGCAAGGACATGGCACCACTCATCAGGCCATACTGAGGCAGCGTCCCACATGCCACAGCTAGAAGGACCCACAACTAAAATATGCAGCTATGTACTGGGGGTATTTGGGGAGAAAAAGCAGAAAAAAAAAGAAGATTGGCAACAGTTGTTAGCTCAGGTGCCAATCTTTAAAAAAAACAAAAAAGAAGCTAAATAAAAGCTACCAATTGAGAGGATATAGTTACCAGTCATCCATATAAAGTTGATTGCATTATTGTTCCCTATTCTTCTCCTTCCCTGTGTCCACGCCCTTTGCCATGTGACACTGCAGTTCTTCCCACTAGAGGAGGAGTATATTTCCCTGCCCCATTAGCATTAGACTTGGCCGTGTGACTTGCTTTGCCCATTGAAATGTGAGCAGAAGAGTCAAAGTGCCAGTTTGGAGCTCATACCTTAAGAGGCACTCTATGTTTTCACTTGCCCTCCTTGTATTTTTGTCGTTGCCATGGGAAGAACATGCTCCTGGTAGCCTACTTGTCCAAGGAGGATGAGAAGCATGTAGAACAGATCTGGATTCCAAATCTACAGCTTGGAGTGAGCACCGCCAGGTCCATCCTGGATTAGCCAGCTTCCAGCCAACCTGAAAATGCACAAGAGAAAATAAATGCTGCTTCATGCTACTGAATTTTAGGGTGGTTTGTTATGTATCATTATTGTGGAAATAGCCAACTTATAGACCATGCAACAAAAATGATTTAGGATAAGATTTTATAAAGAACTCCTAAAAAATAAGGAAAAGAACAATTCAGCAGGGAAATGGGTCAATGATAAGTAGAAAGTAATTTGAAGAAGAGAAGATTGGAATAACCAATAAATAAGTGAAAAGATGTTTAGCTTGTTTCACTAGTTATTGGGTACATACGGATTAAAACAATGATGGGATACCTTATACCTATTAGACTGGTAAAAATTAATGTCTGGCAATAACCTAGTATTTGTAAGGATGTGAAGAAAATGGAACTTTCATATACAGATGGTAGACTGTTTAAGGATACAAAGAGAGACATCAAGCAGGGAGAGGATATTTTCAAGGAATATTATTGACAAAGGATTATATATGGAATATACAGAGAATTCTTGGAAATCAGTGAGAAAAATCATGCGACTAGAAGAAAAATGGGTAAAAAATAATGTATGCAATTCATTGAAGGGATACTTGAATGGTGGCTAGCCAACCTAAAACAGATCACCAATTACTTTGGTAATCAGAAATGCAAATTAAAACAACAATGAGATCCGCTTTGTTCCTCCCGTGTTGGCAGAAGTTGAAACGTCATGCAGTATCTTGTGCTGGTGAGATGGGGACATGTGAACCCACATGTTCTGCTGGTGGTGTTATTTTGGACACCAATTTGGAATATTTGTTGAAATTGAATACTCACATGCATTCTGACCTAGAAATTCTACTTCTGAATTGTATTAGTTTGCTAGGGCTGCCATAACCAAAGAACCACAGACTGGTGGCTCAAACAGCAGGAATTTATTTTCTCATGGTTTGAAGGCTAGAAGTTCAAGATTAAGGTGTCAGCAGGTTTGGTTTCCCCTGAGGCCTCTCTCCTTGGCTTGCAGATGGCTGTCTCCTTACTATGTTTTCACACTCACACGGTCATCCCTCAGTGTGTATCTGTGTCCTAATCTCTTCTTCTTATAAGAGTACCAATCCTTGGATTAGGGCCCACCCAAGTGGCCTTATTTTAACTTCATCACATCTTTAAAGGCCTTATTTCCAAATACAGCTACATTCTGAGGTACAGGGGTTTAGGACTACAAACATATGAATTTTGGGGAGGGCACAATTCAGCCCATAGCAGAATATATCAGAGGGACTCTTGTATAGGTACACGCAGAGACATGTATGAGAATGTTTATCATGGCATTGTTTCCCACAGCAAAGAGCTGGATATGACCTAAATATTCTTGAATAGGGATATGGACAGATAAAATACATTATAGATGCATCTGATAGAATGCTACAAACCAAAAATAACAAACTAAATCAATTATATTAGTTGGGAACCCATTTTTCTCAAATAACAAGGAATCTGTAGGTAAAAAGTTCAGAGCTGATGATATCAAGGACCCAAGGTCTTTCTATAGTTCTGCTCTGTCATCTTTCCTCCTCCGCTTTGCAGTAAGACTGCTTTATGTCCATGCATCAGACCACAGACAGTAGAAAGAAGGACCAAGGGCCATGGCAACATGGTCTGACTCCCTTTTTAGAGGGAAAGTAAAAGCTTTGCCAGAAACCCCCTCAGCAGACATCTGCTGACACCTCATTGGCCAGAATTCTGTCACATGCCATTTTGAGTTGCAAAGAAGTCTGGGAAACCTAATGTCCTGCTTTCATAGCTGTGAAAGGCAAGGGAGAGCTAGGATTATGTGTTGAGTGAGCTAACCTGTGGTGTTTACTGCATCTGTATAGTTCAACATTGATAGACCATGAAAATGTAATGCTAAGCGGAGAGAGAGCGGGCAAGAGAGAGAGAGGAGAAGAGAGATGAGAAGTACAATACGACTTGTGTAAATTTAAAAATCCATACACACAAAAAGCTATGTATCATTGTAAAGGTATATGTCATATGTCAAAGAAGTTATGGAAAGTTGATTGGAAGGCCACCCATTAACTACTACAGAGTGAATGCCCATAGGAAGGGAGGAGGGGACTGGAACTGAGGCTGGGGGATACAGAATGTGACCAAAAAAAATAGAATAAAACAGGCTTTTCATGGACTAGTTCCAGCAGTTGAACTTTGAGGAGCATGACTGATTGTGTCAATCTAATTCTGTGCACAAGACCCAAGAGAAAAAAAGTGGGGGTGACTTGGGGTGTGTGTGTGTGGGTTACTCAGACTGTTGGGCAGGGTTTTTATTTAGAGTTGAAGAAAGGTGATTCACTATGTCCACGACTGAGTTTATTTCACCTTACTCTGTGATGAGCTTCATGCTTTTCAGTACAATTGAAGGCCTGATAGGAATGATGTTACAGTTTAAGTTTAGTGACTATGGCAGTTATTCTTTGGACGATATAGGGATATTATGAGTTTTGCAAAATTGATTTTCTTTGTTTTTGTACATGTATTTCTTTTGCTCTATAAGGCAAAACTAGTAGAATTGACTTTTAGAGAGTCAATGGGGGACATGAATAAAATAAACATGGCTGCTTGGTAGTGAAGTCCATCTTTCTCTAGTTTTCTGTTATTATCTTTGGAAACAGAGTGGGAGGAAGGATTTCCTTCCTCTATCTCTAATATAGCCTCAGTGAGTGGCTCTCTGCTCTGGAATGAAGCAGGTTGGCACAATTCCATAAGTCTTATGTGGGAACAAGACGCCAGAGGTTTCTATTTTTTACTTGTTGTCATTCTTTTGCTTTTAGTTCAGTATTCTGTCCTTTAACCAACCCATACCCAATCCTCTAAATAAACATACACAATTTATTAATATGTGTTAGTGCGTCTTTCATTTTTTCTGTTAAGCATTTGTTACAACTCTGGAAGCAGCTCTTAAGCTCTCTAATTTCAGGATCATGTTCCTTGTTGCCTAATTATAATTATTATCATGGATGGGGTAAATGACTTCCTTTGGTGAAATGGATTCAATTTGCTAAATAAAAATGTGTGAACTTAATGACTCTTCATCCATTTTTAAATCAGATGGGCAATCCATTTGCTGTCTCACAGCAGCCTTCTAAAATTCAATGGCATTTGATTTGGAAAAGTAGAATTTCACAAAGAGAAAACCATCTTTCTACAAAATAACAATAATTGATAAGTGAATTATTTAGCACTGTAATTAGCTCTTTCTTAGAGTCCATGGGTAATTTTATAAGTAATTCTTCATAGCAACTTTACAGGTCTCATTTCACAACACGAGGAAGACAGGATAAAGGGGGGTCAATGTGTATGAGGCCAAGCAGAGTAAACTAGAACTTGAATTTGAACCAAGTTTGCCTTGAGTTTCTGCTTATTCTTTTCATGACTTAGCTTCTTTTCCTACCCCTAACAGGTACTTGTTTTGAAAGTACTATCCTTGGTGCCTTATCTCTCTCTCCTCTCAGAGTCGGGAGAGCTCATTTAGTCTCATGGTTTAGGGTGAAACACGGATGCATAGTTACCATATCTCTATTTCTAGGCTTGATTTTTCTCCTGAGCTATATGATGCAGCATTTCCAGCTGCCCATGGGACATAACCCATTTGCACATGCCAGTCACACCTCGAACTCATGATACCTAGCATATGTCAGAGTTAGAGCTTGCTCTGGACTTGTTCATCGGTGTGAATATCATCTGTTATGAGCCCACTGCAATAGTTTAGGGAGGTAATAAACTGTTTTCAAGATAAAATGAAATATATAAAAAGTGAATTGAAAATTCAAATAGAGCATAAAATGTATGGAGGCATTTTTGCTAAAAGTAAAAAGGATTATTTTAAATAAGTAGTATCTATTCACTAGTCATTCAATCTCTCCTGCCCCTCAAAGCATTTGTTTAAAAATTGTTTTTAGTCACAAGTAGGATTGAGACTAGCAAGACCTTTTAGATGTAGGTTCTTTTTTTTTTTAAAGATTTTATTTTTCCTTTTTCTTCCCAAAGCCCCTCCGGTACATAGTTGTATATTCTTCGTTGTGGGTCCTTCTAGTTGTGGTATGTGGGACGCTGCCTCAGTGTGGCTTGATGAGCAGTGCCATGTCCGCGCCCAGGATTCAAACCAATGAAACACTGGGCTGCCTGCAGTGGAGTGCGCGAACTTGACCACTCGGCCACGGGGCCAACCCCTAGATGTAGGTTCTTAAGCCACCTGAGGAAACCAAGAATTGCTGAAGGAGACAGTTCAGGATGTGTCAGAAACGAAACTCAGAGTTGGAAAGTAAATTGGAATTGAGCGGTTGGATGAAAACAACAACAAAAATTAGTTATCTGTATGTTCTAAAATGTGTAGATGATTGGTGAAAAGGATAAGCAAATTACTGGAAAAACTGACTTTCTAGTTTTCTTCTGGATGCTTATCTTATAAATTAATTTGATAAATAATTCTCTCTCATATTATAGAGACTATGTCAGTTTAGAAAGTTAAAGATACAAAATTTTATGAAAGAATCAATAACAGTTGAAATACATTTATTTCCAAATGTAAAATATGATTTTTACATGACTACCATTAGTTATTATATGAGCAAGGAGACTGCCACATTCAGGTATTAAAAACAATTTTATGGAGTGAAGAATCCAAAACTTGTTTTCATTATCAGAAATAGAATTCTCTTTTAAAGGAAAAGAAGCTGTAATATGCTATTTTGAATCACAATTGAGGAAGAGAATGATTATTTCTTATTTCTTTGGAGAATTTATACTTTAGCGTAAAGGATGTGTCATTAGTAGCGAGTGTGGGAGCATGACAAGAGAGATCACTCTTTGAGCCTTTAGATCTGCTTTATTTTTGCCACCGTTGACTTAGTAAACTTGATGTTTGTGACAATACCTTCAGAGAAGCATAGAAGACTTTTGTCTTCTGTCAAAATAAACTTGTGGTAGTCATGATTTTAGCTAATTAGATGGTAAAATATTTTTAGAGTAGATCGGGCAAATCAATGTACATGCTTTTCCAAAATGAAGTGGGTAAGTTGTAAAATAAAGAATTTGTGGCTTGTACAAGACTTTGTTAGTCACAACACTATGTGCTCATGAGAAATATAATAATGTTGTGATAACTGGAAACATATCTTCTAAAATTATCCTAGAGCTTCTAATATATAATGGACAATTAGCAAAAATTAAACAGGGCAATTAAAAATATTAAACAATTTACAAATGTCATATGTAATTTTGAAGAGAAATTATTTTGTTTTGTAGTGTAGTTCTATTTTCTTTGGAATTGTTTTGGACTTTCTAATGGGGCTTGGAATCTTTAAGTAGGGTTTTTGTTTGTTTAGTTTTTTGTCCCAGAAAAATCTAGGGTTTTGGAAAGTCATTCTGATGGTTGAACGCAATTCTGCTACCTCTTGGCCATCTACTACTTTTCTTTTGTTACCATGAGGATGTAACTGACTGAGCCGATAGAGGAAGAAATAACGGTAGACTTTGTCACAGATGAGAGGTATTAAACACGAATATGGGCTCTGCAAGTCAAACTTATATGGGCAAAATAGAACGGGATATCTCTAAACGTATTTAATAGGGAAAGTTGAGATGGTGTGTTGTACTTCCTAGGTGAAGTATGAAGATGTGCGATTGGATGCAATATTGTGGGACTGCAGAATCAAGTGATGCCCTCTGTGGGCTAAATGAGGGATTGCGTTTAAGAAAAGAGTGGCTTTTTTTTTTTTTTTTTAAATAGGGCTGATTGCTGTATAAAAGGATTGAGCAGTGCAATATTCTGAAATAATTTAGGAAAAATTATAAATATGAAGAATGAAGCTAATATTTCACTTAAATTATTTCCTGAATTGCAACTAATATGGAAATAGCCACAATTGAAATTTCCTAATCTTTTGATCTATTTTTTAACCATGAAAGTAGGCCATAGCGAAGGAACACAGTAAGGGGCAAAATACAGGATCTTCTGCCCACCTCTGATAACAAATATATGTAATTCTGATTATATATTAATTCTGATTAACCAAGATATTTAATTGCTTTCATTAGTTAAATTACTGTTGTAAGAGTGATTGGCAAACATGTAGAGGTGAGATAAGAAGTGCTTTTCTCTGGGGACTCTGTCTTAATTTCTATTAAAAATAATTGAAATATTCTTAAGTAATTTAGAAGTTTGATAAGTTCAAAGAAGTATCATACAGAATGTCTGTTTTAAGTTTTTCCTTTTTTCTTTCTTAAAGTCACTTTGGAATTTACAGTGTTTTGGGCGTATAATGCACACAAAAGTTATGTTTAAAAGCTTACATGGGGCAATATGTCATTATTTCATTGCAAATTTGAAAAATATAATTTCAAGTCTGATTCTACAGTTTGATGTCGCCCTTCACTGGCATGTTGCTTTAAGAGCACCCATCCCCCCTTCCTGCTTGAGCCACTGTGTCCTGTCAGTCATCCTGAAATACACTAGGGTGCTTGTCAGGCTGTTTGCTTACAGATGCATCATAAGCCAAATTGTGAGCCATAATAGTGGCACTGAATTTCTAAATACAAGAAATTGCTTAGACAATTGGTTTAGTATCTGTATATGGGCAATACTCTGTCCTGCAGTAGGTGAGTGAAGTGTCAAACTTTTTAAAATCAAACTTCGCTATAAGGCAAATAGTAATAATTATAGATTATCTGTTGCTTGGTTAGCTAACTTTGGGGAAAATTAAATGACATTATTTCTATAAAGTGGGATGAATAGAAACTACTATGTTACGCATTTACTACTTTTATAACTAATTTTCCTTTTAATAACACTAAACTCTGAACTACTTCATAAAATCTCCAATTTTATAAATATCTACTTTTCCGAGTAGATTAGCAGGCATTTCAGATTTAGATAAAAGTGTGGTTCTCTTCCGCATTTTTTCTTTCACAACGACTCAGGCAGACTCAATTGAGCAGAGGCTCAATTCTGCTATTTGGGGTGTTTATTAGGGGTTTTAAAAATAGTGTTGAAACAAATTCTCATGTGCCAACGCCCAAGTTATAGTAGTCTGACATCAGAGCGTTTAAAAGTTCCTACTGTGTAAATGAGCTATTACTTTTTGAGTAAGTGTGGGCAAGACGCTGGAAGCTTTACATTCTGTGGACAGAAAAGGTGTGCAGCAAGCAGGGTCTTTATTTGTGCAAACAAGTTAATTTCCACCATGGGCCTCTAAGCTGAATTGTGCATGGATGCTTTTCCTGTATTTTTTATATGCACCCTTAAAGATTTTTGAACAGACTTGATAAAAGCAAAAAAGAAGGAACTCATGGATTCTGATACTCGTATGTTCAATATAGTAGAGAAGAGTTAAGAGGCAGCAAGGAGTTAAAGTTTTAAGACTTTATTTAGGGTAAATGAGAAGAGATTGCTTTTGCAGATACATGGAATGGTTATTTGTTCATTCCTTACCTTGTTCTAGAGGGGATTTAAAGTGACTTACAAGGCTACATGGAATTCAAGATAGGGTAAATTAAAAGTGGAGTGAAAAAAGAAAGAAAAACAAATATGAGGATATAAAACAGTCAGGAATAAGGCAAAAAATGCAGCAGTTCTCAACTCTGGTTTTATGATACCGGTGTATTATGGATTGATGAGAGAGAAAATACAGAATATGGAAATCTGATGGGGGAATTTCATGCAAACTAGCCGTCTCCCTTACCAACAGTGGCAGGCCAGAGTGAGGAGAGTGTGTTGGATGGTGAATATTAACTACACTTTAAATGTCACTTGTGTTTTGGTGGAAAAAAGAGTTGAGAACTGCTGCCCCTTTAACCCACACACTGATTTATGTGGGCATAAGTGTGGATCCAAGTTTTCTAGGAGCAGAAAAAAATTTGGACTGTTAATTCAGAGGAAAGATTAAAGAGGCTTAGTTTTTGGGAAACAACAAGAAGTTATCTAAATAAGGTCAAATATCTACATATTAGAATGGATGTGATCAAGACAATGTTTAATCTATTTAGCAATTTTGTATGGATCTAGCCATAGTATGTTTTTTCGACTAGCTTGTGAGATTTGTTACTCCCTTTCCTGTCGCTCTTTCAATCTAGTGATAAAGTTTACTTGAAATTCAACTTCTGTTAGGTCAAAACTAACTGGATCAATCTAATTGGGAAAAGTTGTTGGGTAGAGGAAGGAATTCAGAGGCAGGACTCCTGAATGTATTTTGATCTTCAAATACTCAAAAAACAACTGCTATGTTGATGATTTTCAGCTCTGTGCCGCGCACCCGCCTTGTGTAAGTGAGCCGGCTTAGAAACTCAGTGCTTTCACATAATAGTATTGAAAAGGGACAAAAGTGTAACAGTTAAAATTTTGCTAAGGATCTTCAGTAATATCTTCAGATATGAAATTAACATGATGAGTCAGGGATAATCATTTGATTCCTTTTTTTATTCCGTTGTTAAAAATAAGATCAGTAAGGAACGATTATTTTTAAAAAAGCAGAACAAAAACAAAGAAAATACTCAAAGCTTTTATTTTTGTACATTTGTACTGTAAACATATATGCAGGTTGACTTAGAGTTCTTGATAGAAAAAATTATAAATCAAACAGGTGACATGTCAGATGTATGGGACAACTTTAGAGATAAGCTGGACACATAGGTTTGAAATTGGGAAAGCAATTATTATGAAGACATTAAGTAGGATTTAGGCACCAGATAAACTGAGTGATGTACCAGAGGGGTCAAGAACACTTAAGAAAAGCTAATTAACTTTTGAAAGCATTAGTTCAGAGATGCTAGTGAGAGATCCACTCAAAGAGCTTATAGAACCAATGGGTATCAGTAGAAATAGATAATTATCTTGTAAGTGAAATAATCTAGAAATATTTTCTGTGTCACTGGGGTAAGAGATGAACAGAAAAGATGTTTTTGCTTCAGGGAGATGGTCCCTGAGCTAACATCTGTGCCAATCTCCCTCTATTTTGTATATGGGATGCCGCCATGGCACGGTTTGATGAGCAGTGTGTAGGTCTGCACCCCGGCTTGAAACCTGTGATCCTGGGCCCCTGAAGCGGAGGCTGGGAGCTTAACCACTGTGCCGCAGGGCTGCCTCCACAAAAGATTTTTTAAAAGTCAAATTTATTGAGGAAAATATTTATATACATTCAATTCATTCTTTTAGACTTTACAGTTTTATAAACTCTGGCAAATTGTATACAGTCATATAACCACCGCTGTAATCAAACAACATTTCTTTGATCCAAAAAGTTTCCTTCTGCCCTCTGCAGTCAAGCCACTCCCTAACCCTTGGCCACTGGCAACTACTGATCTGTTTTCTGTCCCTCTATTTTTGCCCTTTCAAGAATGTCATATAAGTGGAATCATACAGTGTGTACTTACTTTTGTCTGACTCATTTAGCATAATGCTTTTGAGAAATATTCGTGTTGTTGCCTGTATGAATAGTTCATTCTTTTTCTTGCGTAACATGTGACAATATGGTTGTATCACAAATTGTTTATCTATCTATCTGTTGATGAAAATTAGAGTTGTTTCCAGTTTCTGACTATTATGAATAAGGCCACCATGAATATTTGCATATGTCTCTATGCAGACATATGCTTTTATTTCTTTTCAGTAAATATCTAAGAAGTGGAATTGCTGGGTCGTAGGGGAGGTGTATGTTTAATTTTATAGGAAACTGCCAAGCTGTTTTCTAAAAGTGGCTATACCAGCTTTCATTTTCATTAGCAATGTGTGAGATTTCCAGTTGCTCCTGGTAGTTCGATCTAGACAAGGCTTGATTAAATTTAGGTTCAGTTCTTTTGGCAAGAACACGTTGTGGGTGGTGTGGTGTACTTCCTACTGCATCATATCCAGAGGCATAGAGTCTGGATTGTCTTAATTTAGGGGATGTTAAGATTGATCAGTGCCTTCAGGCTCTGTAAGCCTGATTCTCAAAGTTCTCCTTTAATCATTTACCTAATGGTTTTAGCCTTTGTTGACCACTGCCTAGATCTATTATTTTTTTAAGGTTGAAAATAGTGATTTTATCATTCTATAATTCTTTATTAGTTTTTCTTGGTTGGAATTATTCTGTAAAGAAGAACTCTTCCCCTCTTTACTACTTCATTACCCTAAAGTATAGTTCATACCAGAAAATCAGTAAAATACTTGATTATTTCCCATTATTTATCAATTTTCAGAAAAATAGGATGGTGTCCTAGCAAATTTGAAAGGTGACCAATGAGTGTTTGTTTTTTGAACTAATGAATTTAAAAAAATAATTTTTTGAGGTCATATTGGTTTATAACATTGTATATTTTCAAGTGTACATTGTTATATATCAGTTTCTGTATAGACTGCTTTGTGCTCACCACCAATAGTCTAGTTTTTATCTGTCACCATACATATGTGCCCCTTTGCCCTTTTTGCCCTCGACCCTCCCCCCTACCCCTTTGGTAACCACTAATCTGTTCTCTTTGTCCATGTGTTTGTTTATCTTCCACATATAAGTGAAATCATATGGTGTTTGTCTTTCTCAGTCTGGCTTATTTCACTTAACATAATTCCCTCAAGGTTCATCCATGTTGTTGTGAATGGGACGATTTTGTCTTTTTTATGGCTGAGTAGTATTCCATTGTATGTATATATATATATATATATATATACACACACACATATACATATATACATATACATATATATATATATGTACTGCATCTTCTTTATCCATTCATCAGTTGATGGGCACTTGGGTTGCTTCCACATCTTGGCTATAGTGAATAATGCTGCAATGAACATAGGGGTGCATAGATGTCTTTGTATTGTTGATTTCATTTTCTTTGAATAAATACCTAATAGTGGGATAACTGTATCATAAGGTATTTCTATTAATTTTTTGAGAAATCTCCATACTGTTTCCCACGGTGGCTGCATTAGTTTGCATTCCCACCAGCAGTTATGAAGGTTCCCTTTTCTCCACATCCTCTCCAACATTTGTAATTTTTTGTCTTGTTAATTATAGCCATTCTGACAGAAGTGAGGTGATATCCCATTGTAGTTTTGATTTGCATTTCTCTAATAATTAGTGATGTTGAACATCTTTTCATGTGCTTGTTGGCCATCTATATATCTTCTTTGGAAGGAAGATGTTCATATGCTCTGCCCATTTTTTGATTGGGTTTGTTTTTTGTTGTTGAGTTGTGTGAGTTCTTTATATATTCTGGAAATTAACTCCTTGTCAGATATATGATTTGCAAATATTTTCTCCCAGTTGGTGGGTTGTCTTTACGTTTTTGCTTTCTTTTTTTTTTTTTTTAAAGATTTTATTTTATTTTTTTCCTCCCCAAAGCCCCCTGGTACACAGTTCTATATTCTTAGTTGTGGGTCCTTCTAGTTGTGGCATGTGGGATGCCGCCTCAGTGTGGTTCGATGAGCAGTGCCTTGTCTGCACCCAGGAGTCGAACCAGTGAAACACTGGGCCATCTGCAGCGGAGTGTGCAAACTTAACCACTCGGCCACAGGGCCGGCCCCACGTTTTTTCTTTTTTTAAAGATTCGTACCTGAGCTAACATCTGTTGCCAATCTTCTTTTTCTTTTTTTTTTTTCTTATTCTCCCCAAAGCCCCATAGTATATAGTTGTATATATTAGTTGTAGGTCCTTCTGGCTCTGCTGTGTGGGGTGCTGCCTCAGCATGGCCTGGGGAGTGGTGCTAGGTCCACACTGAGGATCCGCACCAGTGAAACTCTGGGCTGCAGAAGTGGAGTGCATGAACTTAACCACTCAACCATGGGGCTGGCCCAGTGTCTTTTTGTTTTGCTGATACTTTCCTTCGCTTTGCAGAAGCTTTTTAGTCTGATATAGTCCCATTTGTTTACTTTTTCTTTTGTTTCCCTTGCCTGAGTAGACATGGTATTCAAAAAGATGCTGCTAAGACTGATGTCAAAGAGTGTACTTCTAGGACTTTTATGGTTTCAAGTCTTACATTCAAATCTTTAATCTATTTTGAGTTAATTTTTGTATGTTGTGTAAGATAATGGTCTACTTTCATTCTTTTGCATGTGGGTTTCCAGTTTTCCCAATACCATTTATTGAAGAAACTTTCCTTTCTCCATTGTATGTTCTTGGCTCTTTTGTGGAAGATTAGCTGTCTGTAGATGTGCGTTTTCTTTTTTTTAAGATTTTATTTTTCCTTTTTGTCCCAAAGCCCCCCAGAACATAGTTGTATATTTTTTTAGTTGTGGGTCCTTCTAGTTGTGGCATGTGGGATGCCACCTAAGCATGGCTTGATGAGCAGTGCCATGTCTGCGCCCAGGATTCGAACTGGCGAAACCCTGGGCAGCAGAAGCAGAGCAGGTGAACTTAATTGCTTGGCCATGGGGCTGGCCCCCAGACGTGCAGTTTTATTTCTGGGCTTTCAGTACTGTTCCACTGATCTGTGTGTCTGTTTTTGTGACAGTACCATCCTGTTTTGATTACTATAGCTTTGTAGTATATTTGAAGTTAGGGATTGTGATACCTCCAGCTTTCTTCTTTTTTCTCAGGATTGCTTTGGCTATTTGGGGTCTTTTCTTGTTCCATATAAATTTTAGGATTCTTTGTTCTATTTCCGTAAAGAATGTCATTGGGATTCTGATTGAGATTGCATTGAATCTGTAGATTGCTTTAGGTAATACGGGCATCTTAATTATGTTTCTTCTTCCAATCCATGAGCATGGACTATTTTCCCATTTCTTTATGTCTTCTGTTTCTTTCAATAATGTCTTATAGTTTTCAGTATAGGTCTTTCACTTCCTTGGTTAAGTTTATTCCTAGATATTTTATTCTTTTTGTTGTGATTGTAATTGGGATTGTATTCTTGAGTTCTCTTTCTGCTAGCTTGTTATTAGTGTATAGAAATGCAACTGATATTTGTAAGTTGATTTTGTACCCTGCAACTTTGCTGTAGTTGTTGATTATTTCTAATAGTTCTGGTGGATTCTTTTGGGTTTTCTATGTGTAGAATCAGGTCATCTGCAAACAGCAAGAATTTTACTTCTTCCTTGACTGTTTGGATACCTTTTATTTCTTTTTCTTGCCTAATTGCTCTGGTCCAAACCTCCAGTACTATGTTGAATTGGACTGGCGAGAGAGGGCACCCTTGTCTTGTTCCTGTTCTCATTTGGATGGCTTTCCTAATGAATTTTTATATATTGCATACGTTTCAGTGTATTGTATTCTTTATTCTTTTGATGTTAAAATTTTCCCACTTTTGGCCGGTGAGAACCCCTTTAAATTGGTTCCTGAGCCTTTTGACAAAAGCCAAGTTGCTCTTTAGCACAAGATATTGCAGGCTCACTCTGTACATTTCCTGCCCTACACCTTCCATCAGCCTTTCCAACAAGGAGCCTAGTTCCTTTTATTGGGAAATAATATTTAGGGAACATAATCTATGCACTAGGTTGCCCTTGCTGCCCATATTTTGGTGTGTGTGTGAACAGATCTGGGAAATAGATATTTTTTAGGAAGAGAAAAATATATAATGAGATCATATTGATATTTCCAATTCATATATGATTATAGAGTTTTAATTTAAACTTTTAAATTTTATATTTGTATCTCTTTTTTCTTATTCTAGAAATCTTATTTCCTAACAACATGAGCATAATTACTTATTTGCTTTCTCCTAATGTGAGTGCGTATACATATGTATGTATGTATATACGTATGGGGGTGTGTGTGTGTGTATATACATACATGAATACTAAATGCAGATTAAGATTACTTTGATGTTCTTTTGTCCTAGAATATATTCCTCTAGTGATTAAAGTAAATACTGTGTTTTGAAGTCACAGTATTATTTGTTTTGGTGTGGTTATGAAGCTAATGTGAAATATAGTTAAGGTTTATTTTCTTTGCTTTATATTTTTCAGGATTGACTTGTGAGTTAATTGTTTTATGATTATGTAAAACATTTACTTGGTTCCAAAGTTCAAACTCTGAAACTAGGTACAGTCAGAGAAGTTTAGCATTCATCTCTGTCTCCTCTATTCGTTCCCTCCTCTTTAAGGACAACCATTTTACTTTGTTTTTGGTTTATCCTTTCTTTTTCTTTTTTTGAAGACGTAAGCAAGAATGCAGATGTTTTTTCAACATTGCCTTTCTTACATAAAGGAAGTATACTGTAAACACTGTTCTGCACCTTGTTTTTTTCACTTAACAATATAGCCTGGAAATCACTCCACAGAAGCATATATGGAGAACTTCCTCACTCTTCTACTGCTGGGTAGTGCTTGTTTGTGTGGATATGTGATAGCATTCCTTTCTTTTTCTTCCCCACTCTGCTTCTGTCCCTCACTTTCTTCCTTCCTTTCTTTCTTCCTTTTAAAAAATTGCTGCAATGAATTGCCTTGGGCATATATCACTTTTTACTTTTGCTAGTTTATATTTGGAGTAGATTTCTAAAAGTGAGTTTGCTAGGTCAAAGGGTAAATACATACACATATATATGTATAATGTATATATGTGTGTGTGTATATATATACTTGTATATATATACACACACACATATATATACACACACGCACACCCCCCCACACATACACATAGGTACATGTATTACAAATTTACCCTCTCTAGGGACAATGTTTTTGCATATCCACGAGCAATGTATGAGGGTGTCTGATTCTTTCCAGCCTTACTAACAGTTTGTTATCAAAATTTTGGATATTTGCCAATCTGAAAGATGAGAAATGGTATCGCCTCATAGTTTTAATTTGCATCTATCTTATTATGAGATTGGACAGCTTTTTATTTGCCTAGGGGCTATTTGCATATTTTCCCATTAATGAAAATTATTTTGAAATTATTTTATGTTGCGCTCAACTTTAAATAATATCTATTGATCCTTTCCTGTGAAAAATGAGCAAAGAAGAGTGTTTGGGCTTTTCTGTATTTTTTGATTTGTGATTTTGCTAGTCTGTCCACCATGTCCCCAAATGTACTCTCAGTCCATGTGTATTGGATGCTTCGAATGTTCCTTTTATCTTTGTAATATTTTATTTTTTCCTTCAATTTGTTTCTTGAGTTCTTTTATCTTGTTTTTCATTCCCTCATGATGTTTTATTATCTCTTTTTTGAGTCTTGTAGCTCTTCTTGAGTTCTTTTTAAAAGAGAGAACTTGTGTATATGTGTGTATGTATTTATATTTGAGTCCACATATAACTATTTCACTGAACTCTTCTTCTGTTACCTTCATTAATTCTTGTTTTTATGAATTTTTTGGATTCCTCCTCCTCTTCTTCGTCTTCTTTCTTTTTCTTTTTTTGCAGTTTTTATGTACAGTTCCCATTACATTGTATGTCACCAGTCATTTCTTGAAGAACAGCATAGGGAGGATCAGGGCTTGAGTGGGAATGAATTGAGGTAGTTGGCAATTTTTAATCCATGTGTGATATTGAATATTTTCTCACTAACGTTATTTCCTTTGCCTCTAGGAAAAGTTTTCTTTCAGTGGTTGCTGCTCCAAAACTCAATATGCTTCACGGCAAAGTCCTTTAAGTCGCAGACTATCAGCATTGTGAACAGGTGATTCAACATCCCTTCCTTCCTTCCTTTACTCCGCTTGACCTCTACCAGCTCCCCGGCCAGGCGGTGTTCATTATAGACGGAAATGGCAGTCATCATGCTAATTCTGCCCTGCCACTCTTGTGATCCTATAGTGTCAAACTAGGTCTTTAGAAAGATATCCCTTTTATTCTCTACCTATCTACACCCTACATCTTAATATTCTAATCAAAGAACTCTTGGATAGGAATTTCAGGGTTGTGGCACTTACTTTTAGAGAAAATTATTTCCCAGTGAGTTGTATATAGACTTTCACCATCCCTTTTTTAAAAAATTTTATTTGGTTATGATTTAACTGTATTTCTTTATTCGTAATTTGAAGTAATGACAAGTTTCCTTGAAGATGGTGGTTTTCATTTTAATCTTTTTTTGTTTTCCATTAGTTTTGATGGAAGGAAGTAACATAAGCATGCATTTACTCTGCCATACATTGTAAGAAATCCTGGGAGACAATAGGATGATGATGATGATTATCTTAGAGATCTGTATAGAGTACAGAGATAAGGAAGCATTGCTTATTTCTATGTGAGCATGTGTGTGTGTGTGTGTGTGTGTGTGTGTGTGTTAAGATGTAAAGAGGATTGTTTGAGTTGAGGTAAAAAAAATGAGCAAGTATTTGTCTAGTGGCTATTGGGAAAGGCAGTCTAGGCGGAGGGAGCAGAGTGAATAAAAGTGTAGGGGCATGAAGCAGTATGGTCCATTCAGAGATCTTCAGATTCTTTGGATTCAGTACAGGGAGGAGGGAGGTCAAAGAGGTGGAGAAAGCTGGAGACATAGGACAGACCAAACTGCCTCAAGTCGTTTGGTAGAGACTGAACTTTATTATGTCAGAATGGGGAATTGTTGAGGGTTTTAAGCAGGGCATTAGTGTAGCATTATCTTATTTTGTATTAGAGAAATCACTTTGGGAACAGTTTAGAGAATAAATTGGAGGAGTGAAAAACTAGAAGCAGGGAGACCAGTTAGGGTATCATTACTGAGCTAAGGAAGTAGTAGATGGGATTGGAGAGGAAATGGCCAATATGAGAAGAGTTATGGGGATAAAAGTAATGTGATTTTTCCACAATGTGAAGGACAGGCAGAGCAAAAGAAAATATTCCAGCATTGTGTTCAAGTGACTGTGTTGAGTGCCCAGCTATATAGTGTTGTGATTAATCTAGATCAGAACTGAAGATGGTGCAACACGTTTTGGGGAAAAGATCATGAGTTCAGTTTTGAGGTGCTTGTGAGATGGCCTGATGGGGAATGGATCTGGGGGCTCTGAAGCTCAGGTGAGAGGTCTTGACTGTAGACAAAGTTTTGTGAATCAGAGATTCTAGGTTGAATTGAAGCTCTAGGATGAGATTGCTCTGAGAGAACAATGTCATGTGAGCAGAGGATCAGATGTAAAGGATTGAACCTGGGGTGAGACACCTACTGTTGAGAGAAGGTAGTAGATAAGGAGGAACCAGCAAAAGATAGTGGGGAAGAAGGATCAGAAGGGTAGGGGAGAAGCATGAAAGTGATCTTTTGAGGCCAGGAAAGTTTTATTTCCTGTTTAGTGAATACTTAGCATGCAGGATGAGAGACGTTAAATAGGGTTAATAGGTATATAGTCAGATCTCCTGGAGAAACTTTTAAAAAGTAGTGGTAAAATAGTGAATTTGTTGGTTGGATTGAAAGATTCTGGCACAGACTTTTTTTTTCTTAAAGATTGGTACCTGAGCTAACAGCTGTTGCCAATCTTCTTTTTTCTTTTCTTTTTGCTTTTTCTCCCCGAATCCCCCCAGTACATAGTTGTGTTTTTAGTTGTGGGCCCTTCTAGTTGTGGCATGTGGGATGCTGCCTCAGCGTGGCCTGAGGAATGGTACTATGTCCGCACCCAGGATCTGAACTAGTGAAACCCTGGGCGGCCAAAATGGAGCACCGAACTTAACCACTCGGCCACCGGGCCGGCCCCCCGGGCCCAGACTTTTACCAACTCTCTTCAAGAAGTATGGAAGAGTGGAAAAGCAGGAGGCAGAGGAGAAGCTGAAGTTCTCAAGACAGTTACATACATACAGTTTTCCCAAGTGTAATAGATTTATGGAAAAATGAATATAGTGTTTTCGAAAACTTTGATCTCATTTTCTTTATTTTGATAAGCACGTTCTTATTTATTTCTAGTTAATCAGAGAACAAAGAAGAAATGGGAGTTTTTTGGCTTCAAACTGAGGTTGACAAGAATTCCACTTCCTTTACCATTCTTTTTGATCTCTGCCTTTCAAAAATACCAGACCTTGGGAGAATTCACATATATTTGAGCTGTCTTAGAATATCATGGAATAGAACCGACCCATAGGCCCACTGGACTTGCAGCAAGAAAAGTCAATGTCACTTTCAGGGTGTCTATGAAGGACATGTTACTTCTGCCCTGGCTGCTTAAACTTGATGTCTTATAGCTGAAGGTTATTCTTGTTCTGGGTGATTCAATGAAATCTTCTCTGAGGTCTCACATATTAGATTATCTTCTTCTTAAATTTCAATTGGACTAATTTAGTTCTTTGGCTTTTTAAATTACACGTAGGTAACCTTCATGCTGGGCTTATCTGAAATAGGATCTCATAGGGTTTGTTTCTGGTGTAATTTTTATATGGTACAAAATGTCCTTAAATTGGAAGGCACTGCTATACAGAATAACCATGGGGCATTTCTGTCCTTTCTCCCTACTGCAATTTTGAAAATGTGTGCTATTATGAAATATAGGGTGAGCTTTTAGTGTGAACTGACATTTTATAAAATAACATGAAAGGTATGTTATCAGGAGAGGGGTAATGAGATCATCTTGTTAAATTCTTATATACAATGTTTCTTTTCAGTTAAATCAGAAACTGAATTATAACTTTTTGCTTTCTCTATTTTGGAGGGAGATTAGACTTGACTAGCCATTCACAATAAGAGGGACCTAATATAAGACCTAAACATAAGTAGAATCTGTTATTTTCCTTTGTTTTATTTCATATTGGTTAAGGCAGTCTCTTGGGGGTTTTCGTTTGTGGTTTTTTGTTTGTTTGTTTCACTATTTTTGCAGCTCTCATCTAGGTTGTGTGTGTGAGGAAGCAAGTTTTATTTTGGTTACTATGGCTAGAGTAAGCAAATGTTTTAATTTAATTTAATTTTGTTTGGGTCTGCTCATAAAGAATCCATAAAACTCATAATTTTTGCAGGGGAGGGGCTCAATTTGATTATTTTTCAAAGAACTGACAGTAAGGTGACTATTCAAAGGTTTAATGAAGAGAACTTCAAATGCTTCTGGGAAGCTTTTTAAGGTTTGAATTAAAACATGCTAAAGATACTTACTTTTTATTATAAAATGTAACATTGTTTTGTCCTGTTGAAACCCAGACTTCTTGGAAGCTAAGGAAATAAAAAGTGCAGGCTCTCGAGTATCCTGATATGCAGTGCATTTAACAGTTGTGGCCCTAATGCTGGAGCATAACTTTTGTGTACCACTCTGGAATTGATTTCAAAGGGCTCAAGATCCTTTATGAGGCTGTTGTGCATTAGACATTTTTTAAAAAGTGTATTTAGGCATATTGCATTTCTAATTAATGCACATGTAGGAAATATGCCTTAGATTTTGAAGGCAAGAGATCTAATAAAATGAAGTACCAGAGGGGAGCTTTGTTTTAAACTCTTTTGTTATGGGAACAAACAATGAAAGCACCCTTGAACAATAATTACAAGCTGTATAGATGAAAGAGAGATGTTTATCATTACTGTAGACAAGTAGACTCTGCTCTCCTACTGAAAAGGGGATAATAACGTCAACTAATGTTTGTTGAGCTCTTGCTAGGTGTCAGAGACATGGGCTAAGTTGTGGCTTTTATACGGATTTTCGTATTTAACCTTCAAGATCCTTTTGAGGAGGGTAGTAGTATTATTGTATAAGTGAGGAAACTGATGTTTAGGGAAGTTCAGTAACTTGTCTAAAGTCACCAGTGAACAGGGAACAGAGCTTGTATTCTCGCCTAGGCAGTCCAACTTTAAAGCCAATGCTTTTAATTACTGAGATCCAGTAGTGATGAGATGTAGGAGAAGTTAGACCTTTAGCAGATGGTCGGGGCAGCAGGGTGTCTCTCACTGGCTGCTGCATAGTACCCTGTGAGGGGCTGAGTAGAGCCGAAATCTAGCCCTTCCTCTGCTGGGCAAACTGGGGGCCTTCCTGCTCACACCTGCAGGGCTGTGTCTACTCAGAGAGTGGCACTGTTTTCTAATTCATTTGCCCAGAAGGGGCATGTTTTTCTAATTCACTCAAAGGCAAATCTTAATTCTATCAACCTCCTCTGAGTACCACTTGCAAAAATCCTTTAACTCTGACCTGCCTCTTCCCAGTCTGCTTGTTCCTTTGGTGGTCTCATGCCATCCACCTTTATGCTGACAACTCTAACATTTATATTTTTATCCCAGATTTCTCTTTCAAACTCTGCTCTTGTATATCCAACTGTCTACTTAACATCTTCACTTGGATGTCTAATATGCGTCTCAAATTTATCATGTCCCAAACTGGACTCTTCACCTTCCCGATTCTCCGGCAGTTGCCCCACCTCAGTTAATGACAACTCCATCCTTCCAGTTGCTCCAGACTAGAAAACTTAAAGATATCTTGAATTCTCTTTCTCCTGTATCCAATCTGTCAAGAATTCCTATTGGCTCAACTGTCAAAATATATCTGTAATCCGACCACTTCTGTCCACTTCTGTTGGAACCACTCAGGTCTAAGCCATAATGCTCTCTCATCTGGATTGCTCCAGGAGCCTCTCAGTGGTATCCCTACTTCGGCCCTTGCCTGCTATACTTCATTTTACTTACAAGAGTGATCTTCCAAAATACAAACCAGGTCTTGTTTCTCTAGTGCTCAAATCCCTGCAGTATTTCCCATGGGGCTCAACATCATCTGCAGTGCCCCCAACGGCTGCCCCACCATTACCTTTCTGACCTCTCTTACTACGCTCTTTGTGGCTCACCCCACCCCACTTACACTGGCCTCCTGGCTGTTCTGCAAACATGCCAACACTCTCCTGTCTTAAGGTTTTTGCTCTGTTGTGTCTGCCTGGAAGGCTCTTCCTCCAGGTATCTGCTTGGATAATTTTCTCACCTCTTCAAGTCTTTGCTCAAATATCTCCTTTTCAATGAGGCTAATCTTGATCTTCTTTAATACTGCAATCTACTCCACACTTCTCTATCACCAAATCCTACTTACTCTGTTCTACTTTTTCTTTTTTCCATAGCATATGTCATTTTCTAATTACTGAACAGTTTTCTTTTTATGATGTTTATTGTTTTTGTTCTCCCCTTTCCATAACTGGCTCAAGGTAGAAACTCAATAAATATAAGGTGAATGAATGAATAAAAGAATGATGCCCTATGGTCTAAGGTTGCCTTGGCTCTCACACCATTTCAGTCTTATAGCTCACCAAAAGTCTGGGTAGAAGAGCTCACACAGATTATTGATCTCTAAATAAATGCGTAGAAAGTATTTGTAAAGTGTAAGAAGAACATCTCCAAAGAAAGAAACACAACTGTTTCTCCATCATATGTATTAGGCAATTGCTTGATTTTTTTGACTCTCTGACAAACCTGAGATACTTTTGCTTACCAAGTGAGTAAAGCTGTGTGTATTTCTTTCTTGGCAGGCCAAACAAGCCAGCAAATGTTTGCATGGGAGCATGGAGGCAGGGATAGGCGTGGGGGTGGAGGTGGGCTTGGAAGACAGGTGTGTATAGAGATTGTAGTGGAAATTTTTTATTGTAGTTGTCCTCTTTCCACTTTATCTCACTTTAGCCAAGACTGAATTGTATAAAATCAGCTGATAATATGGTGCAGGCAAATCCCCAATGCTCCCTTTTCCTTTTTTTTTTTTTTTGATGAAGATTAGCCCTGAGCTAACTACTGCCAATCCTCCTCTTTTTGCTGAGGGAGACTGGCCCTGAGCTAACATCCGTGCCCATCTTCCTCTACTTTATATGTGGGACGCCTACCACAGCATGGCTTGCCAAGCAGTGCCATGTCGCACCTGGGATCTGAACCAGTGAACCCTGGGCTGCCAGAAGCAGAATGTGCGCACTTAACTGCTGTGCCACCGGGCCGGCCCCATCCTTTTTTTTACTTAAATTTGTTTACTATGATTTCTTAGATGATTTTTTTTTTGGTCAACTAACATTTGGTTCCTATTGCTTATGTTATTCCTAACTGCATGATGTTAACCCTTTTGAGAGGGACCAGAGGGGAGAGTGAGGCTTACAAAGTTTTGTTATGCATTCAAGATAAATTTTTAATGCCAATGTAAATAAATGCTCTGTTTAATGACATTATTTCAGTACTTAGAAACCTTTCACTAGTAGCTACTCCTTTCTTCTGACATTTTGGAAAATTAGAATATCAGATAAGATTAACATTTGTGACCTTGTTGGGGCTTGGGGCCTACTAAAACTATCTTCTCTGTCCAAAGATACTTTTTTTTTTTTTTTAAAGATTTTATTTTTTTTTCCTTTTTCTCCCCAAAGCCCCCCGGTACATAGTTGTATATTCTTTGTTGTGGGTCCTTTTAGTTGTGGCATGTGGGACGCTGCCTCAGCGTGGTTTGATGAGTAGTGCCATGTCCGCGCCCAGGATTCGAACCAACGAAACACTGGGCCGCCTGCAGCGGAGCGCGCAAACGTAACCACTCGGCCACGGGGCCAGGCCCTGTCCAAAGATACTTTTGGTAGAAGACTTGTAGACATGATCAAAGTGCTTTAAACTTGGGGAAGAGAAACCTATTCCTAGATAAAGCCATCAAAGTCATGTGAATGTGCACACACATATGTGTTAGTGTTATGACAATAATTACGGCATAGAAAGAACCATGTTAATAGAGACGGTGCATAGTAATTATTCAGAGAAAATCATACGGGAGAAGGTCAATAATAAATAAATAAAAATAATAAATAGAAGTACCTGGAAAAACACAAATTAAGTGGAATCATAGATACCAGTAAATCATGAATTGATTTTGTTCTTTTTTTGAGTCTTAAACATATTTATTTATTTTCTCATGAATGTAATGTTGAATGTTCACAAAATAATTTTAATAAAAGGGGTAGAGAAATATACATAGAGTGAATATACACTCTTGCATAAACTTAAGGAAAGAATAATAGCAGAGAGCATTTGGATGGGAGGAAAAAAGAGAGGAAAAGGACAGTGATATTGTTACAGAAGCTTATTGTAGCAACAATTTTCATGCTCCAGATTAAAAAACTGTTACAGTAACATAGTGTGATGATACATTTAAAAAATTTCAGGTAAGTCTTTTCTTAAAAGTGGAGCAACTGATGACATTTTTTTTACCCTCCCTCTCTGACAATCACATGTCTTGGAAGTTTGAGGAAAGAATGAGAGAAGCAAATGTGACCAGTGAGGAAGAACTGGTGATGCGGAGTGCTGGGCAGTCTGGGCAGGCCTGTCCTTAACATTCGCAGTGAGTGGAGTGAAGGTAGAACGGGCGGCCTCCATACCATGTACCTGTGCCAAACGTTCGGAAAACGGAAGAATTAAAGTGGAAATACATGGCAGTAATTCCTAGCAGTCAGCATGGATTCTCCAGGAATGAGTCATGTCAAACTAGAATTTTTTTTTTTTAAAGATTTTATTTTTTCCTTTTTCTCCCCAAAGCCCCCCAGTACATAGTTGTATATTCTTCGTTGTGGGTCCTTCTAGTTGTGGTATGTGGGACGCTGCCTCAGCGTGGTTTGATGAGCAGTGCCATGTCCGCGCCCAGGATTCGAACCAACGAAACACTGGGCCGCTTGCAGCGGAGCGCGCGAACTTAACCACTCTGCCACGGGGCCAGCCCCATCAAACTAGAATTTTTTTTAAATTGGATTCTGGAATAGGAAAGGAAGGGTATCTCTGTTTCAGCAAAGAATTTGAAAAATCCTCCCATATATTTTTTTTTTGGATAAAGTGAAAAAGGTGGATTATTTCACACAAAAGTGATTAATAACTGGTTGGAAAATCATATCTAAAGTGTTTCTTAATTGATCATTATATATCTGGAAAGAGGTTTCTAGTGGTATCAAAATCAGGTTTCATGCCTGCCCCTCACCTGTTCAGTGACTTTGGGGACTATAGAATTCATCCAGAACAAATTGATGAATAAACAGAAAACTAGGAGGGGGTGTTAATATATTGGGTTCTCTAAAACCAATTTTCGACCAGCAGGAACAAAAGTCTGGATTCCACATGACGAAATATTAAGAAGACAAAATAAAATGCTGCATTTATGGACAAATAAAAATTAATTGTCCAAATACATGATGGGGAAACTCGGGTGTGTGGTAATCCTGGAAAAAAAGATCTGAACAGCTTTAGTTGAAAAGTAAGTACAAAGTTAGATTAATTAGGTAAATATGATGACTGTGTCATGAAATTTAATAATCTTAAAGGAGAATCACCTGTCACCTTACAAACTGTTGCAGAAGTTTATTTTTTAAAAAATGAAATATTTGGTATTAGTGACTTTCCTATAGGAGGCTTATTATAGATGGTTAGGTTTCCGAGCCACCCCACAAGAACATGTCAATTTATGTAGAAGAAATACAGTTTTGTGAAGAGGATCTTGAGCTCTGGAATTTGGAGACAGTGGGTCAGGCGTTATGAAAGGGCGGTAGAAAGTTTTCTTTAATGTTTATGAGAGAATAGCCACCCCAAGGCAAATTTTGGAAATGGGTGAAATTTTCCACTGGCCTCTCTGCACCCCTCTCTGATCTAACATCCCTTTTTTTTTTTTTGTTTCTGCCAGGATATGACTGAAATACAATGTGGCATGTGCTGTAATAGAGTCATGCACAGGATGTCAGATGGAGAGCAATGAACTAGTTTATACTATTGTGTGATTGAATGTGCGTCCCCCCACCCTGTGACCTCTTAGAGTTAACTGCATTTAGAAATGAAATGCTTGTTAAACTAAATGAATTTAAAATTGATATAAGTTTGATTTCAAGCAGAGAATAGAGTGGAATGAAGAAAACTGAGGCATTGTGAACAAAGATAGCTTGGGGATAAGGGAAGGATGCACATGGGCGCATTTGCCCCGCCTTAAGGACTATCCCTAGAGACAGCTATTACTGCTGTCGAGAGATTTATTTTCCTTCCTTTGGTTCTGAAAACTAAGATTTTAATCTAGTCTGTCTCCACACCTGTACCTTTCCCACTTAACTGTTTCTATTGGGTAGAAGTTCAAAAGTGGCCGATTTCAACTCAACATAAGGAAGAACCTTATGAAAGTAATCACCGCTGTCTAATGTATAGTGAGCATCTCATTGTTTGTATTAATCCAAGCCCAGCACATTGTTGAAATGAAGGATGTTGTAGAAGGTATTCTTAAATTGTTTGGGAGGTACTTCCTAACTCTTAAGATTTTATGGATTATAAAATGCGAGTGCCTTGGAGGACTTTTGTTTTGGATTCACGTTGCGGTATTGCTACAAGAGTTTGGTAACAATTTGTCAGACTTTGATCTTCCTTTGACTTCACTTGCAAAATTCTGCAGTTTCTCTCTATTATTGCCCTGATCTCCAATCAGGATTATTGAATAGGACAGATACAAAAGATCCAAAAGATTTTTATAAGAAACAGCATTTATTCAAAGAATGATAACTATATGTAGTCAAGCTTCTTAAGGACTTGTTGGTTTATTATTTTATAATTTTTTCCATGGAAAAAAGAGCTCAACAACTTTCTTTCCTTAATGTGTATTAAAGACATGATCACAGATTTAGAAGATACTTTGGCTAAATTAGGTTTATCTTTTATCTCGTGGCTGAAAAACACTCTTCTAGCTGTATTACATATGATGTGGATAATTTTTACTCTCCTTAATGTTTTATTTTCCTTGCCTCCAATTTCTGGTGCTCAATGTAGCTTTGAAAACCCATTTGAATTCTGCATTGAAAGGACGTGTTTTTAAAGGCTGTGAGAGTTCACTTAGATTTTATTTTAGTTCACAGCAGTGTTCTTTACTTCTTGTCCCTGAGATGAGAGAACAAAGCAATATCAGCAACCTTGACTTGATTTATGTGTAGATAGGACCTGCCATGAGAGGAGTAACAAGTGAACCCCTTTGTGAGCACTCATTTGATGGAACCTTATCATTATGGAGACTGAAGGACACATTTTATTGATAGATTGGCTCTGGGCTATGCAGAAAGGTCACCGTGGGAATATCCTATCCATCAATTTAGATTTGCCTGTGTTCCAGGGAGTCAAAGTGGTAGGTGGAATGATTGGAAAACGAAACCCAAACCCAAACCCAAACAAATCATTTCAGTCCTAGAAATGCATTTGGGAGGAACCACTTGGCAGTAACTTTTGGAGCCTTTCTTGAAGCATGTCTCTCCATTTCAGATGAAAAGCTGAGAAAAAGGTTGTGTTTCTACTTTTAGAAAGTAAATAAAACCAGTGGAAAAGAGAGAGAAGCAAGATAGTAAAGGGCTAAATCATAGGGCTTTGTGTCTTTATATATTGATATATTATAGGATAATAGTAATTTATACTTTCATTTGAAAAGAAATGAATGTCTTTTCACTTAATGCAATTTGAATAATAATTCTTTTTCAAGGTGAAATGGCTTTTAAAAAGTAAAGGAATTGTAGGTGCTTTTGTGTAAGTGGCTTGTGGTAGAGTTAAGCATAAACTGAGAATAGGGACATACGTGACAATCTTAGGGGGCAAGGAGGTTCTGAACAGGCCATTTGGGTTCTGTTCAATAAGAGAACTATCTAGAAATGTGCTACATTTCAGAAAGTGTACTCTATCTCTGCAAATAACAATGCTAGTGGGTTTTTTACAAAACCCTCAACAGTTACAGTACAGTTGGCCTTCCAGATCCGAGGGTTCCACATTTGGGAGTTCAGCATCTAGGGTTCCCTCAACTGCAGATGGAAAGGCCTATGATGGTTGGGTCTGTACTGAACATATACAGTACAGACTTTTTTTCTTGTCATTATTCCATAAACAATGCAGTATTTCAACTATTTACATAGATTACATTGTATTAGGTATTATAACTACCCTAGAGATGATTTAAAGTGTACGGGAGGATGTGCGTAGGTTATATGCAAATAGCATGCAGTTTTTTCTATGGGACTTGAGCATCCCTCGATTTTGGGATCCACACGGGTCCCGGGAGAAATCCCCTGGGGATACTGAGGGATGACTGTAGTTTTTAGTAGATGAATAAATAATGTCTTATAACTACTTGAAAACGTGGCTAGAGTAATCCTAGGACACTCAGCACATAAATTGTCCTGTTTTTTTCCATTTCAAATAGCTTATTATAGTTTCCTGAGTTGACTAGAACATGTTTTGATACTAAACACAAAATGCTTACTATGCACTAGTGTTTTTAATAGTATAGCCAAATTTGGAGTATGTAACTGCACTTAAATGTTTTTGTATATTATTAGATTTGTCATAATTGGTCCTTTTGAGACTTTCAGCTTAATTATCTTTGTTTTTAATATCAAATTTTGCTGAAGACATATGAAAGAATTTTAAGTATTATGAATATATTTGATTATAAGCATATTTGAAATTCACTACTTTGAATAGGTACAAATGTCTATGTTAAATCACTGGGGACAGCCTTTTGGTAGATTCTTATTATTCTCAAGAATACTTCAGATATCCATTTTTATAGTAAGAGACTTGTGAAGTGCATCAGGTGGCATAACGTCTAAAGAACAGTAAGGCTTCCACTCTACATATTTGCTTCTATTTTTAAGAAACAAACTGTGTTATTAATCTAAGAATTAGAGTATGTCAAGGTAAGAGTCAATGAGGATGATTTTTTAGTTACAGGATGGTTTGTGTGTGTTTGTCTCTCACTGCATGTGGATCAGGTGTACAGTGTGGAAGGGCCTTGGTGAAGCATTGATGCTTCCACTTACACATCCACTTACACAGAGATCATGATTATCTTTGAATATACACAGTAACACATTTGTAGGTCTGGGAGAAGGATCCAGTAGAGTGAGAGAGGTTGAAGAGCAAAGAGGTGCTGATTTTATGGAACTGGACCTGTGGGAGTTGAAAGAGGCTAGAAGGAGAATGGGGGTAGACTCTAAGGGGAAGGAGCTGGGAGGGAACATGAGCCCTACCCTGAGATTCTGATATCCCTCAGGGATTGGAGGCAGGGGTATAGGAAAAAGAACCATCCTCTTATAGAACCACTGAGAGTGAGAGGAGATTGAGAGGTTGATTCTGAAAAAGAGAGACATCATGAAAATCTGTGCTCATTCATTCATTCACTCATTCATTTATTCACTCATTCATCTATGCATCCATCGTCCGTTATGTCAATCAAAAAGAAAACGGTTATCCATTCGTATATCTAAAATAATAAATAAAGGATCTATTTAAGTAGAGGTAATTCTTTTTTCTTTTAGTTTCTATGCGTATCATAGGGAATATCAGGATATTATCTAGGGGCAGATTCTCATACTCTCTTAAAGGCCTGTAAATATAGGAAACTATAGAAGAAAATAGGTAACAGCTAAGTGAGAAGGTTTTTGCATTGATAGTAATACTTGTTTCTGTGGACTATAAATTTATTTTTTTAATAGGCCAAGTTATATAGTATAGGAGCGACGTGTTTCTTACCGTTTATCTCTGTGGACCCTCAGTAAATACTTGCTGGTCGATTATTTTTATTTTATTTTATTTTTTTTTAGGAAGATTAGCTCTGAGCTAACTGCTGCCAATCCTCCTCTTTTTGCTGAGGAAGACTGGCCCTGAGCTAACATCCATGCCCATCTTCCTCTACTTTATATGTGGGATGCCTAGCACAGCATGGCTTGCCAAGCAGTGCCATGTCCGCGCCCGGGATCCAAACCGGCGAACCTTGGGCCGCGCAAGCAGAACGTGTGCACTTAACCACTGCGCCACCGGGCCGGCCCCACTGGTTGAATATTGATTGTGAACAAGTTAATACAAATTTTTGGGCTTAGTGATTTGGATAATAGTCTTCATGGCTGATGTGTTAATTTGAATATGTTATGATATGCCACATATGATCATTTGGTATATATGTGTATTCTTATGCAAAAATCTCACTGAATTGATTTTTAAGATTAATGTTAATGCTTTAAAGAGTGGCTTATAATTTTAAAAAAGTTTGTCTTTTACAAATATCAATACCTTCTCAGAGGCTTCTTCTCTCCTTTTATTTAAACTATGCCAATTTCTATTAGCTTCTTCTCTGTACAGGAAAGTAAATTGCTCCCAGCTTTCTTCTCCAATCAAACCCTCAAATAAACAATTCCTAAAACAAGTAGAAATGTATTACACATCCTCCAGAATCCTACCTAGCTCCTCATCTGAGTCCTCATTAACAAGAATAGTCAAAATATGGGCTCTGGCGGCTTCAGTGCCGTGATTTCATGGAAGTCAAAGGACTTGTGTACTATTAGCTGTGTCTCACCAACTCGCCATTCTTTTCACTTCAGACTCCTGATCAAATGCAAACCCACGTGTGCTGGTTTTTCTTTCAGTCGTGAATATACCAGCATAAATTAATTTGTTAAGGGATCTAAGCCCAGACAGCATGACCTCAAAGATCAGCTGGGGAATACCTCATTTCTCTGTTGGTGGACTAGGACGCTGGGCCTCCGAGGGCTACAGTTGGTATCGGGAAGGGGTGCTGAATCCAAATCTCATGTATTCTGTGATTTTCATTCGTCCTCTTTTTTAGTAGGTATTTTTCTTTCTTCATAAGTGTCTTTGTTTTTGTGCACAGGCAGCATGTCAGCTGAAACACCAATCACACTGAATATCGATCCTCAGGATCTGCAGGTCCAAACATTCACCGTAGAGAAGCTACTGGAGCCTCTCATAATCCAGGTAGTAATACCATGAAAATGACAATGTGTAGTAACTTCAGAAGAACTAATACACATGGGAAAAATAGATAATGAACCAAGGAAAGATTTGATTTTTATAGAATAAATATCATCTAAAATCGTCCTTTAAAGTATTGTTAAAATGTAAAAGAGTATGTATTGGGTCATAATGATAAAATTCTTAGAGTCTTTCCCAGTTTATCTTTTAAAAGCAATAGCAGTAATGATATGTATGTGTAGCTTTAAATTATCTTGTTTCAAAGTCAAGAAAACTGAGTGGGGCAGGTAGCATGGTTAAAACTATCTTTATTATATAAATGAGGAAACTGAGCCTAGAGAATTTCAGTGACTTGCTGCAAGGCACATGGTGTCTCATTTGTCAAATAGGAAATTATTTTTAAAATACCAAAATGTATGAGAAAAGCAGCTATTTAAGGAATTCTATGATAAAGTCTTTCATAAATTTAACAATCCTTTAATCCTTTAATGATAGCATGCATAATGATTCTCTGACTTATTTATTAAGTCCAGATTTTATTCAAGCTTTGCTTGAAGAAACTTATACCATAGTATGGATTTAAATTTTTTTGTCCTTAACTCATAATTTGTGAGGGAACTCCCCGTTAGGCTTACCTTACATCATACCTCCTAAGACAAACTATCCATTTTTTGAAGGCCTTGAAACACTCAAGGGTTACTGGGGTGAGAAGCTACGCTGACCTTACCTCTGATAACTTAAAAATATTCTGCTTATCTTCTCTGTGGGGTGGATGGAGGGGAGGGGAGTAGCTCTGAGAATAGACTTTGCACACGTTTTTACTTAGCACAAGTTGATATCTGCTACTAGAAAGACAATTTAAAACATATGCCTCACTGACGATAGCTTAATCATCAACCTTGGCAGTCTAAAAGGCACTAATATGTGGTATGAAATTGATGCTAGATGACTATGGAGACTCCTTTAAAGTCCCCATCTTAGCCTAAAAGGTCTTATGTTAAAAAGAAAAAAAAAAGCTTATTTATTGTTTTTGTAGTAAAGTTTACTGGAAAAATTGGAAAAGGAAAACAAAATAAAATAAAAATAAAAACAAAAAAAGAAAATAAGAAATCACTTACAATTTTAGTACCAAGAAGTAAACATTAGTATTTGGATGCATTTACTTCCAGTACGGTAAAATTGTGGCTGATTTTTATTACTTCTTAGTACTGTATCATATTAAAGAACATATATACATATCTGATATATCTATAAAGACTATAAGTAAACAAGATGGCGATAGTACGGTGTATGTAGGTTATGTCTCACTCTTCCATTTAAAATGATACCTTGATAATTTCCTCATTCTTTGTAAGCATGACAATAAAATTGCTGTTTAATCATCCATCATGTGGCTGCACCATAGTTTTTTAAGTAGCCTCTAATTTTTGGACATTAGGTTTTTTTCTATTTTTTACTGTTATAAATAATACATGAATTTTTGTCATCAGTTCAACTTGTTTCCCTAAGAATAGTTACTAAATATAAAGGTAAGTGGCCAAGATATGAGAATTCTTGTGTTTTTTCATACATATCATCAATTTTTTGGGGAAAGTTTTAAATAATTTCTCACAAGTCATTTAAGATTTTGTTCCTATGCAATTACCCCGTGTGGGTTGGGGAAATTGCCTTCATTTTGGAGATAGCTGGTAAAGGGAAGTGCATTAATGCTACTGCATAACCTTTATTTGTCCCATAACGATGGAACATTAGAGTTGGTCACTTAAGACTTGCCAATCACAAAGGCTGCTGACATATTGCTTATGAACAGAGATTGTATCATTATGGAGAAACTACTTTTTTATTCTAATTGAAACCAATAGATGTTTTGCCTTAATCAAATGCATTGATATTGCAGTCAATAGAGAGTATTCTAGATAAATTCACATTAAAGAGTATGCTGTGCAGAGTTTGTGTGTATTTTCTGGCATGTTTAAAAATTATTTAATCTATAAACGTTTATTGAGTCCACCTAGAAAATTAAAGGGGTGAAAATGACCTAAAGTAGTTTTATTCCCTTGGAAAGAAATTTAACTCTTTTAAAAAGTGTGATTATACTAATTTTAGAGAGCTTTTAATGTGATGCCTAGATTCAGTCTTTTCATGATCTGCAAGTAGATGAGTCAGGGAAAGGGAAATTAGTACTTACTCTATGCCAGATAGTTCTCAGTTACACATAAGTGTAAATTGTTAATTTTATTTTCCTTAAGATTGTTAGTGTTTTTGAAAATGTTTATCGATTTCTTAAAGGTGGTTTGGTATACTACTACACCAATATTCCTGTTAGAAAGAACAGAAAGAAAGTTTCTAGATCTTAGCAATATTCAAGTCAAATTAAATTAAAAATAATGATTTATAGAATATTTACTATGTTTAGGAACTATCTCATAAAGCATTCTAGTACAACAAAATTATTTGAACACACTTTTGGTTTTCATTATAATGGATTCTCCTTATGAAAAACTAATGCATTTCAAAGTTAAAGAGTTATTGAAATAACTGACCTTTGGATTGGATGCACAACCTTCTTGTGTCTGTCACTTTGATCATACATCACCTATCAATACAAGTAAAAAATTCCATTAAATGTTTTTTTTCTAGAATAGCATCATACTAAATATCTCGTCACATTCTTTTTTTTCTCAAAGTTTGGTTTTAATTTGAGATAGTTGCTCTTGGTTTATTTTAAGTATGTGATATAGTCTCTAATTATACTGGAAAACATTCCGAAAGAAGTTAATATCTTTAAGTTCATGGTGCCACCAGATAAAGCCATCAATTTAGTAGCCTCGTTAAAAGAATTTTCACCTTTCCTCATTATTTACCTTCATGTTATATTCCTTCGCGTTCAGGGTTCCACAGATATTTCTTACCACCTCTGTATATAACTCAAAGTCAAAATTCCATTTTAATATTTGGAGTAATTGGTCATAGATACTATGATGTCACTCTGACTTGTAAATTCATTTATTCATAAATCTTTATTCTACTCTTTTTATAGTTACCAGAGTCTTCCCCATCAAACCTGATTTATCTTTAATCTATTTTTTTCTCTTGGGCACAGGTAAATCACTAGGTCATTTTGCAGGGATGTTCAGCCTGGAATATATTTCAATCATTTCCTTTCATTTTCTCTGTGTGATAACTTACACAGTTGCATCTCTCTGTAATAAATTCCTCCAATGGATCAGAAATAATTTTTTCTCAGCAATTACATTTTTATGATTGCAACTGTAGGCATCTGCACTTTATCATTTTCAAGATCCAAGTTTGGCAATGCAGTGCAGAAAGTCTGTTTATGCAGAACTGCGATTAAAAGAATTTACATCTCTATGTTGTATACTCTCTGAAGGAGATATAAACTGTTAGATCGTGCTACAGTCATTACATAATGGAATCGTCTCTAATCTTATTTGCTACAAAATATAATTTGCTATGTGTAAGATTCATGTTCAGTGTGAGCTAAAAGAACTGACTTACTCGAAATCTTATAAGAACAATAAAAAAGTCCTTATAACATGTTATCTTCAACAAGGTTTTCTTGGGGGGGCAAAGGTTCAAATGCATTTTCTGATGTAAATATATCCCATGTTTTCAAGAGGTAAATATAGAGTTAGATCAATAGTAATAACATTATTCCTCTGGCTCTCACCCCTAATTCTTGTATGACCTTTTGGCCTTTTCCCCATTTCCACTTACATAGTGTCTCCTTTCTATTTCTGAGAGTGCCTTGGGGATGGCTTTTATATAGTCTATCATACTCATTGGGTCAAGTTCAAGAATACCTGCCAGACCTTTATCAGTCAGCATAAGCTAGGTCATGCTGTGACAAGAGGACAACCCCCAAATCTCTGAGTCTTAAAAAAAGTTCACTTCCTACTCAAGCTACCTGTCCCGTGTGGGTTGGTTGGGGTCTCTGCTTAGTACAGGCACTCAGGGACCCAGGCTAATGTAAGCTCCATCTCAACATTTGCTTCCACTGTTGTTACAACAGGAGAGAGAGAACGTGATGAACCATGCAAGTGCTCCTAAAATGTTCGTCTGGATGTAACATATGTCATTTCCACTCACATTGCCTTTGTCAAAGCTAGACATGCGGTCAATGTGAGTGCGGGATGTGTGATCCTGTCCTGTGCCCAGGAGAATGGGAATGTTTGTGAACAGCTCTAATAACTATTATCTTCTTGTTACCTCCTCTTTAGGGGTTCTTTTTCTTTTTTACTAAGTCTCCATCTGCTATCAAGTCACCTTTCCACCCTGATCACAGCTGACTTTATCAGGTTGGGCACCTGACTTCCTGACACTCAATTATAGGTTGGCAAGAAGCCTGTCAGGCAATCTGGCATGAGAGCTTTGCTTCTGGGGATGATGGTGAACTGGTCCTATCACCATTGCCTCTTTGCGGGAACTGACTACATGCTGAGAGTTAAGCAGTCAGTACCTAGCATCAAACAGTTATATCAAGCGCAAAGCTGAAAGACACACAGAAAGAAGTAGAGACATGGAGAAGAGTTCTGGTGGTGCAGTTTTCAAGTTTGGGTCCACAAATTTCTGCTGTTGAGGGACAATAAGATTACCTAGTTACCAGGGTTTTAATGGATCCTTCCAATTTCCAAACCACAATCTAGTCTCCAAATTATATTCCAGTCTCTGTGTGGCCTCACTGTTTCCAATTCCCTTGAGCATTGGCCATGTAGGCCGGATACTTGTGTTCCTTACGTAATCTGATTCCCTGACCTCTTCATCAGCAGCTGAAAGTTCTAAAGAAGTTCCATTAGCAGCAATCCAGGGTTCTTGTAATTGCCCTCACTTGCTTATGCTGGAATGGAGATTTTCCTGCAAAGCCTCTCTTCTGCCCTTTCCCTCATCTACAAATTTTGGAGTCTCTGAGGTATGACTCACCTATGCTCCCAAACCAGTCTATCTGCCATGTTTTTTCATTTTGTCTGGCTTCATCTTGTTGATGGTGGATGGTAACTGCCAATGATGCTCATTGTGAGACTGGAAATGGACATGCTAAGGTGCCAGTGCCTCCAAAGTTGCCAATTTTTAAGGTGGCAGAATGGCAGTGGGCTTCTACAGAAGAGCGGAGAATACCTTTCTTTTCAACTGTGCGTCACTCGGTCACATGGGCACCAATGAAGCAACGCTTAAACCTAGAGTCATGTAAAATTCCTTATGAAAACATCCCCTTTCAGTTTTTTCCCTAATCTCTCCCTGCTGCTTGAGTCAAACTGAGTCCAAGTGGCTGGATGGTGAACTTAATCCTTACTCCTCCAAACACCGTGTTTTCCTTTTCTCTTTGGCTTCTATGCAGAATCTCTCTGCCACACTCTGCTCTCAACATAATTTCTTTCTCCTCTCCTTTAGCCAAAGGAAAAACAAACAAACAAAAGCTATCATGCATATCATTTTATGCAAATAGATGCCTAGATGCCCAAAGGGTTCATTTCCCCCTGTTCTACAGACAGATCTGATTGACTTCCAGGTTAGGTGTTTTGGCTTCTTAGCCTCCTAGAATATAATTCCCTTTGTTCCTTTCAGAAAAGAATTCAAGTTTTGTTTGTTAGTGGTTGATTTCTGTCATTTCTATAGGTCATTTTCAATGAGAATATGCTATTTTCTTATGTTTCCTGGGTTTTATCTCCAAGCTTTTTTTTTCTTTGTAGACTTGCTTATTATTCTATCAACAGAATTTATATCAGAATTAATCTTGAAGGTTCCAAAGAAATCTCAAAGACAAGTCTGCACACATAGGGTGTTCTTGTAGATGACTTTATAAACAAATATTGGAGTTTTGACTGTAAGCCTAACAAGTAACCTTAAAAGTTAGTGAATTAAATGTGTTTAAAACAGTTATAGGCTCAAGGCTTAATAAGTATGAAGATGTTATTTTTATGGTAGTATGAAGAAATAAACTTAATTCTGTCTCAGTAATGTTTTAAAGTTTAAGGTGATTCAGTACAGTTGAGTTAATTCTAATAAAGTGAATTCTTCAATTTCTGCATTCTTTTACTGCCAGAAAACAGCTCCCATGGGAAAGTTGTTAGGCTATAGTATTGCTTGAGAAATAAATAGTTGAGAAAAAGGAAGCCACTTCCTAAATTAAAATAACGACAAGAAAAACTAGTAGCTAACTGACTAAAATAGCACAAGTCCAGTGGGAGTGTGCATGGCTGGGCAGATATGGGCTGCCCCGCCCCCCTCCCTCCCCCCGAACCTGGTAGCTTTGAGATGAGCTGTGGGCAGATGTCTGTCTCTGCACATGCTTCACTTCTTGGCTTGCTTCCCACATCTTTGACTCTGTCAGACTCTGATTTTCTTTCTACTCACTCTAATGTTGCTGCTCTGTTGTTCTGGGTTCTCCGACCACCCCTGATCCACTCCACTTCTGTTAATATTTTATCTTTCACTTATCTTTTCCTCCACAAATTCACACTGATCCCACAGATGTCCACTTCTAGCTTAGCTGTGGAATAAGATCTTTCTCTTATAAACTGATTTTGTAGGCAGCCAAGTGATATAGACTGATAAGCCTAGATCAACTTGCCATTTTATTGGAAAATGCTAGATTGATGGGAGCAAATGTGGTTCAGCTGGCTGAAAGGACGGAAGAGTCCGTATCTCCCCAGATGGTCATTTTCACTGCTTGGGTTATGATTCTGCCCTTCATAGAACCTCCTGGGATGGTTCAGAATACCCAACTTGTCTCAGGAGATAATGCTGCAGTTTGACAGTTCCGTGACTCCAGATCAGTGGTTGGCAAACTTTTTCTGTATAGGTCTAGATCATAGATAGTTTCAGCTTTGACAGTCTTAGAGTCTGTGTTGCAACTCCTCTGCTTTTATAGTTTGAAGCAGCCTTAGACAATATATAAAAAAATGGATGTGGCTGTGTTCCAATAAAACTTTATTTACAAAAAGAGGCAAGTGGCCAGATTTGGCCTGGGGTACTTAATTTGTAGGCCCCTGCTTTAGACTGACCATTTTCTCATGAAGATACTTTGCACTTACCCATGAAGGAAGGATAAGAAATGGGCAATAACCCATACACAGTTGAGAGCTGCTGTGAGATAAATTATGATGTAATGGTCTGTCACTAAGCCCGGTGAGAGACACAAAAGTCTCACTTGGGGAAAGAGTGCTAACTAGGCAATTCAGAAAATTCCTGTTACTGTTGAGATCCTGTCAGCCCAGTGGTTTTCAACACTGGCTGCGCATTAAAATCACCTGGGGAGCTTTTAAAAGTCCTGATGCCCAGGCCATGCAGGAAACCAATTAAATCAGAATCTTTGGCAGTAGGAGCAGGCAGTAATTTTAAAAGCTCTCCGGTGATTGCAATGTGAGAACTGCTGTGCTGGCCTGTTATATCAGCCAGTAGTGAGCATTGTTCTGTCTCTTGGCCCAAGGCTTGCCCTAGAATGGCGCCCCTTCTTTGTCTTTTTAATGGAGTTGGGTGGTGCCCATCTGGAATAAATTTATAAGGAATTCCTGGGGGTAACTTCCTGCATCGACTCTGTAACATGCTCAGTTAGTTTTCCTGGGTCCCAGGAGGACTATTAGTAGCAACTCTAGGAAAACTACTGCAGCTGAGAGGTCTTGGTCCCATGTTCTGCAGCTCTCCCTTACCCAGCAATCCACTGCTGACAGCGTTGTGGATTCATGTACGAGTTAGGTTCTGATGGACTCTGCTTAGGGCTGAAGAAGCGGCAGTGAGGAAAGAGGTTCATAAGCACAAGTCTGAAATTATGGTATGGTGTTACGTCACATACGGGAGCTCACATTTCCAATCCCCTGCACCAGCGCTTCTCAATTTTAGCTGCAAAAGGGTATCGCTTGTGGAACCCATAAACCCCCTGATACCCAGGCCACAGCTAAAGCCAGTTAAATCAGAATCTCTCGAGTAGGACTCTTAACAGTATTTTTAAAGAGCCTCCCAGGTGATTCTACTGTACAGCCACTGGAGTAGGATCTTGCTGCCACCAAAGGGTTGTCCAGGGCCTGGCAGCATCAGGCAGCATCTGAAGCTCATTTGGGAGCTTCTAAAATATGCAGACCCTTAGGCCCTGCCCTAGACCCGCTGAATCAAAATCTATGGTATAATAATAATAATCAAGGTGATTTCTGTCACATTAAAGTTTGAGAAGCTGGTGTAGGAGGCTGTAAATTTCTACTTTTAAATTGCTACCTTGTGTAGCCAGAGGTGAAAACCAATGACCTACACCCTTAGCTACCTGCTTGAGTGATGAAGTCATCGGGAATTTCTGAACTCTGATCCCCATACTGTTGCTCTGCAACTGAGTCCTTGAAAGGACTGCCCAAGAGTGTCGTCCTGTTGTGCAGAACCGGTGCATTTCTTCTGAAGAGGATCTGCCTCTCCCACAGCCCGACTTAGGCCCAGCCACCCCTGCTTCCGTCCCTCTCCAAGCCTGTGGTCAGTTTTACACCAAGTCATTCTGTTCTACCCAGAAAGGGCTTTGGGGCACTGGGAAGCATGCCCCAAGAAATGAGAAGCTTTTCAAGAACTAGTGCTTCTCCTTTAGGATGTTTGAAACCAGGACATAATTTGTTATAATCTAGACATAATTTTTATCTCTGGGAAAGTTACCTCACCTTGTTATAGCTGAATTTGAGTATATATATATATCTCACACAGCATTGAATGCTCTACAGATTAAGGCTTAATAAATGTGGTTTGTGATTTTCAGATGTTTTTTCTTTTAGTAAACAATTTGCATTCTCAACTCTGATTTGCAAGGTACTGTAGTTCTACTTCAGACACGTTTTCCCATACTCTGCACCTCAGATTTTAGTATTTCTCAAATTAGGATGCATCTTACAATGGATATGAACATTTAATGTAGTTTTCCTTTCTCATGCGTGTAGAGAATCACAAATTTACCCACAGTCCACTTTAGCTCATTTATCTTTCATAAGTGATCTTACCTTCCTCATAAGCTCCCACTCCCTGGAGACTGGGAAAACGCCTTACATTTCAGCCAATAAGATTGGTAAACTGGTGTGATTCAGCACTGTAAACAGTCCCTTTTGGTAAATACTCAGTTTCTTTAGGTAAAATAATTAGAACCATGTGGTTGAGGTGAGGGTGTTGCTTACGTGACCTCACGGCGGTGGGAGATGGGCCTCTGGATCCATGTGTAACATTTAGACAGTGCCTATTGCTGCAGAGTGGCTTGCCTGGGATGCTCTCTGAACTGGTGACATTCGAGGAGTGACCAGTCGCATGCATGGCCATCTTGTGGTCACCTCTGTATATTTCAGGATGTAGTCTACAGCTGATAAAGTTTGTGGACTGCTCTCTCTTGGCTTGGTTAGGGTCCATGGTTCTCCCAGGATGCCTTAGCCTCACCTTGACCCTTGACAGAGCCTCAGACCCCTAAGTCCCAGCTAGATCCTCCATCATTTGTCTGGCATTATCTGTCCACCTTTCAGCCTCTGCTGCAGGATCCCCTCGCTCCTCACCATGGTGGGCTTGGGGAAGGCCCACCAGTCTTCAATACAGCCACATTTTGATTGTCCTTCAGGGTACCTAGGATGGTCTGGGTCTTATCCATACCTCAGAGAGATCAAGAGTGGCTTAGAAAGCTAAGCTGCCCTTGCTCCTGCCTACTTACTGTGATGCCAAGGTTACACTGTGGCTGCCCCAAAGTCTGTGCAGGGCAGCTTGTGAAGCAGTTTTCTTCCAGAGTCCCAAAGATAAATGGAACCAAAGTCCCTCTGCTTTCACTGTTTCCCCTCAATCATGCTAGCATAGCTCCCCAGTCTGGGTACAGCTCAAAGAGGAGTTTTAAGGACATGTATCTTACTTGTCTTTCCTACCTGTTGGCTTCTTCCAGTAGTCTCTTGGGGCTAGGCAAGGAGAGCTGCCATACTTCTTTTTCCTATAGGACCAGATCTTTTTCATAAGACTCTATGATCTAGTCTATAAGATCTAGCTTTTGCCAAATGGGAGCTAAAAAATTTAGAAAATAGTTTCCTGTTTCTCTAATGGCTTTCATAGCTATTTTTGCTTAAGACCTCAGAAAGCCAGCTTTTAAATTCAAAGATGAACAATGATATCTTTTTTCTCTCTGCTCTCTCCTTCTCTGGGATAATAGGCCTCATGGCTCAGCCTTGGATTTGGAAGGTTCAATACTGACAAAATATTTTCCAAGCTTACATTCTGAAAAGGAGTGATTAAATTGATGGTATGTGTTATAATTGATGGTGTTTTAGAATTGAGATGATAGTAATATCCTGATGCTTTGAAGATGGGACGTTAGGGCATTAAATATCAAGCACTGGCCAAGGGGATTCAAGATTTGTGACTGATATTTAATTTTTATTAAATAAAAAAAAGAAGGAGCCAGCCCCGTGGCTGAGTGGTTAGGTTCATGCACTCTGCTTCAGCGGCCCAGGGTTTCGCTGGTTCGGATCCTGGGCACGGACATGGTGCTGCTCGTTAGGCCATGCTGAGGTGGCGTCCCCCATGCCACAGCTAGCAGGACTCACAACTAAAAGACACAACTAAGTACTGGGGGATTTGGGGAAAAAAAGCAGAAAAAAAAAAGATTTGCAACAGTTGTTAGCTCAGGTGCCAATCTTAAAAAAAAAAAAAAGAGACAAACATAGATTTGTCAACGTGGAGACAATCCTGACAAATGAGGTGGACTCAATCCAATCAATTTTAAACCAAGCATCAACATTTAAATCACTGATGGGCTGTATTCAAACTACATTTGCGTTGCTATAAAATCTTGACCATAGAGACCTACAAGTCAAATTTCCTGTGGTCTTTCTTGCTTAACATTTGTTATCTCTTATTTGTATATGATGAGCAGGTGATTATGTATATTTTTCCCTGGACATCTTCAATATAAAGCAGCTTTGTGTTAGAAGAGAACAGGTGTCAATCTGATGGTCTAAAGTAAACGCAAAAAAAGGAATCTGGCAACACATAGTGGGAGCAAAGTAAAGATAAAGCTTCATAAGTTTGTGTTGGCAAAGCATATTGGCATAGTTTATTCAATTTTATGGTTGATAGGGTTATAAATGATTATTAAACAAAGCTGGAACACAGAATTAGGGTTCATAACCATATCCCACCATCACTCACTGCTAGACGTGGAACGCTGGGCTGGATTGACCAGGGGACTGTTTGAACATGCCGCAGCTACTACACATGAGGTCAGCCATTCTTTATTTTGGGGCCAGCTCTGGCCTGATTGCATTTTTCACTTCTTATTTTGTTTCCTTCAAGCAGTCAATGATTATTGATGAAAAAGAATTGTCCTTTTACCTTTTCTTCCTCAGCACTTCTTTGAATCAGTACTGTACTATAAACTATTGGTTATTGATTCACCAGAATGATTAATGTCTGATTTAGGTGTAAACAGCAGCATGAATATAATTTCTCCTTAGTTTGCTTAGTTCAATGTCTTGGTAGGTTTTCTCCTCATTCCTGCAAACATTTGTTTGTAGAGCAGGAGATGATATAATTAACATTACACTTTTTACTGAAGCCTAGTTTGTCTCTGAATCATTGCTCTGTATAAAACAAGCATCTTTTCTAGATAATAGTTACATTTGAAATGGCTAAAGCCACACATCCTAGGATGAATAGGTTCATGGTGGTGGGTTTCCTGATAAATAACTGCCTCTAAATGTTGGGAGTGCCCAAAGTTCAACCCTGTAACATTTCTAGCTATACTTTGTTTTTAGGAGGTCTCATCCAGTCTTATACTGGATGAAACACTGTTCAAATATCTTTGAAATTTTTAGTGAGACCAGCAAAATCATTGATATGTGAATAATTAAAATGAAAACATAATCTATAAGAAACCTATCTCCAGCCCTTACCTCTCTCAACTCTAGAATTATTTACTAGTCTCCAGTTGAGCAACTCTAATAGGCAAACTTAACAAGCCTGAAGCTCAACTCTTGATTCGCCTCCCTCCTCATTGTCTCCTTAAGTAAATCTTACTCCATACACCTAGCTGCTCAGGCTGTGTGCCATGGAGTCATCTTTGGTCCCCTATTTCTTTCATAATCCATATCTAATCTATCAGCAAACCCTGTGGACTCACTTCAGAATCACCAGAATTCTGTCGCTTCTCCGCGACGGCACCACTGCTCCCTGGAACAAGTCAGTGTGATTTCCGCTGGAGCTGTTGCAATGGCCTCCTAACTACTTTTCTTTCTTCCATACCTCATCCTTCTCCTTCAGTCCCTGCCCAATCCCCAGTCTATTCTCTCACAGCAGCCAGAATGATCTTTTTAAATTTTAGGTTAGTTCATATTACTTTCCTGTGCTAAAACCTTTAATATCTCCCAAGCACGAGAATAGAATTGAGTGTGTTGGTGGTGATTTACAAGGCCTGCACGATTTGGTGCCTAGACGCCAGCCTGACCTCATCTCTTATGCTCTCCCCTCACTCTGCAGTAGGTGCACTGGCCTTCCTGCTGCTCCTGGAACACACACACCAGTCAAGCTCTCATTTTGGAGCCTTTCCACTTGCTATTTCCTCTGTTTGGAATACTTCCCCCCGATATTCAAATGTCTTACTGCTCTCCTTCCTTAGAGTCCTTGTTACCTAATCAGAGCGCCTTTCTCTGATATCAAATCCTACACTTTCCCCATCACTCATCTATTCCGTTACCCTTCTTCAAGTCATAGCACGTATCACTACCTGCTATTGTGTTATACAATTACTTATGAATTTGTTTATTCTCTGTCTCCCATCAGTAGAATGAGGCTCACTGCCATATCCTCCTGGTATAGTGCAGGTGTACCGTTAATATTTGTTGAATAAATGCATGGTGGAGTCCAAACTTGTTTTTGGGTGGTAAGTAGTTAAGTAAAAACTGGAAGAAACTAATATTTGATATTAGTCTCAGCATGTGGTCTTTTCCTAGTTGTGTTTATGTTCATGTTTTTTCCAAGAATAAGTGCCCTTCCTGGATTAGAACATTTAGCTACAGCTGTTTGTGTGTCTGACACATGAATCTCTTTGCTTTGTTATGCCATCTGCGTGGGCCAGAGGGCTGGTGCAATTGGAGAGGGATCTACATGTGCTGTGTTATCATCCTCGATAGCTCCAAGTAATAGCTCTAGATAGCAGTGGTTGTTAATCTAACAAACAAATAAAACCCTAAATTATATTTAAAAAGATGATGGTTGTTTTATACTTTTTATGTCATTTGTGGTGAGGATTGTTATTGGCTGAATTGTGTCCCCCGCAAATTCATATGTTGAGGCCCTAGTCCTCAGTACCTCAGAATGTGACTGTCTTTGGTGGTAGGGTCTTTAAAGAGGTTATTGAGTCAAAATGGGGTCTTTAGGGCAGGCCCTAACCTAATATAACTGTTGTCCTTACGAGAGGCGATTAGGACGTACAGAGACACAAGGTCTGCATGCACACAGAGAGAAGACCACGTCACAGCAAGAAGGTAACCCTCTGCAAGCCAATGAGAGGTTGCGGAAGAAACCAACCCTGCTGACACCTTGATCTTGGACTCTAGCCTCCAGAACTGTGAGAAAATAAATTTCTGTTGTTTAAGCCCCGACTCTGTGGTACTTTTTATGGCAGCCCTAATACAAGGATTAAAAAGTGAAAATCAGGGGGCCGCCCTGATTAGTGATTAGTGGCTTAGTGGTTACGTTCACACGCTCTGCTTCCGCAGATGAGGGTTCACAGGTTTGGATCCCGGGAGCGGACCTAGCACAGCTCATGCTGTGGGGGCATCCTACATAAAATAGACGAAGATGGGCACAGATGTTAGCTGAGGGCCAATTTCCTCACACACACACACACACACACACACTCACACACAAGTGAAAATCAGGAATAAAAATAGTGTGTCTTCTGCTTTTATTTATAGTTTGAAAATGAACTAAGTAGCCTGTCTTTATTTTTTTTGCCAAAAAAAGACCAAATATTAGTATATACGTAATTCTAGATCACGTTGAACTGATTAGACCCCAAATAAACTATATGAATGGAGACTTGTTTATTCAGAATTTACAAAAATTTGCTTTTCCATAATACTAGTCGTGGGAAAAGACAGAATATCCTACATTAGAAATTCCTTTTGACTAAAACTTATTTGATTAAACCATGTTTGATTAAATATGCCTTCACTAAACTTAGATTTTAATTTTGGCTCAGCTACCAGCTCTCTTTGTAACCTTGTACAAATCATTCCACATTGTGGCTCTTGGTTTAAGGTTTCTACAATCTAGAGTTTCATCCATCTTTTCATTAAGTCAACCACTATTTATTTATTACTTAGAGTATCCTGGTTCTGGGTTTTCAGGATAAGTCAAGCATGGCCCCTGCCATTACTGAGTTCATGGTAAAGCTGGGGAGGCAGTATGTTAACAGCTAATTACAAAACACTGTCATGAGTGCTGTGAGAGGTACATACAAGGGGCTATGAGGGGAGGGAGTTGTTCCAGGTCAAGAATGCCAAAGATTTCCCGTTCTGGGCCTAACAAGTAATTTGTGGTCAAACTCCACAGTGGAATGGAAGATGAGAGTGAAAATTTAGTCAGAAGTCAGATAATAAAGTGCCTCATAAACCATGCTTTAGACTATGTAAACCATGCTTTGGACTTTATCTTGTAGACAGCAGGGCGCCATTGGAAGGTTTTAAGCTGGTGCGAGTGTGTCAGATTTGCATTGTAGAGAGGGGCTCCAATGGAAGTGTGGGATGGGTGTGGAGACCAGAACTGATGCATATACTTTCCATAACAATCGAGTGGAGGACGGGGCTGAGATTGAGGCCCTGTTTTTGTGTCATGGAGAATGGCTTGGAGGGAGCATAGGCTAGGGCAATAATCCAGAGAGCAGCTGTGAGAAGCAATGGCCGCGGGCTGGAAAGGAGGTGACAGAAACTGAAGCTTTTAAAAAGACAATTTAAAGAACTTAGAAAGGAGGTTGAGGGAGAGGAGTAGCCCAGATGACCTCTGGGTTTCTGCCTCAGGTTAGAGGTGTCAGTCCCAGAGGTGAGAATACAGGTGGAGGAGAGGCTGGTTGGTGGAAGAAGGCTTCCGCTTTGGGTGTGCTGTGTTCGAAGTGTCTGTTGCCTATTGAATTAACTCAAGTCTTTCCTCGGCTTTGAACATTTCTCATATTTAAGTTACAACGTACTTTCTAGCCTTATTTCTCACCCAGTTTCCTGTTTTTATCCTGCAGTCTGCCAAACTCGACATCTACTACTCTCAGACAAAAGTAATTTCCATCTCTGCCCTTTTGCACATGGTTTCCTTTACCTGGCTTGCTTTCCTCTCCATCTCTCCTGGCAGAAAACCATCTGTCCTTGAAGACTCTTCTCCGCAGCCCTGCTTAATCCTTACGAATGTTTGCAATCTCTGGAGCACTTCCTTTATACTTTTAAGTGTAAGCAGTTATCCTTCTCCCTGTTACATTGCCCCTAGTTGTGTAGCTCTCCTGTCCCCATACTGGAGCTTACTCATCTTTATTTTCTAAATGTCTAGGGTATTGTTTCGAACATAGTATGTGCTCAATAAATATTTATTGGCCTGAGATGAACTAAAAGAATATTGTAGTTGGTTTTGGGGGAGTGTTGAATGTTAATTGAGGGATATGCATGTGCTGGGTTTCCAACTCGTCAACCTACCCCAGTACTTTTGTTAACACACTAAAGTTTGTTTTTGGTAGGAAATAAGGAACAGTTGAAATTATCAGTGACTTAAAGAAAGGACCCCCTCTCCCCAAGACTAGATGATACCTTTTACTTTAAAAGATCACTGATTTTACTTATCTATAAACAATTTTATTTTTCTATCCTTTTAATTTCTGTCAGAACTCTGAAGTTTTCAGCTAATTAACATGGCCTAAATGTCTTGTATTTTATTTCACACATTAAAATCAACTCAAGGAAGCAAAAGTGGCCCCGAAGGCCCCTGAGCTGTTGGAGGAAGGTTAAAATTCAGTGTTTTAGCTCGTAAACAAGAAAAGAGATGGCTGTTAACATGGTCTTTTTATACTACAATGATAGTAGAATTAAAGAGAAATTAGAGTTAGACTGGGAAAGAACACGGTTGTAGAATATAAATGTGTTACCCAAATTGGCATAGGAAAAGACTTTCTACAAAGTGAGGGGCTGAGGTACTGAAGCGATTGTTGCACTGATGCAAAAATGAAAGTAAATCACAACCTCACATCCTGTTCTGCAATGCTCCTGTTGTGCACCAGCATTGCTCTGTATAATGACAGTCGAAGGCTTGGTTCATTAAGCATATCAGTTTAATTTTCAGTGTCTTTGGAGAATCTAGAGAAGCATACCTGAATTAGGAAAGATTAGAAAAATCCTTTTTTTGGTCCTCTAAATTTTAATGTATAAATATTACACACCATTATAAATACACCTTATTTTATGGGATTTTAAACATGAACAATAATAAAGTAGGGGATTTCTTTTTCCATATTACTTGAAGAATCTAATTTAGGACCATTTCAATGGGGAGCTCATTCCTATATCTATGATGAAGTTGTGTCTGTATCCTAGCACAGATTTACAGACTAAAGGAAAGTGAGCAAACGCAAGTTTGTTTTTTTTTTCTCTTTTTTGGAAAGATTAGCACTGAGCTAACATCTGCCCCCTAGGTCCGCACCTGGGATCCAAACTGGCAAACACTGGGCCACTGGAGCGGAACGTGCGGATTTAACCATGGCACCACTGGGCTGGCCCCAAACTCAAATTTTTTAAGGCTCTAGAGTTGAAGATTTTTCATGAAAGGGACCCCCCCCCTAAGGTCTGAGAGAGAGGGAACGGGGAGGATTGTGCATCAGTGACAAAAAGAAAGGTTAGCAAGGCATGGGCTTGGACCGTACATTAGAATCATCTTTGTTGTAAACTCCAACCAAAGTTTTTCTGTTCCTTATAAAAATATAACTGTTTTTTTATTTAAAAAGAAAATGAAGAAACAGGAATTGTTTTACGGGATAATTTGAAAGCTAGTTTTTACTGGTTGCCCATATCCCTTCAAGAGACAGGAGACTTTCAAATAACATATGCACTCCCAACCCTTGGTGACAATCATCTGCTATAGAGAATCGCAGTCACCGGTGGGAGTCGTTTAGATTCTGTAGGTGAATTGGAGTGAAAAAAAAGGGTTTAGCTTTCCCCCCCCCCCCCCCCCCCCCCCAGGATTACTGAGCCATATTTACTTTCTGAAATAAAATGAATCATTGAAAGTGTCACTTAACTTAGTTTAATCAACATTAGATAACTATGTTGGGGTATTTTAAAAGAAGACATAGATACAAATGATTTATGAAAGTGAATAACTTGCAAGCTGCAATTGCTTTTTTTTGATGAAAGCACAATGTTCTTATACAATGTTCTTTTCATATTTCTTACTTCTCTGGCATTTATTATAAGGAACAAAGCATTTCTGGAATGCTCATTTTAATTTCAAAGTTCAGGCTATTCTATGGGAAACATTTGGCGCGTGGAGGATCTGAACAACAGTAGAGGACTGTTCAGTGGGAAGCGTCATGAACTGTGGCACTTAAGATACATTCTGAAGGAACGTTTTAGACAGTGACGCTTATTCTTCGTTTTAAACCAAGGTTTGAAACTAGGTGCTATAATTTTTCTTAATGGGGACAAATACCTTTTAACTCTTGATATAAATTAAGCTGACAATAGTGAGATGTTTGCCTTTTGGAGTATGTGAAAACCCATGTAATAAATCAAGCCTATTATTGACTACATAATACATGTTAAAGACATGCGGTCCTAATTTGGCTGGTTGTAAAGCATATAGAATGTGCTTTGTCAACTGACTTCATCACATTTAGCACAAGGGACGCCGAGAGCAAGATAAGGGTGAACCCAGAGAGAACACCTCTGACAAGGATCCCTTAACAGATTTTCTGTATCCATGTGGGGAATGGACTAGAAAATATACATTAAATGCAACCACTATTTATGTCTCATAATGCATTTTATAAAACATTTTACATATTTAACCTTCACACAATCTTAGAGGATAATATGATTGTTCTCATTTTCCAAGACAGAAAACAAAGGCTTGCTACAAGGCACTCCACTCTGGGCTGTGAACATGAGAATAAAGCAAATTAGAATAACGCAGAGGGTCTGTTGGATGGGGGAAGGGACTAGAAGGGCAGACAGAAATTATTTTCATCCACATTATTTCCCCCGCAGCTTGTAAGTTCTTTCTCAGTTCCTGGCTAAAAAACTGAGTCTGGACAACCAAATAAACAAATATTTAATGCTCCATAAACGATAAATAAGCAAAATCTCTAGGGGCTGCAGAGCAGGAAGGGTTATAAATAGTCTGTTGTCAAAGATGCGGTGCAGGATGGTCATAAGCCTCGGCTATTTGATGACATGCAGGAGTCTAGCTTTCAGTTCCACGTCTTCTACTTTAAATATTGCATACAAGTTTTTTTTTTTCTTCCTCTACAGTGGGGATCTTCCAGCTTTGCTTATGAAATGTTAACGAAATTTTCTTATTGGCATCCAAGATTGAACTAAGACATAGATATTTTTCATAATGTAATTTAGTATGAGGTTTTGTTTCCAAATACAGATGCTTAATCTCTATCTCCAAATAATGCTCTTATCATGAGTTTATTCTTATTTTAAACAAATTTACAAAGGTAGTACATGCTCATTATTATTACATTCAGATAATTCAAAACACAGACATTAAACAGCCCCTCTTCAACTACCCCATTAATTAAGCCATTTTTATAATCAGTATTTATTGAACACCAACTTTGCACGTTTTTCTGGGTGCTGGAGAAAAAAACCACATTTCCTGCTTTCATGGAATTTACATTCTAGTGTTGGAAGCATGAGATAAACATATAAACAAATAAAGAATGTCAGGCTCTATAAGTGTTTTGAGGAAATATAAAGTGGAGTGAAGGGACAGAGTGGGAGAGGGTGAGGGTGGGGACGGGGCTGGTCAGGAGGGGCCTCTTGATAGGGACTTTGAGTGGGACCTGTTTGTTAGAGAGGTCGGCTGAGTTAGGGGAGAGTGTGGGAGTCAGGTAAGAGAGCTCACAAAGGGCCGGAATGGAGCGCCTAGGAAGGATTCGGATTTTGTCACCCTGAGGTGGCCACTGTTTTATATGCTTCAGAGTGGTTCTGCTCCCTCCCCCACCAATATTAATGATCTCTATTCTCAGTCTAAATAGACTAATACTTATAGATTTAATTATAATTATTTTTGCCTCTTTTTTAATAGGTTGCTGGCTACAAAGTGATATAAATAATTATTTGAGATATATGTGTTTAAAATGTGTATTGCATTGTTCCGATAGTAAAACTTGATGAGGTTTAATCTCTATGGCCTTCCTTCCCTCCCTCTCTCCTTTCTCTCTTCCTTTCCTCCTTCCCTCCATCCCTCCTTCCCTCCTTCCTTCCTTCCTTCCCTCCCTCCTTCCGGCCTTCCCTCCCTCCGGCCTTCCCTCCCTCCCTGCTTCCTTCCTTCCCTCCCTCCCTCCTTCCTTCCTTCCCTCCCTCCTTCCTTCCTATCTTCAGTTGGGAACTCTGTGGTGGCTAATAGTGGTGCTCTTGGGGCCTTGACTTGACTTTTGGACGTGTGCCAATAGTACTGGGAATGAATCATGTTACTATGAAATACCTCCTTTTGTGCAGGCCTATGATATACCAGGACTGTGTCTCCTCACAATTTGTCTGATGAGTGACTTGTATTTCTTCAATTTCAGGTTACTACACTTGTAAATTGTCCCCAGAATCCTTCCAACAGGAAAAAAGGACGTTCAAAACGAGCCAGAGTTCTTCTAGCTTCTGTGGAGGAAGCAACTTGGAATTTATTAGACAAGGGAGAGAAGATCGCCCAGGAAGCCACAGTTTTAAAGGAAGAGCTTACTGCTGCACTTGAGGGAGTTCGCAAAGAAAGTGAGTACTCTAGTCCCGGTCAGGAGCAAACCACACATCCTTAGGGTGTTAGTTACTGAATTAGATTTGTGAGTGTTTTGTTTTTGTTGACTTGAGTTTATCAATCTTTTGTAGACCTCTGAGGAGCCAGCCGTGGGAGGCAGAGAGGCTCATTAGGCAGCTCCAAGGCTCAGAGTCCCACTCCTGGTTCTTCCCGTTAGCTGTTCAATCCCTCCAGGAAAGTGCTTCCTCTCGCCGCGCCATAACTTAGCCATAATAAACACAGACAAGTGTATCTTTTTTTGTCATAGAATATAATGAGAAATGACTAATGAAGCTGAAGACATCTTTTCCCATATACGAATAAATTATAAAATTCTTTGTAAATCAGTTGGAGATAGAAGTTTTAGACCTGACCACCTCAGAAGGACATTTATTATTTTTTGACTTTCTGGAGGTTTAGCTTTCCTAAACTTAAAAGAAAAAATGCTTTGCATAAACTATGCAGAACTCATGTTGCTGCTATGTTAATATTGCATAATAAAAGTGTATATTTCATCTTTAGACAGCTTTCCTTATAATAATACAATGGTTTTCTAATAAATGTAAGTCTCGTTTGCAGGCTATTTTTAGAAGAACTACTCAATATTCTTTTGTCAATGGAATGATTTTGTATATCAGCTTGTTGCAAGAAAGGATAAGAAAAGGATAAGAAAACTTAAATTTTCCTGTTCAGCTTTGTAAAAGAGACTTGCGGTGTTCAAATATTTCTCTCTCTCCATCCCCAACATAACTAAGAAAATCAGGAAATCTTCGCTAATTAAATAATTAAAATGAATATACTAGCCACAATAAACTTTAGGTCAAATACAGGAGAGTTACTTTTTAAATTTTTTATGTATTTTATAGGGGTTCTTCAGACAATATATGGAAATCATAATGCCCAAGATAATTTGGAATGAATTTGTCATTCCTCCCTGCTCCCTAGTGTCTCAGGCCCACTCTTTGTCTGTCTTCTTTGCCCTGGTACCATCACCCACTTACTCACCAAGTCAGCTTAGACTCTTGGTTCTCTTTCTACCCTCTCTTCCAATTAATCTCTAAGTTCAACACGTCCTATCTCCTTTTGTCTCTCAGATCCTTCCCTCTTCTTCGTGACTAATCTTGTCTCTTGAGTTCAGGATTACTACATTAGACTTGCCCCATACCAAAGCCAAATGTATCTTTGAAAAATGAAAATATACTCATCTTACTTCCCTGCTTAAAATCTGCTTTAGTAGCTTTTGAAGGATTAGAGGGATTATCTTTCTGGATTAAGCTCAAATTTTTAAACCTAGCTCCCATAGCATTTTATGATTTGTCTTCTACCATTCTCTCTTTTCTTTTCCTGATTCTGTCACCCTCTCCAACTTTCCTTCAAAAGAGAACTCGCAGTATCTTGAACGGTCCATGTTGCTGTGTGCCTCTGTGCCTCCATTACCAGCTATTTTCTTCACCTCGATTGCTTTTTCCATTCAGCTAGTTTTAACTCAGGCAGCAAAGCTCAGCCCAGGTCATCTTTTCCAGGAAGCATTTACTGACTCCTCAGTGCTCATTTAGATGCCCCTCTTCTGGGTCCCCACAGACTCTCAGTATCTCTCTTTCATAGGACTTACCACCCCATCCACCAACCACTGATTTACTTACTCAGTAAATCTAGACTCGTAATTCCTTGAAGGTGGCAAGTACCAGGCCTTATTTGCTTAGCAATGCCTGACACCTGATAAATGTTTGTTACATAAATAAAAAAATTGAAGCGTCATTTTATATTATATAATTTTATAATGCGTTTATGACAAATGATCTCTCATAATTATGGTTTCTTTTTGAGTCTTTAGTAAGAATATGAACCCTATTCTGGTATTGTTTCTCTCAGAAAATGTGATCTACTTGACAATGTGGTTTCCATAAACCATCTGGTAATAAATATGTAAGACATTGGTCATTCTTAGAAGGGAATGATAATTGCAGTAATTGTCATGAAATGGTATTTGCTTTTTTTTTTTTTTAAACTAAGTCCACATTTTTAGCTCAATAAGAGTAAATGATTTTAAAGAGAAGTTCTCAAAGAGAAGTCTGTTCGGATTCTAGGATTATGCAGTATATTCTTCATTGTAGTCTATTATAATGTGTGAAATACATATATGTGGCATATGCTATACACAACAAATACATTTGGTTAGAGATCGCCAAGTGCTTTATATTCTGATTCTTTTTGACAAACTGCCAAATTGAATTACTGCCACTTGAGTGTGGGAGAAAAGCAGTGAAATGGCAAATGGTTCTGGCATTTGGGGAATGGCCAATGCTTATCCTATGGATAGCAGAGATAATGACAGTGACAGTGCTGTTCCCAAAAACTTGGAAGGAATTTTACCTCAGTGGTGGAGCTGAAGTATCAGGAGAATGTATTCTGTTGCAAGCAACTCTGTATGATACTAGAAACAAATTTTAAATAATTTTCTGCTTTGGTTCTTCTTTTGTTTTTAAGGGCTTTGTCCAGTGGCATAATGTGAAGGATTAATGAAGAATAAATAATAAGTTTGAAGTATTTGGAAAAGTGAAAAAATATTGAAAGTAGAGGATATTTTCATTTATATGTTTATTGTCATTTTCAAGAAGAATTTTGAGACTACTTTAGAAAATTTCTTCTTCTAATAAAGACGTGGTGTAATTTATGTGGCTTTACAACAGGATTCTGTTTTACTGCCTTTAGTTAGAAACTTGAAGTGATAAATAATGTGAGCATTTGGTTACCTAAAGAACTTGCGTGTGGAAATGGGACACGGTAGCACGAGGGGTGGAGGGTGAAAGGAAGGGTGTTATGTGGGTAGAACCGTAGAGATGCAGCCGAGGTGGTCCACAGAGGCATTATCTATGGTCACTCTTGATCTTTTAGCTTACCCCTATATTTACGTCTACACAATGGCAAAGTATTAAATCTGGTATTTTATTTAAATAGTTTTAGAATATTCACATAGCAATTACCTAGGGATTAACTAAGAGTTGTTTATAGAGTCTGGATTACATGTGTTGCCTATAGCATATATACTACCTTTGTATAGCCTCTACTCCCCTACAATCTATAGACATTGCTTCTAAGTCACACAATTGGTTATATTTAAGGTTTTTAAAAATGTTTTATTGAGAATAACGTATATACAGAAAAGTGCATATGTTATTATGAACAACTCAATACATTTTCACATAGTGAACACACTGATGTAACCCCCACTCAGATCAAGAAGTAGAACGTCACTGGAACCCTAGAAGCAGCCCTCATGTCTCCTGCCAGTTACTACTCCCTCACTTCAAAGGTAACCATTTTCCTGGCTGTTACATAGGTTAGTTTTTGCCTCTTTTTGAACTTTATGTAAGTGGGATCTTACAGTATGTTATCTCTTTAGTCTGACTTCTTTTGTTTGTGAGATCTCACCATGTAATATTTCATTCATTTCATTAATGATTAGAACATAATTTGTTTATCCATTCTACTGCTGATGGACATTTTAGTTGTCCCAATTTTTGGCCTTAATGAACATTGCTGCTTTGTACATATTTCTGCATTATTTTCAGTGAATGAATGTAGACATTCCTGTTAGATTTATACCTAGGAATGAGATTGCTGGGTCATAGGTATACACTCAGCTTTAATAGACATTACCAAACCAAAGTTTTCCAAAATTTGGAAAACCAAAGTTTTCCAAAGTGGATTTTCCAATTGACACACTTATCAGTAATGTATAAGAATTCCAGTTGCTCTACACTCTTACCAACTTGGTGTTAGCAAGTGTCAGTATTTTTAATTCAGATGATACAGTGGTATCCCACTGTAGTTTTTTTCCTTCTTCTTCTCCCCAAAGCACCCCAGTACAGAGTTGTATATCCTAGGTGTGAGTGCCTCTGGTTGTGTTATGTGGGACGCCGCCTCAGCATGGCCTGATGAGAGGTGCCATGTCTGTGCCCAGGATCTGAACCAGAGAAACCCTGGGCCACTGAAGTGGAGTGTGCAAACCTAGCCACTCGGCCATGGGGCTGGTCCCCCCGTTTTAGTTTTAATTTGTATTTCTCCGATGATTTTTTGTATGTTCTGCATAGAAGTCCTTTGTTAGTTGCGGATATTAAAAATATCTTCTCCTTTTTAATATATTAAACATTTTTGATACTCAGAAGTAGTTTTGATAAATTCTTGTTAATTATTTTATTCCTTTATGGATAGAGATTTTTCTGTTCTGTTAAAAGATATTCTCTTATGTTATCATCTAGAGGCTTTATTGTTTTACCTTTATAATCTATCTAGAAATACATTTTTATGAATGGTGTGAGTTGGGGGTCCTGATTCATTTTTTTAAAAATATGAGAATTCAATCAATCCAGTATCATATGGACACATATGGAGGTTTAATTGTTCCAGTACCATTTATTGAAAGAAAACTACTGTTTCTTTTGAAAGTCAGTTGACCATATATGTGTGTGTACTTTGGAACTCTCTTCTGTTCCATTGACTCATATGTCTGTCCTCACACCAATAACACATTGTCTTGATTACTGTACCTCATAGGAAGTACTGAAATAAAAATTATTTTGATTTGGCTATTCTGAGGTCCCTTGCATTTCCAGAGAAATTTTGGAATCAGCTACTTGATTTTTACAAAAAAGTCTACTTGGATTTTGTTTGGGATTAAGTTGGATCTACAGAACAATTTGTGCCGAACTGACATTTTAATAGCAGTGCGTCTTTGATTCAAAAACATGTAATTCATTTTTTATGATATTGTAAATGGTACTTTAAAATATTTTAATTTTAAGGCTGTCTTCAAATTTGTATGTTTTTCTGCCTTCTTCAGTTTATTTTTAAGCCCATCCAGTGAACTTTTCACTTCTGTTACTATACATTCTTAGTTTTTGAATTTTCATTTGTTTTTAAAAAAGTTTCCACTTATACGGAAATAGAAATAGTTTTTATTTCTTTAATTTCCTTCCAAATTCTAATTCCCCACTGAAATTTCCATCTTGCCATTATTTTTCTTGGACATCTGAGTTATAGTTAATTTCTGTATCTGACAAGTCCAATATGTGGCTCTCCCATAGGTTTGTTTCTGTTGTCTGTTTTTCCTTTTGGTTTTTAACATATCTTTTTTTCTTTTTTTTAGATTGGCACCTGGGCTAACAGCTGTTGCCAATCTTCCTCTTTTTTTTAAAGATTGGCACCTGGGCTAACAACTGTTGCCACTTCTTTTTTTTTTTTCCCTGCTTTATCTCCCCAAACCCAGCCTGTACACAGTTGTATATCTTAGTTGCAGGTCCTTCTAGTTGTGGGATGTGGGACGCCACCTCAACGTGGCCTGACGAGCGGTGCCATGTCTGCGCCCAGGATCCCAACCCAGGGCTGCCGCAGCAAAGCACGTGAACTTAACCACTCGGCCACAGAGCCGGCCCCGTTTTTGGTTTTTAAAGTGTTTTATTTTGTTTCCTGGTATCTTAGATAAGTTTTGATTGGATGCTGGGCATTGTATATGAAAAATTATAGAATTAATTTTTAAAGGTTGGTCTATTTCTGGTTAGCTCTTACTCTTGGATGTAATACCTCAGAGCTCCCAAGTGAAAGTCTGGGATGTTTAATAGGACATTTCCTTCTAGGCAGGCTCAGAACTCCAATTTTATCTTCCCCATTTCCTGAAAGAGGGAAGAATTCTTTGCCTAGCTTCTTATTCTCTCAGCTGCCATATTCTTTTGGCTTCTCTCTTGTTCAATCTCTCTACCATCTGGTTTCTCATAATATTATACAAAAAGTCAACTCCAGGTAGTTTTTGGATCTAAATGGCAAAAGCAAAAACTGAAAAAAAATAAGGGTGAATATTTTTAAGGCTTTGGGTGTAGAACAGGATTTATTAAACATGAAATGAAAAGCTATAAAGAAAAGACTGATACATTTTATTATATCAAAATTAAGAACTTTCTCATATCAAAAAAATTCTTAGAGAAAATGAAAAGACACACTTGGGGGAGATATTGGCATACATACCACAAAGAATTAATAAGAAGAACTTGCAAAGAACTCTCACAAATCAACAAGAAAAACGAAAGAAAAATGGGCATGAAAAGAACTTTATATAAGAATAAACACTAATAAAAATATAAAGATGTTCAACCTCACTAATGATCAGGAATGTGCAAATGAGATACCATTTTCTGCAATTCAGTTGGCAAAAATTAGAAAAGCCTGACATGAAAGAAAGACTTTGAAGCCACAGGATCTTTTATACATCGCTTGTTGGAGTGTAAATTGGTACAACTTTGAAAAACAGATTCGGTATGTTACTTTTGTTAAATGCCAAATTTCTATACATGTTTCTGGACTCAAATCAATTATGTTCTGGTGTTGTTGGTATGTAGAAATGCAATCGACTTTTTTAGATTGGTAGTTGTTGAGGTATTATCTCTGAAGTGAAAGCTTTGGATGATAGTTTTAAAAAGAAGGAAATATTTGAGACATGCAAACATACATGGCCTGTTTCTTTGGGATCCCTTATAATGGTAAGACTATGGTACTTTATTTGGCTTATGTGAGAAACAAATTTTTCGAAAGTGGTGTGATACAATATAGGCATTTGCTGTCCGTACACAAAGTTGCAAAGAACAGAGGATTGTTGTAACAGAGATATATATACTTCCTATTCATAAACATTTAGGAATATATGCTGTTCTCAGTTCTCTACTTCTAGAGATGCTACTTTTTCCTAATATGTAGAAAGAAATATATATATATAGTGATACACGGTCTATTGTGGTGGCTGGGATAACTCCACTTTGAAGTTTTTAACATCATGAGTTGTCTTTCATAAAAAATTCTAGGGACAAATAGTAAACAAAGATATTATTTGGTTTTGCCCTTTGGAAAAAAAGATTAACTAATGATCTGGGTTTAGCAAAAGTCTTAAAGATTTGTCAGTCAAATTCAACGTTGCAGAGGAAAATGGTTGAGATTTACTTTAAATGTGACTTGATAGTACTATGAGATCCCCACGGAGGCTAGCTTCGCAATTTGCCAGGTTTTAGCTTTTGCCTTCAGCTAGTCAAAAAGCAAAATTTAGATGGAATTATAGATTTGAATTACAACTGGAAGAAAAAAAAGACTTTCTTTTGTGTTTTCTTCAGTGCCTTGATTAAATAAAAAGAATAGGACAAAAATTAAGTAGAATGTTAATAAGCCTGGTTAAGAGTTTGTTCTAATCTTAAATAAAATATGGAAGGATTGTGGAAAGGAAGTGATAAGTTAGTATTTCCCTGACGTGTCATTATGAGGGAGAGGAGAGGATTACAAAAGAAAGCAAATTTAGATTCTTTTCTTATGTCCTTTCTCTCTTCATTTGCAAACATTTATTAAGTAGCTAATATTTACCTATTTTGGTTAAATATTTGGTATCTGTATTTGATTTTGTTTTGGACCCTGGGAATGTAGAAATAAATAATATATGCCCTAGGTACTTATAGTCTACTGGGAAAAATAAACATGTAAGCAGCTGTAATAATGTCTGATAAATGCCATTATAATGGTATGTCAAAAAGGCTGTGGAAGCACATATGAAGGAGCAATAAAATAGTGTTTTTGAACTTACTCCCTTCCCCTTTATTTTCCCATTAAGTAGGGAAAGAAGAATCTCTTCCATATGAGTACAGATAAGTACGTATATAGTTTATAGAAAGATGTGGTTTATGCCTAGCCTGTCTTTTCTGAGAGACTTGCATTTCCTTCTCTTCTATTTTTAAAAATTTACGTATTTATTGAAGCATTTTTATGAGTTAGGCTCTGTTCTCTGTTCTACTCACAGAAGCGAACTAGTCAAACAAGGCTTGCCTTTATGGATTTGAACTGATATTTTAGGGTACACAGGTGGTAAACAAGTAAACGGAAACTTGCTTTTAATTCTTCAAGGATATTAGATTCTTTTTCATTGGAATATTTAAAAATAATTTTAATAGTTTTCTCATGCAAATACTAACTACTTTATCTTAATAATTACACATTTATAGATTCCTAGTAAAATGAAATAAACATGAGTGTGGGTACCTTAAGGTATAAAGGGGTAATTAATTTGAGATTTCAAGAGTGTTCAGAAAAAGACTAAGGTTCAACTTTTTTGTATACTGGCCAGACAAGCCAAGATGCATACACAGGTGGAGCACACCACTGCTCAACTCCCCATATACTTTGGTATGAATTATCTGGAGCTGGAATGTGCAGTCTGATACCAATAGTCTTGGCAGTTATGCCTAACAGAGCCAGCAACTGGAAACGTGTACCATAGGCTTCATGTTCATGTATGTCAAGTGGGAGAAGACTTGCAGATTTGTTGGAATCCTGCCACTGCTAAAATACTTCCCCATCTATTTTTAATTGTGGGCCTCCATCAAGGCTACTATGAGCCAGTTGGAAAGCTAGGAAGATTAATTAAGAGCTTTCTGAATATTTCAGGGGCTCTCTAACTATAGCTCTCCTTCCCAAATATGGGGCTATGGTATTTTATACTAAAAGAAATGCTATGCTATCTAGTCTATGAATGCAGGAGCCTCCCAATTGCACATTTGTAAAGCCTAGGCCAGTGGCAGCTGACAACTTGCCCCAGTTTGCATGGCTCATGGGTATTTCTAGCAGGGTAGGGGATGTGGCTAGTAGCTAGAAGACTGTCTCCCTTCCTGGTGAGAGGTCAACATTTGTATTAAAAATGTACACATTCCTCATGTGCATTATACATGTATTCAAGGTATTTTAAAAATTTATCCCTCTTTCTACATTTTCATAGTTCTTCATCTCCATAATTTGCAAGACCCTAGGTTTATAGATTTTTTTCTTAGGAGGAATTAGAAATCAAGACTTACTATCACCCATATTAGTCAGAGAAAATGATTACTTCTAAAAACAATTATTCCTGGAAAACGGTATCTTGGAAGTGCAATTAATCTCCCTATCAGAATACTTGGGTACTTACTTAAATAGCAAATGCCATTATAGAATTTCTAATATTGAATCTTTAAATGTTACCTGTTGCCTCTCTCATTATTCAATGCATTTTTTGGGGGGAGGGTACATGGAAATAAATTGTATCCTAGGGAAAACAGAGATTTAAAAAGTTTACTGGTGTCCATTTTGGGTCATCTGTATTGAAAGATCTTATCTGTTGAAACTCAGCTGTGTCGAACATTTATTTACTAAAAAAAAAGATAGTAGTTCATTTTTAGTTAACCATCCCTAAGTAACAGGTCAGCTCCATCCAATCTGTTCAACAGCATTGCAGTTAGGACTTAGATAAAATGTTTAGTATTTACCACCAATTACTCACAGGCTAAATATGGTTTCAAAGGCAACAGCTGCTGCCTCGTTATTTCCATCTATCGCTATATTGATGTTGTGTGTATTAAACTATTATATATCAAGAGTGTTCTTAGATAAGCGTAAAGTCACAAATACAATAATCTTTTCAACCAAGTACAGTGTGCTTCAGAGTTGCACTTCATTCTTCATTTGAAAGGGAATGATAAACTCTTGTTCTGACACGTTTTAACATGCATGCATGGTGTCTTGTAGCTGGCAGAATGTTTATGGAAACACTTCCATTGAAGACTGATGAGCTAATTAGCTACATTGCTTGTAAACTACTAATTGCTGGAAAACACTCAACATGGCATTCCTTAGCGTTCACTTGAAAAATCTGCAGCAGGCTTTTCTTAGAGTGCATTTGATATTCTCAGCAAACTCTTCAGTGTCACCCATCTTGAAGTGTTATGTGGGCAGTTGGGAAGTATTTAAAGTGTGTATGCAGCCATCTCAATTTCAGTCACTTGATAGGCTGGACCTATGACATATAGACAGACTGATTTGAGAAATAGCAGTTATGTCAATTTTGAAAGTAAGAGAAATTCTGTGAGGCACATACCATTTACTTTGATGTATAATTCAAAGACAAGAGCAAAGATTCAATGCATGTTAACAGATTGATTTGTAAGTGATGAGTCCTAGAAACTAAAATAGCCTGAAATCCTACTGGTAAAGAGTTGAAATCAAAGGTGCGATTCATGTATTAGTCATGGCTTTGCTGTCCTCCACGGCCAGAGAGATGGCGCCACTCTGTAACCATTTCATAAATGTGTGCAAAGATAACAGCGTTGGTGTAATGCTGACAAGTGATCTAAAGTTTATGCTCACAGAAGATAGGTCTGAACATGATTGTTTTGTCACATATTCTAGTGTTAAAGAGTGCATTCAGCTGTCTGCAATTTCTCAGGGTCAGGAATAAGAATCTTTAGAGTTCTTGACTCATTTCTTTCTTCAATTTCAAAGGAAGTGGACCTTTTTACTCTTTAAAACTAATCTTTCCAATCATTACCTAGATCCTAGCTCATCTCTTCTCCTCTCTTGAGATACTTTTATTCTACAATTATCTTTTCTTTCTCTAGACTATTCATTCATATTCCTTCTCACTGGTTCTTTCTTCACACATATTAGCTTGTCCCTGCTTGATAATTGGAAAACATTCGATAAAAAATTCCATTTCCTTTTAGTCTGCTCTCTTCTTAGACTCCTAATTCTATTTTATCTTATCTATTCTGCTTTGGCCTATTTATTGTTTAAGCCAATTACTTTTGCACAATCTTATTTCTCTTTAACTCCTCTGCGACATTTGTCATTTATTTGCTCACCTTGAAACTTTATCCCCTTCTCTTTTAGGACATTATACACTAAATTGTCCTATTACTTCTCCACACCTTCTTTCTCTTTTCCTTGTTGATGTATTCTTACACTCGTCTCCTGTGATTTTTCTTAAGCTTTAGTTTTGGTCCTCTCTGTCCTCTATTTTCTTTTTTCCTTGGGGAGCTTTTTCATTCCCAGGACTTTAATTATAACTGCTTTGTTGACAACTTTTAGTTACCATATAATGCTCCATTACCAAATTCTATGTGCTTTTCAATCATTTTTCTACATTAATACATGGTTAATCATGCTCAACTCACTCCCATAAATAGTGGTCATTCTTGGGAATATTTGATGTTCAACACACTGGTTGAAACTCTCCTCCCTTCTTCCCCAGTCAGAAGTGATATATGTGCTCCGCACCACTAATTTAACCATTTACTAGGTGATTCCACTTGACTATTTTGGTATTAACTTAAATCTATCGTGTATAAACTGAATTCATCATCATCTCTCACAAACTCTTTACAAACTTTATATCTCTAGCATCATCTGACTTGAACTCTCAGCACATTTGACACAGATGATTATTTTCTTCTTTCTAAAGTACTCCATTTCCTTGTGAAAGCCTCTTCAATAAATGGTGTTGGGAAAACTGGACAGTCACATGCAAAAGAATGAAAGTAGACCATTATCTTACACCATACACAAAAATTAACTCAAAATGGATTAGAGACTTGAATGTAAGACCTGAAACCATGAAAATTCTTGAATAAAACGTAGGCAGTACGCTCTTCGACATTGGTCTCAGCAGCGTATTTTCAAGTACCATGTCTGACTGGGCAAGGGAAACAATAGAAAAAATAAACAAATGGGACTGCATCAAACTAAAAAGCTACTGCACAACAAAGGAAACCCTCAACAAAACGAAAAGACAACCTAACAATTGGGGGAAGATATTTGCAAACTATATATCTGATAAGGGGTTAATATCCAAAATATATAAAGAACTCATACATCTCAACAACAAAAAAACTAACAACCCAATTAAAAAATGGGCAAAAGATCTGAACAGACATTTTTCCAAAGAATATATACAAATGACCAACTGGCACATGAAAAGATGTTCAGGGGTCGGCCCGGTGGTGCAGCGGTTAAGCGCGCATGTTCCCCTTTGGCAGCCTGGGGTCCGCCAGTTTGGATCCTGGGTGCAGACATGGTGCTGCTCACCAAGCCATGCTGTGGCAGGCGTCCCACATATAAAGTAGGGGAAGATGGGCACAGACGTTAGCTCAGGGCTAGTCTTCCTCAGCAAAAAGAGGAGGATTTGCAGATGTTAGCTCAGGGCTGATCTTCCTCAAGGAAAAAAAAAAAAGATGTTCAATATCACTAATTATTAAGGAAATGCAAATGAAAACTACAGTGAGCTATCACCTTACCCCCATCAAGATGGCTATAATTGACAAGGGAAGAAATAACAAATGTTGGAGAGGATGTGGAGAGAAGAGAACTCTCATGCACTGCTGGTGGGAGTGCAAACTAGTGCAGCCACTATGGAAAACAGTATGGAGTTTCCTCAGCAAATTAAGAATAGAGGTACCATACAATCCAGCTATTCCACTGCTGAGTATTTGTCCAAAGAACATGAAAACATGAGTGCATAAACATATATGCACCCCTATGTTCATTGTGGCATTATTCACAATAGCCAAGACTTGGAAGCAACGTAGGTGCCCACCAAGGGATGAATAAATAAAGAAGATGTGGTATATATACACAATGGAATACTACTCAGCCATAAAAAAGAAATCTTGCCATTTGTGATAACATGGATGGACCTTGAGGGTATTATGCTAAGCAAAATAAATCAGAGGAAGAAAGTCCAATACTGTATAATCTCATTTATAAATAGAAGATAAAAACAACAACAAACAAACACATAGAGACACAGATTGGATTGGTGGTTACCAGAGGGGATGGAGGGAGGGAGGATGATGAAAGGGGTGATTCACACATGTCTACGGTGATGGATGGTAACTAGTCTTTGGCTGGTGTATATGATGTAATCTACACAGAAATTGAAATATAATGATGTACACCTGAAATTTATATAATGTTATAAACCTATATTACTTCAATAAAAAAATAAAAAATAAAGTACTCTATTTCCTTGAATAATGGAGCACTATGCAGTCGTGACTTTTGCACCTTATCTCTTTGGCTACTTCCTCTCAATCTCTCTCTCTCTCTCTTTTTTATGAGGAACATTGACCCTGAGCTAACATCGGTTGCCAATCTTCCTCTTTTTGCTTGAGGAAGATTGCTGCTGAGCCAACATCTGTGCCAGTCTTCATCTATTTTATGTGGGATGCCACCAGCACGGCTTGATGAGCAGTCCTAGTCCTTGCCCTGGATCCAAACCTGTAAACCCTGGGCTGCCAAAGCAGAGAGTGCAAACTTCATCTCTCTGTCACCAGGCTGGCCCTTCAATCTCCTTTTTGATTCATCCTTTTTAAAATGGTCATCCAATGTTGGAACTCCTCAAAGCCTGATCATTGCATCATAGGATGCGTGGAAAGCAAAGTGAGGAATCAACTTGTAATGATGGATTGGAATAGACTTTGGAGGTCCTTGAGTGGCAAGATCAGGATGCTGGGGCACCAAAGGAAATTGGTTGGGTCAGACAGTGACAGGACTAGATCGGTGCTTTAGGAAGATTTATATGGCATTAGTATATAGAAGATAGATTACAGCTCCACAGTGCCTCTCTAATATGAATGATGACAACCATAGCAACAATAATATTAGTATTTACATATCTTAATGAGATAATGCATATAAACTATTGATCACAGTAGCGGACACAGACATTAATCCTCACTATAACCCTGTGCAGTAGCTGTTATTGTTATCTCTATTGTGCAGTTGAGGAGACTCAAGTCTACAAAGAGAAAAACTTGCCTCGGTCACCCAGTTAGCTGGCAGAGTTGGGACTGCTTTTTACGATGCTATACTAGAGAAATATTTGTTGACTGTTTGGTAATTGTACATATGTATTTCCCTTTGTTCTTGCTGTCATTTACTATATAGGTATCACTCCAAGTGTCTTTGGAATTGCTTGAGAATAATGCTCTAGTACAGCCTTAAATTGTGCTCCTTCGAAAGCTAGTATTCCTGGAGATGTTAAGAGCTTTCTTGTGAGAAAAAGCAGTTACACAAAGTTATAGAACTCTGGATTACAATTTTTAAGCAGGATTCTTTACCAGAGGATTTCTCAGTCAATGCTTTTAAAATGCTAAGTTGTATTGCAAATCTTCAAAAGGGGAATAGATTATAGTCTATACAGATAGTTTGGATTCCCTAAAAGCAGAACCTGAGATGGGGGTTCTTGTGTAAGTGTTTTACTGAAGGAGTCCTCTCAACTGAAGCCTATGAGGGGTAAAGGAAGCAGTTGGGCAGGGAAGAAGCTGAGCAAAGCTGAGCTAAAGCTGCACTATACAGTATGGCAAACACTAGCCACATGTAGCCACTGAACACTTGAAATGTGGGGAGTGTGACTGAGGACCTGAATTTTTAATTTTATTTAATTAAAATTTAAATTTCAAAAATTGGTACTTGATTCAGTTATTAGAAAACTTTAAAATTTGGGTATGTAAATCTACTTTTTCAACTGTAAATTTTATGAAATCTAAATATAGACCCAGTACTGATGAAAATTTCACATCTGAATTGAGATATTTTGTAAGAGTAAAATACATAGTGAATTTCAAAGACTTAGTATGAAAAAATGTAAAATATCTCATTAATAATTTTTATATTGATTGCATATTGAAATGACATATCTTGAATACACTAGGAGAACAACATATAGTTTAAAAACTCATTTTTCTATTTCTCTTTACATTTTTAAAGTTTAATTTTTTTTACTATTTACCTTTAAAAAATGTTTCTTAGTGTTTAAACTTTTAAAAATATGGCTACCAAAATATTTTAAATTGTATTGTGGCTCACATTAGTTTTCTATTGGACAGTGCTGAGCTAAAGCCTCTCCCTGCCTGATCCCACAGGCACTTCTGGAGAATGAGTGGCACTGGAGTTGTCTGCCCTTTAGGCAAGGAAGCCAGTCTTTTGTGTCCCAGGGTCAGTTACTCACTGTCTGGTGGCCACTCTTACTTCCATTTAACCTCCTCAAGGCACAACTTCCAGGCATAATGCAGTTTTGAATATATTAGAGATTCTGTCATAAACTTGACCACAGGTCTGCTATGTGCTATATTGGATTTGATTGAAGACAACTATACAGTTAGCAAGTCTTAAAGGATGGAAGTCACCATACTCCAATGTTTTTTTCACGTAACATTTTATTACTTGGCTGTCTGTCTTTCTTGGGCAGTTAAGCATGAATCTCATCACACAGATATGGCAACATTTTGCATACCTGCATCGATGCTTGTTTCTGAGATACTTAGATGCTAGACAACTATCAGTAATTTTGATTTCTCTTGAAAGAGTCTTCTGACTTTTGTGTCCAAAAGAACATTATGATTAAAAGCTATGCTACTCTTTTATGCCTTTTGGATCAGTGTGATCGTCATGAAGTCATTAGGAGTTGGTGTACAGACGGTGATGGGTTTGGGATAGAATCAATTCATTGGTATTCAAGGAAAGGGAAAAAGCTCAGCAAAAAAATAATTCTCAGAGCCAGAGATAAAATTCCTTTGTTTCTTATCCCAGTTTGTAAGCATGCAATCTGGACAGAAAAGAAAGCAAGTTTAAGCCTTGCCTGTAGAAGGACAGCTGATAAGGCTTGGGGTACGTGAAAGAGACAGCATTCCACAGTTTCTGTCTTCTCTTTTCACCCTCTTGAGATCAGACTATGAGATGGAGAATAGTTGCATCCTCCTTATTTTCTGTAAAGTGATAGGATTGGATAGATAATTCCATGAAATATCTCAGAACTCTTAAAAAATCATTTCAGAAACTGAAAAGAAAAATAAAACATTGGCATGTGAAATGAAGAAAGGATGTTAGATTATAGACTAAAGAAAATCAAATATTGGATGAGAAATTCTCATGGCAGATTTTTGTTTGTTTTTTGTTGACTACTTAATGTATTAGCCAAACTAAATACACATTGTACTCTGTATCAAATACGTAGGATTTCATTAAAAAATGAAAAATGTTAAGAAAATGAAAAAAGTTCTGATCCCTGACTTCAACGAACTTAAGTAATGAAACTAACTGATTCTGGGACACAAAATGTTGGCTCCTGTGCCACTCATTCTCCAGAGTCCCTGTAGGATCAGGCAGAGATAGACTTTAGTTCCTCACTCTGCAATAGAAAACTGACGTGAGCCACATAGACCATTTACTATATTTTGGTAGTCACATTTTCTAAAGAAAATTTTAGAAAATTAAATGAAAATAATTATAGGAGATGAACAAGTTCAAGATGTTACAGTACATTTAAATATGAAAGGGTTAAGAGAGCACATAATGGAGGTAGAACGGTCAGGAGGAGGAGGTTTAATTGGTAGTTGTTTCAGAGAAGTTGAACTTTGATTCGGATCTATAACAGTTTTAGAGAAAAATATGTACATCATAAAAAATCAAATAATGCAGAAGAGTTTATGATGGAAAACAACAGTCTTCTGTCCTGCTCCTTGCTACCTTCAGTCCCACACTCCAGAGGAAACCCTTCACTTCCTGTCCCCTGCCCTGGAGGAAGCCTTTTTGATTTTAGATCTTCCGGTGGTTATTCCATAACTTTAAGTTATACGCTTATAACTCTTTTCCTTTACTTATCTACTTAAGACATTACCCATGTACTCTCTTTTATGAAATATGAAAATTTTGTTCATCTCGACTACCTCTTTACCCCCACCCTTTCTTCCTTCCAATTTTTGATAGTTTGATATTATTTTTAGTTTTACTATTACCCTCCTGTTTCATATTCCATAACCTCTAGTTAGTCTCCTGACTCTCCTTTGTGTATGGTAAGAATAGCAGCACACAATTCATTCCTCTGTCCTTATTTCTACCTTCTGTCACTTCTAACTTTACGCTTACATTGTCAAGGTTTTAATATTTTAATTCTGATATTCAACCATAACCAAGACATTTGCATTTGTTCATTAGTTGATAGTAAAGTTGAAAACCAATGCACAATGTTAATATTATTGTGCCTTCATACATTTTATTCACTACATGATAAAGTAGTAGTATGCTAAAATTGTATCTCCTTCTCTAAGGGTCCAATGTCACAACCCTGGGGCCAATCAAAGAGGAATGATTCCATGATCAAGGTCAAATCGATTTTTTTCCCATTGCTTAAAATTCTGCTACCAATTGGTCTAGTTCCTACTTGGACTATGTGTCTCTTGTATTTATGTTCTGTTTTCTCTGGAGATTATGAATCTCTTTACCACCTTCTAAAATTTAGCTTCTCTTTCAATCTTAATAGTTGTTTCATGGAGTCTTTCTTTTTGTTTTTTTCCCACAGAGATACCTCTTCTGAAACCCTATGTCTTCATTTCAATGATATATCAACTTGGTTATCATCTCTAGACATCTCTGGGTTAGGCACACCATGGTCTTTATTCCACATATTTGTTTTTCTGGCATTCTCTCTCTTTCTTGCCCTGAAACAGCTGTGAACCTCTCTCTGTATGTCAGAATAAGGAGGGCTTTCCTCTGGAGTCCAAGAACACACTAGATGCTTCAGCTTTCCCCATATGATTTCCTCAATTTCTCTGGATAAAAAAGCCCGCCTCTTTATGACTTGTAGCTAACTGCCAGCCTGCCTGCTGCTTTGCAAACAATAATAGAGAAAGGGCAAGGGGCACAGCATTTCGTATACAGGAATTCAGTTACTCACCCTGGTTTTCAGACCAGTGCTCGTTTCTGCCCTGTATCATACCTCCAGGCCAAAGCCTCCTTGGATTCCAATGGGTAGAATGACTCCACATCCTTTACAGACGCCTCATGGCAATTCTAGACTGTAGCTTTCTCTTCTTGTTTTCATCTGTCAACACCCTTCCATCAGCTTTCCATCTTCCAGAAGGCTCTCAACTGCTGTTGCCTCCCCTGAACAATCTTGTTATGGTTTTATTCCTTTTTTGTACTTTTCTATTTTCATCTCAGTGAGGTCTGGGGAAAGACCTGGTTAAGTAAGAATGCTCAGGGTACTGTCTTGAGAGGAATGATAGACCTGATGGACTTTCCAGTGGAGGGAATGGTCTGAGCAAATGCAAGTTCATAGGGTTAACAGGAATATGGTAAATAGTTTACCTGGGACAGAGAATGAATTAAGTGAAACTAAATAATTTAAGACTTGTTGATTCAGAGTTGAACACACCTTGAAACAGAAAAGATTGCATTTGATGTCGTAGAAATTAGGGAACAATTGTAAGTTCTTAAGCAGTTGAATGTTGTTATGAAGACAGTTTAACAGGCTAGGTTTAATTATTAAAAGCATTAAACTTCTGAAGGCTATTTTCTGGACAGGTTTCTATAAAAAATGAACATGTCTTTACTTTTACATTTCTGGTTTGATTTCAAGCATTGAGGTTGAGAGTCATTTGACCTAAGTAAATAGATGAATAAAGTATCTAGGAATTCACCTGTTTAAATAGTCCCATATGACAAATAATGGGAGGAGGCAATATTGTGCGGTGGTGGAGATCTTCTCCTACTTCCTCTACTATAATTGTTTTATTAAATCTAAAGCTTTTAGTTCCATGAATGACACATGGTAAGCTCTCAGTAATTAGTAATTTTAATCATAGTGCTGTCTTATATTCATATAGCTTCCGGCTTTTCAAAACACTGACATGTATCAGTGACATGATCTTTATCAATGGCATGATCTTTATAACAGTCTCTGTGAGGAAATAGGATAGATTTTAACATCCTAATTTTATGAGTGAAAAAGCTGAGAAAGAGAGGGAGAGAGGGAGGGAGGGAGAAATATGTCAAATATCACGCAATTCTTTAGTTTAATTGTTTTAAGCAGTGTAACAGTTTTGATAGATGCTGGGGATTGATTCATCTGACCTATTCCAGCTCCTTTCTAGTACTGAAGGGGTTGGAAAAATAAAAACTATATTTCCCAGGCTCTCTTGCAGCTGAGAATGTGGCCCATGCTCTGCCAAAAGTATGCATAGTAGTGAGACTTGGAGAGACAAAGTCAGCAACGTGAGAGGGGCCACACGTAGAGAAACAGGCTTTTCTTGCAGTCTAGTGGCAGAAGCATTTCATTCTTTTGGGGCAGCCCTGACAGAAGTTCTCAAGTCTGCCTCCTAGTATCACAGGTATTGAGTGACAGGTGGCGGCAGTAGTGGGGTCGCCACTGAAATAGAACTGTGGTGATATTGAAAGTTTTCCTGGCTGATGTTGCTCCTGCCTGAGTAGCATTCAAACCTGGCTTTTCTGAGTCTCACAGAAATTCTGTAAATAAACGAATAACCCAGAACAAATTCCTCTCCCTTTAAATTAGCCAGAGTGGATTCTGTTATCTGCAACTGTGATTCCTGTCAGATACATATGCCAAGACCAGATTTGTCTCTTAGGAGTGTACTCACGTTAACCACGATCATGAAGCTAAGATGTAAAATCAGAAGCGTTTTAAATTATAATGAAAAATAGTTACTATGCAGAACAAAATATGCCCACACAACCAGTATGTTTTCTCATTGTAGACAAACCAGTATTGGAAACATAAATAATAACCAGAAGATTGCTTGGTGAGCATGGAAATAGAACAAAGGAAGCTGGATGAATTGAATGTTTAATAGTATGAAGTTAAAAATCATCAGGTTAATCTATCATTTTTATAGAGATAATCTTATCAGTGGGGTTATAGCATTTAAGGTTTATTGTATAAACTTCTTACTCTGTTGGAGAATGTTTGGGTGGATATCACCAACTTTTGTGGTTTTCCTTTTTCTGTGGTTGACACAATCCCTTTTTGATTAACAATACTTTACTTTAGACATGCTAATACTTTTAATCAATTTGTAGTCGAGGCTAGCCACTGTCTGCAGCCTGGGATCCATTGTGTTTCTTAAGATGACTGATCATTTGGCCTTAGCAACATAGTTCATCACTATCATGTTCTTGGATGTGAGAAGAAAATTCCTTCCTTTTTTTGGGTAAATCTCTCCTCCAATCCATTGTGTATATGATGACTACAGAGTTTAATTCCCAGAGGATAATTTTCTTTCCCATATTTTCAAGTGCCATTTTTTAAAATACTGCTGCTAAGTAGAAAGTAGGTCTCTTAACATCCAGACTACTATTATTTCGCTCACACCGCCGTAAGGTTCTTTGGACTAGAGACTCTCTGAGTTAATTAATAGTAATATTTTAAGAGGATTGTAAAATGTTCAGGTTTAACTGGTCACCCAAGGTGTTCCTCCAGAATCAGAGCTTATTAACTCATTTCTAACAAAAGAAGTATTGAGAGGCTGGATTGACTTCAAAATATCGGTGATATTATTCCACTGAGTATGTACAAACCTAGGTATAGTGAACGAAATTTCCCACATAAGAAAATATGACGAAATATAAATCTAAGGGGTTTAGTTACAAAGGATTTTAGGAGCTAGAGCCTCTGAGAGCCTGAGTAGTCATTATGAGAGGAGGGAGTTACTGAACTTAGTTAAAGAGTATGTTATTTACAGTAAAACTATTTTTACCACGTGCGTATGCGAGCACGCACGCACACACAAACTGTAATTATGGTTATATGACAAAACCAAGAGGCACCCTAGTATCCCCAAATCAGTGAGAACTTAACATCATGGAACAAGAGAAGTTTCTGGCCAGGAAGGGGAATGAATGCTAAAGGAAGTGGGGTTAAAAAAGGGTCAGAGAAAGAAAATTTTAAATGAAGACTTCACTTAAAAATAATACTACATGAAAATTGCAATCATCCTTCTAAATTGATTCATGGATTTGGCCAGTCCTGGTCTAACTAATAACAACAGCTAGAAGAAACTACAAGAAAATTATGAAATTAGGAATGATTATGCTTAAATATGCATGGACCTCTAACATTGAATGAATCTTTGAATTGCTAGGTTGTATTCTTGAATGTTTGTACTTATGCTTTTCTCTGTGTGAGCATGTTATACCAGATCATATATACTTCTTCCTGCTTTTTTTCGCTTGTTGATGCTAGAGGCTCTTAATGAGATTTGTTATTTTATCTTCCTCACCAGATATTCACGGCCTATAGGGATAATCCAAAAGAAAGAATTAACAACTTTTTTCCCCTACTCGTTTCACCCTTTCCCCGCTACATTCCAGAAGTTTTCATTGCTCCCTTTTTTTGCCCAATATTTTTGACCTCTCCTTTGTTCCTGTGCCTATGGTATTTATCTAGTTCGGTAAATATCGATTTCAACCATCCCGGGAGGGAGGCCTTTGGAACTGAGAGTCACTATTGATGGTCTGCTGTCTGTGGACAGTTGAACCCCTAAAATTGTGTGGCTGACAGCAAGGGCTTCATGATCAACCGAGACAGGAAAGTTTGCTGAAGCTCCACAGTTAAAAAATTGTTCTGGAAGTTTTGTGGGAATAGCTTTGATTTTGACATGATAAATCTTCAAAAAAAGATACGAAATATTAATAAGGCAGTGAGAACACTTTTGCCTTTTAAGAACTACGTATTTATCTCGTACTTTTCTCTAGGGACTAAAGGCTTTCACTTGTTTTCCTTATTTAAGTGTTTTCAAAATTTCTGTGTTTGCACAGTAAGGAAATTAATATTGAAAATTTTTGTGACTTGCTCAGGATTTCATAGAAAGTTAGTGAACAAGTCAGGCGAGCTGGCTGTTGACCCTGCAGTGTAGTTCTTTACTATCATGCTTTGGAGGTGAGAAGAAAATTCATAACTCCTTTTGGTATTATAATGGGGGCATCTTTGGAGCTGGCTGAACTTTCTTTAGGGAACCATTTAAATGAGGCATATGGAAAATTCCTGAGATGCTAAAATTATTAGATATATAAATACTGGAGCCGAAAGAATGCTGGGGCAAATTTTATACTTTTAAGGGATAAATCAGTCTTTATGTTGTCTGAGATTTTCAGGCTAAGTCCGTACATTTACCTTAAGATATGAAAGCCAACTAAAGATTTTATGAAAAGGAATTGGCTTTTTAGAGCCACGTTCATGTACATCAAAATGGAGACACTCATTAGTTGTACGAACTTTGTTGTTTTGGGGGAGTACTTGAGTTTGTTTTTTTAAAAGAGATTATAAATGTATATTAGTACTTTTATCTCAGATGAAGTGTTAGCAAACATTTTCTGTAAAGGGTCAGGGAGTAAATATTCTAGGCTTTGTGGGTCATATGCTGTATATCGCAGCTACTCAGCTCCTTTGTTGAAGTGGGAAGGCAGCCGTAGAAATACACAGACAATAAACAGAAAGCATGGCTATGTTCTTATAAAACTACATATTTATGTACTCTGAAATTTGGATTTCGTATAATTTTCTTGAAATGTTAGTATTGAAATATTCTTCTTCTTTTGATCCCCCCCCCCCCCCATTTAAGAATGTAAAAGCTATTCTCTCCTTGTGGGTTGCACATACACAAGGCGGGCTACGTTTGGCCTATTTCCCATAGTTTTCCCACTTGGTCTTAGAGAAAAGAACTGGCAATCCAAGGGGGGGGGGGGGGGGGGGGGGGTTCCAAAACGCTTTCACCTGTTACTTGTTAAGAATCAAGTTTCTTAGACTAAATTTATCATTGGTGGGGAAAGTAAAATGAAAAGATAATTAAAGCTGCTGTTGGTTTTTGTGCAAAAGAGAACTAATTTTTACAGCTCAAGTTTTCTGTTTTAGCTACCTAGGGGACTTTCGAGCATTTCCAGGGATTTCTGAGGGAGGTACGTTCTGCTCAGGTTTTGCTGCAGTGTTGTAAACCAGAGTTTTCAGCATCTTTTCCCCCCAAGTCTTTTAATGATCTTGATATTCCCTCGTGGAGAGAAGTTATTTGCCGTGTAAATACTTCTTTTCCACTAATTCATGATAATATTCACCGTACATAACAGTTGTTATAGTGACAGTTTCCAATACGCATTCATAGACATTCAGTCTCTTTTTCTTTTATCTCCTGTATAGGTAAGCTTTCAGTCCCTTGCTTTTGACCACTAAAAAAAGTGCCTATCTTTAACAATAAAAAAGATAACCTCTGCAAAGGACTTTGCTAAAGCCTTTGTACATTTTAAATTAAGCTTTAATAATTCAGATTATATTTTTGATAGAAAATCTTTTCTTGTGCTTATTGGCCATTTATATTTCTTCTTTGGAGAAATGTCTATTTAGAACCTTTCCCTATTTAAAAAGTTGGATTATTTGTCAATTTATTATTGATTTGTAAGAATTTTTTTATAGATTCTGGATATGTCTGTTATTGGATGTATGAGTTACCAGTATTTTCTCCCATTTTGTGGGTTGTCTTTTCACTTTCTTGATGCTGTCTTTTGAAGTCCAAAAGTTAAAGAAAATTGTAAAACCACTTTATTGAGGTATTAATGACATACAAAAAACGGTGACATTTAATGTACACAACTTGATGTGTTTGAAGATACTGTCATCACGATCAATGCCATAAACTTATCCCTCACTCCCAAAAGCTTCCTTCCCCTGCCCTTTTTTGTTTTTTGTTGTTTCCCTTTTGTGATAAGGGAACTTAACATAAGATCTACCCTCTTAGCAAAATTTTAAGTATACAATATAGTATTGTTAATCATCAGCCTATGTTGTGCAGCAGATCCCCGGAACTTTTCTATCTTGCACAACTGAAACTTTGTACCCTTTAGCGGACATCTGCCATTTACCCCCTCCCCCCCAGCCCCCGGAAACCACCATTCTATTCTCTGTTTCTATAAGTTTGATTATTTAGTTTCCACATGTAAGCGACATCATGCAATATTTGTCTTCCTATGTCTGGCTTATTTCACTTAGCATAATGTCCTCAAGGTCCATCCATGTTGTTGCAAATGGCAGGATTTTCTTCTTTTTAAAGACTGAATAATATTCCATTGTTACGTACATACGGTGGTCTCCCCTTATGTATGGTTTCGTTTTCTGTGGTTTCAGTTACCTGCAGTCAAGCATGGTCTGAAAATATTAAGTGGAATATTTTAGAAATAAACAAATTGTAAGTTTTATATTGTGTGTTGTTCTGAGTATCATGATGATATCGCACGCTGTCCTGCTCTGTCCTGCCTGGGACGTGAATCATCCCTTTGTCCAGCATATCCATGCTGCACATGCTACCTTTTCGTTAGACACTTAGTAGCCATCTAGGTTATCAAATTGACTGTTGTGGTACGCAGTGCCTGTGCTCAAGTAACCCTTATTTTGCTTAATAATGGCCATAAACCATGAGAGTAGTGATGCTGCCAATTCAGATATGCCAAAGAGACATGAAAAGGTGAAAGTTCTTGACTTAATAAGGAAAGAAAAAAATCATATGCTGAGGTTGCTAAGATCTGCAATAAGAACAAATCTTCTGTCTGTGAAATTGTGAAGGAGAAAGAAAAAAGTTTGTGCCAGTTTTGCTGTTGCACCTGACTGCAAAATTTATGGCCACAGTGTGTGATAAATGCTTAGTTAAGATGGAAAATACATTAAATTTGTACAATAAGATATTTTGAGAGAGAGAGAAAAAGAGAGAGACCACTTTCACATTTTTATTACAGTATATTATTATAATTGTCCTATTTTATTATTTATTATTGTTGTTAATCTCTTACTGTGTCTAATTTATAAATTAAACTTTATCATAGGTATGTATTTATAGGAAAAAACATAGCATGTGTAGGGTTTGGTACTATCCGTGGTTTTAGACATCCACTGGGGGTCTTGAAATGTGTCCCCTGCACATAAGGGAGGACTATACCACATTTTCTTTATCCGTTCATTTGTCAATGGGCATTTAGGTTGTTTTATACCTTTGCTATTGTGAGTAATGCTGCAATGAACATTGGAGTGCACATATCTCTTTGAGATCCGTATTTCAGTTCCTTTGTATATATACCCCAAAGTGGGATTGTTGGATCAAATGATAATTCTATTAATAACTTTTTGAAGAACCTACATTTGTTTTCCATAGTGGCTGTACCTCCTTACATTCTCATTAACAGTGTACAAGTGTTTCCTTTTCTCCACATGGTCACCAACGCTTGTCCTTTGATTTTTTGATAATAGCCATCCTCACATGTGTGAGGTGATCTCTCACTGTGATTTTGATTTGCATTTCCCAGATTATTAGTGATGTTGAGTAGCTTTTTTATACTTCTTGGCCATTTGTGCGTCTTCTTTGGAGAAATCTCCATTCAGGTCCTTCGCCCATTTTTTAACTGGGTTATTTGTGTTTTTGCTATTGCATTGTGGAAGTTCCTTATATATTTTGGATATTAACCCCTCATCAGACAGATGGCCTGCTAATATTTTCTCTCGTCCCATAGGTAGCCTTTTGATTTTGTTAACTGTTTCCTTTGCTGTGCAGAAGCTTTTTTATTTTGATGTAGTCCCACTTGTCTATTTTTGCTTTTGTTGCCTATGCTTTCGGTGTCATATCCAAGAAATCATTGCCCAGTCCAATGTTTAGGAGGTTTTTTCCCTTTGTTTTACTTTTAGAGTTTTATTGTTTCAGGTTTGACATTTAAGTCCTTCATCTGTTTGAGCTGATTTTTGTGTATGCTGTGAGAAAAGGATCCAATTTCATTCTTTTGCCAGTAGTTATCCAATTGTTTCAGAACCATGCATTGAAGAGATTATTTTTTCTGCATTGTTTACTCTTGGCACCTTTATTGAAGATCAATTGACTTGATATGCATGGGTTTATTTCTGGGCTCTCTATTCTGTTCCATTGGCCTCTATGTCTGTTTTTAATGCTAGTAACATACTGTTTAGATTACCATAGCTTTGTAATGTGTTTTGAAATCAGGGAGTGTGATACCTCCAGTTTTTGGGGTTTTTTTTGAGGAAGATTGGCCCTGAGCTAACATCTGCTGTCAATCCTCCCCTTTTTTGCTGAGGAAGACTGGCCCTGAGCTAACATCCATGACCATCTTCCTCTATTTTATATGTGGGACGCCTATCACAGCATGGCTTGACAAACACTGTGTAGGTCCACGCATGGGATCTGAACCAGTGAACCCCTGGCCACTGAAGTGGAAGGTATGAACTTAACCACTGTGCCACTGGGCTGGACCCTCAGCTTTGCTCTTTTTGCTCAAACATGCTTTGGCTATTTGGGGTCCAAAAGTTTTAAATTTTGGTTAAGTCTAATGTATCAATTTTTAAAAATTGCTTTGGTACCATATATAAGACATTATTACCTAATCCAAGGTGATGAAGTTTTACTCCCATGGTTTTCTCTAAGAGTTTTACAATTTTAGCTCTGGCATAGGTCTGTGATTCATTTTGAGTTAACTTTTGTGTATGGTGCGAGACAGAGGTCCAAGTTCATTTTCTTTTGTATGTGGATATCCAATTGTCCCAGAACCATTTGTTGAAAATACTATTATTTATTTCCTGCTGAATTTTCTTGGCACCTTTATTGAGAATCAATTGACCATAAATGTAAGGGTTTATTTCTGAAATATCACTTCTATTAATTATTATAGCTTTCTAGTAAGTTTTGAAGTTTGGAAGTGCCACTTTGATCTTTTTATTTTTCAAGATTCTTTTGGCTATTCCGAGCTCTTTGCATTTCCGTATGAATTTTAGGATCTGCTTGTCAATTTCCTCAAAAAAGCCAGCAGTGTTTTCTCAGAGATTGCACTAAATTTGTAGACCAATTTGGAGAGTATTGCCATCTTAACAACATTAAGTCTTCTCATCCATGAACATGGGATATCATTCCATTTCTTTTGTCTTTCATTTCATTCAGCAATGTTCTGTAGTTTTTTTAATGTGCAAATCTTGCACTGCTTTTGTTAAATCTATTCCTAAGTATGTTATTCTTTTGATACCATTGTGAATAGAATGCATTTACTGTTGTAATTGTTCAGAATTTTAAATGTTTATCTCCAATACAGTTTTATGCTGCTCTTTGGTTTGAGTACTTTCAGTATGTACAATTAACCACTTTGACTTCCTTGTGAGTTTTGTGTGAGCTAAGACTACACAATTGGGTCCTAAAATCACTTCTGTCGTTTCTACATAAGGAATACATTAATTACAATTGGAAAAAATTTGACCTTATTGATTAACAGCAATACTGCTCTGAATGAGGTGGTATATGAAAGGGTAAACTTGTTAGTCATTTATTGCTCTGATCACAGCTGTGGGACTTGAATTTCTAGCATGGTGAAGGCTGACTTTTACTTATTACTTAACCTCCTTATGAATGGAGCTTTGTTAAGATTGATTATAAGTGAGAACTGGTGATTTTATTTTAAAATGACCAGGCAATGCCTCATTTATTTCTTTATTTTTCACTTCTTCCTCATAGAAATTCTTTTGTGAATTTTAAAGATTTGTTTCTTCACTGCAATTACAGGGGAAAGTAATTTATTCCAGTGTTATTGAGATATAACTGATATATAACATTGTATTAATTTTATGTGTTTATGATTTGATGGTGATATATACCATGAAATGATTACCACAATAAGTTTAATTAACATCCATAATCTCACATATTTACAATTTTTTTTGATAAGAACTTTTAAGTTCTACTCTCTGGGCAACTTTCACATATGTGATACAATGTTGTTAACTTCAGTAACCGTGCTGTACATTACATTCCTAGAAATTATTTATCTTATACCTGGAAGTTTGTACCTTTTGACCACCTTCCTCCATTTCACACCTCCCCAGCCCCTGCCTCTGGCAACCACCAGTCTATCCTCTGTATCTATGAGTTCTGTTTTTTTAGATTTCAACTATTAGTGATATCATGACATTATTTGTCTTTCTCTGTCTGACTTACTTCACTTAGCAAAATGTCCTCAAGGTCCAAACATGTTGTTGCAAATGGCAGAATTTCCTTCTTTTTATGGCTGAGTAATATTCCATTCTATATTTATACACCACATTATCTTTATCCATTCATCCATCGATGCACACTTAGGTTGTTTCCATGTCTTGGCTATTGTAAATAATGCTGCAACGAACAGAGGAGTGCAGATATCTTTTCAAGTGACTGTTTTCATTTCCTTTGGATAAAGACCCAGATGTGGAATTGCTGGATCATATGGTATGTAGTTCTATTTTTAATTTTTTTGAGGAACTTCCATACTGTTTTCCATAGTGGCTGCACCCATTTACATTCCCACCAAGAGTGTACAAGGGTTCCCTTTTCTCCACATCCTTGCCAATGCTTGTTATCTCTGTTGTTGTTTTTTTTTTGGTGATAGCCATTCTAACAGGTACAAGGTGATATCTCATTGTGGTTTTGATTTGCATTTTCCTGATGATTAGTGATGTTGAGCACCTTTTCATGTACCCATTGGCAATACATATGCTTTCTTTGGAGATGTCTATTCAGTTCATCTGCTCATTTTTTCCCCACTTTTTAATCAGATTGTTTGCTTTTTTGTTATTGAGTTGTATGAGTTCTTTATATTTTTTGGGGTATTAACCCCTTATCAGATATACAATTTGAAAATATTTTCTCCAATTCAGTAGCTTGCTTTTTCATTTTGTTGATGGTTTCCTTTGCTGTACAGAAGCTTTTTAGTTTGATATAGTCCCATTTGCTTGTTTTTGCTTTTGTTGCCTTTGCTTTAGGCATCAAATCCAAAAAATCATTGCCAAGACAAATGTCAAGGAAATTACCACCTATGTTTTCTTCTAGGAGTTTTATGGCTCAGGTCTTACATTCAAGTTTTTAATCTATTTTGAGTTAATTTTTGTGTATGGTGTAAGACAGTGGTTCAGTTTCATTCTTTGGCATGTGGCTGTCCAGTTTTTCCAACACCATTTATGGAAGAGATTGTTCTTTCTCCATTGTATATTCTTGGCTTCTGTGTCATAAGTTAATTGACCATCTATGCATGGGTTTATTTTTGGGATCTCTATTCTGTTCCGTTGATTTACTTATCTGTTTTTAGGCCAATACCATACTGTTTTGATTATGATAGCTTTCTAATATAGTTTGATATCAGGAAGTATGATGCCTTTAGCTATGTTCTTCTTTCTCAAGGTTAGTTTGACTATTCAAGGTCTTTTGTGGTTCCCTACAAGTTTTACGATTGTTCTATTTCTGTGAAAAATGACATTGGAATTTTGATCAGGATTGCATTGAATGTCTAGATTGCTTTGGGTGGTATGGACATTTTAGCAATATTAATTCTTTCAATTCATGAGCATGAAATACCTTTCCGCTTATTTGTGTCTTCTGCAATTTGTTTCATCATTGTCTTACAGTTTTCAGTGTACAGGTCTTTCAGTTCCTTGGTTAAAGTTATTCCTAGGTATTTTATTCTTTTTGATGCAATTGTAAATGAGATTGTTTTATTAATTTTTCTTTTTGATAGTTCATTATTAGTGTATAGAAACACAACAGATTTTTGTGTATTGATTTTGTATCTTGCGTCTTGACTGAGTTTATTAGTTTTAACAGTTTTTTGGTGGTGTCGTTAGGGTTTCCCATATATAATATCATGTTATGTGCAAATAGTGACAGTTTTACTTCTTCCCTTCCAATTGGATGCCTTTTATTTCTTTTTCTTGACTAATTGCTCTGGCTAGGATTTGCAGTACTATGTAGAATAGAAGTGGTGATAGAGGGCATCCTTGTTTTGTTCCTAATCTAGAGGGAAAGCTTTCAGCTTTTCACCATTGAGTATGATGTTGGCTGTGGGATTGTCATATATTGTCTTGATATGTTGAGATACTTTCCCTCTATACACACTTTGTAGAAATTTATTTATTTATTTTATCATGAATTCATGGTAAATTGTTTCAAATGCTCTTTGTGCATCTATTGAGATTACAATATGATTTTTTTCCCCTTCATTTTGTTAATCAATGTATCACATTGATTGATTTGTCGTTGTTCAACCATCCTTGCCTCCCTGGAATAAATTCCACTTGATTATGGTGTGTGATCTTTTTAATGTATTTTGAATTTTGTTTGCTAACGTTTTGTTGCCTATTTCTGCATCTATGTTCATCAGCGATATTGGCCTGTAATTTTGTTTTCTTATAGTGACCTTGTCTGGTTTTGGTATCAGGGTAATATCAGGTAAAATGAGTTTGGAAGTGTTTCCTCCTCTTCTATTTTTTTGGAAGAGTTCAAGAAGAATTGGTATTAATTCTTCTTTAAATATTTGGTAGAATTCACCGTTGAAGCCATCTGGTCCTGGAACTTTCTTGGGAGATTTTTGATTACTGATTCAATCTCCTTACTAATAATCAGTCTGTTTACAGTTTCTATTGCTTCAAGATTCAATTTTGGTAGGTCGTATGTTTCTAGGAATTGATCCATTGCTTCTAGTTTTCCAAATTGTTGGTATGTAATTGTTCACTGTAGTCTATTATGATCCTTTGTATTTCTATGTTACCAGATGTAATGTCTTGTCTTTCATTTATAATTTTTTTTTAGTCTCCTTTCTTTTTCTTGGTAAGTCTAACTAAAGGTGTGCCTATTTTGTTTATCTTTTCAAAAAAACTAATTCTTTTTTTAATTGATCTTTTCTATTGTCTTTTTAGTCTCTATTTCATTTGTTTCTGCTCTGATCTTTGTTATTTTCTTCCTTCTACTAACTTTGGGCTTCATTTGTTCTTTTTATTTATTCCTTGAGGTGTAAAGTTAGGTTGTTTATTTGAGATCTTTCTTGTTTCTTAAGACAGGCTTTTATTGCTATGAACTTCTTTCTTAGAACTGTATCCCATAAGTTTTGCTGCATCCCATAAGTTTTGGTATGTTGTATTTCCATTTTCATTTGTATTAATGTGTTTTTTGATTTCTCTTTTGACTTCTTCTTGACCCATGATTATTCAGGAAGCATGCTGTTTAGTCCCCATATATTTGTGAATTTTCCAGTTTTCTTCTTGTAATTCATGTCTATTTTCATACCATTGTGGTTAGAAAAGATGCTTGATATGGTTTCAGTCTTCTTAAATTTATTAAGATTTTGTGGCATAACATATAATTTATCCTGGAGAATGTTTCATGTGCACTTGAGAAGAACGCGTATCCTGTTGCTTTTGGCTGGCATGTTCTGTAAATCTGTTAAGTCAACCTGGTCTAATATACAGTTTAAGTCCAATATTTCTTTGTTGATTTTTTTGTCTGGATCATCTATTTATTGTTGAAAGTGGAGTACTGAAGCACTATTATTGTATTGCTGTTTATTTCTTCCTTCAGGTCTGTGATTATTTGCTTTACATATTTAGGTGCTCCTATGTTGGGTGCATAAATACTGATAAATGTTACAAAATCCTCTTTTTGGATTGACCCCTTTACCATTGTATAATGATCTTTGTCTGCTAGTACAGTCTGTGTCTTAATGTCTATTTTGTCTGATATAAGTGTAGCTACCCTTGCTTTCTTTTGATATCTGTTTATATGGAATATCTTTTTCCATCCATTCATTTTCAGTCTGTGTGTGTCCTTAAAGCTGAAGTGAGTGTCTTGTAGGCAGCCTATAGCTGAGTCTTGTTTGTTTTAATCCATTCAGCTACCCTATGTCTTTTTATTGGAGAATTCCCTCCATTTACATTTAAAGTAGTCATTGATAGGTACGTACTTACTGGCATTTTGTTCTTTGTTTTCTGGCAGTTTTGTAATTCCTCTGTTTCTTTCTTCTTCTCTTCCTTTGCCATTTGATGGTTTTCTGTAGTGGTATGCTTAGATTCTTTTCTCTTTCTCTTTTGTGTATCTACTATAGGTTTTTGCCTTGTTACTGTGATGTTGTTACTGTGAGGCTTACATAAAACATCTTTTATTTATAACAGGCCATTTTAAGTTGATAACAACTTAATTTTGAATGTATTTTAAAGCTCTACATTTTTACTCCCCCCCATGTTATGTTTTTGATGTCACAATTTACATCTTTTATCTCGTGTATCCATTAACAAATTATTATAGTTGAAGTTATTTTTACTACTTTTGTCTTTGAACCTTCATATCAGATTCATAAGTGATTAACCCACCACCTCTACAAGATTAGATTATTCTGAATTTTACTATATATTTACCTTTACCAGTGAGATTTATACTTTCATATGTTTTCCTGTTACTAGCACCCTTTGTTTCAGCTCAAACAAAGCACTTTAACATTTCTTGTAAGGTCAATCTGGTGGTGCTAAACTCCATTAACTTTTGCTTGTCTGGAAAACTTTCTTTTTTCAATTATTAATGACAATTTTTCTGGGTAAAGTATTCTTGGTTGACAGTTTTTTTCTTTCAGCACTTTGAATATATTGTGTCACTCCTCTCTGGCCTGCACGTTTCTGCTGGAAAATCTGCTTATAGTCTTAAGAGTGTTCTTTTGTGTGTAAAAAGTTGTTTTCCCCTTGCTGCTTTTTTTTTTTAAGATTTTTTATTTTTTCCTTTTCTCCCCAAAGCCCCCCGGTACATAGTTGTGTATTCTTCGTTGTGGGTTCTTCTAGTTGTGGCATGTGGGACGCTGCCTCAGCATGGTCTGATGAGCAGTGCCATGTCCGCACCCAGGATTCAAACTAACGAAACACTGGGCCGCCTGCAGCGGAGAGCGCGAACTTAACCACTCGGCCACGGGCCCCCTCCCCTTGCTGCTTTTAAGCTTTTCTCCTTGTCTTTAACTTTTGACAGTTTAAGTATAATGTATCTTTTTGGGTTTCTTTGGATTCATCTTATTTGGAACTCTCTGTTTCCGAATCTGGATGTCAGTTTCTTTTCTCAGGTTGGGGAAGTTTTCAGCCATTGTTCCTTCAAATAAGCTTTCTAGTCCCTTTTCTTTCTCCTCTCTTTCTGGGACCCCTAGAATGCAAATATTGGTCCACTTGATGGTGTTCCATAAATCTCTTAAGGTGTCTTTACTCTTTTTCATTCTCTTTTCTTTTTGATCCTCTGGTTGGATGAATTCCACTGCCTTGTCTTTGAATTTGCTGACTCTTTTCCCACTTTAGTCTGCTTTGAATTCCTCTATTGAATTTTTCAAATTATGTATCCTTCAGCACTGTGATTTCTGTTTGGTATTGTCTGTCTTTGTTGAAATTCTCACTTTGTTCATGCATTGTTCTTCTGACCTCAGTAAGCATCTTTATGACCAATATTTTGAAAATTTTATCAGGTAAGTCACTTGCGTCCATTTTATTAAGGACTTTTCCTGAGGTTTTTTGTTGTTCTTTTATTTCAAACATATTCCTCTGTTTCATCATTTTCCTTGACTCTCTATATTGGTTTCCCTACATTAGATTAAATAGCCACCTCCCCCAGTCTTAAAGGAGTGGCCTTGTTTAGGAGATCAACCTTATCATTCAGCCTGGACTTGGCTCTTGGCTGTCTCACACATCTTTGTGATTGTCCAAGCAGTCTTCTTTGTTCTTAGTGGCTCTCAGTTGTTGAGGGTGTGCCAAGACCTGTCAGTGTCCCAATGGTGATGATCTCAATGAACACCTAGGTGCAGGCTGATTAGAAGTTGGACTCTCAGGCAGCAGCTTTTAAAGTATGCAAATATACCATTTTCAGGGAAAGACTGAGAGATGGTCATTTCTCATGTCCACTCCTTCTGTGCTGAACTTCAGAGGGACAGACAGCAGACAGCCAAGGACTTCCCTTTGTTTGCCACAGTCCCACTGAACCTGTGAACACAAGCCCCTCTGACCACCGGAGCCAGACAATCAAAGGATGTGTCCTCTGGGCTGTAGCCACAAAAGCCAGAGTGCGAGATGTGTGCTCAAGCTCCCTTCATGGGGACACTGGTAACCCGGAGTGGGGTAGAGAGAGACCATGAAGATGGTGCGTGCCAGCCTCCCTAGTCTTTGGAGAGGGTTGCAGTGGGTCTCTAGTTGTGTGTCAAACTAGAAGCCTGACCCTTAAACTGAAGCCCCCAAGATATGCAAATAGACTTCCCTCAGGGAAAAATTGGGAGTTGAGTGCCTCTGACTGCTGCCTCTCTGCTGAGCTCCTGGGTGATAGCTGGTCAAGTACTGTTTCTCAGGGCTGGCCGAGTGGTGCAGCAGTTAAGTGCGCACATTCCACTTCGGCGGCCCAGGGTTCGCCAGTTCAGATCCTGGGTGCGGACATGGCACTGCATGGCAGGCCATGCTGTGGTAGGCATCCCACATATAAAGTAGAGGAAGATCGGTATGGATGTTAGCTCAGGGCCAGTCTTCCTCAGCAAAAAAGAGGAGGATTGGCAGCAGATGTTAGCTCAGGGCTAATCTTCCTCAAAAAAAAAGAACTGTTTCTCTGTTTGCTGTAGTCCTGAGAGAACTGCAAAGGCAAGCTCTGCTGGCCATCAGAGCCAGATGACCAAGATGTCTGTCCTCCAGGTGGCAGTTGCAAAAGCCAGGGTGCCTGATATGCTCACGAGCTCCCTCCAGGGAGACACCTGCAACCTGGAGTGGGTCAGAGGGAGAGCATGAAGATGGTGCTCACTGGCTTCCCCTGTCTCTGGAGAGGACCGCAATTGGCCTCTAGACCCACACTAAATTAGAAGCCTGACTCTCAGGCCAAAGCTTTAAGACATCCACATAGTCTTTCAGGGAAAGACTGACTGTTTTAGTCTGCTGCTTCTGTGCTGAGCCCTGGAGGGACAGCCATGGCGAGTCCTCGTGAACTCATTAAGAACTGTTTCTTTGTTGTGTATAGTCTTGTGGGTCTTGTGGACGCAAACCATGTTGACTTTCAGAACTAGGTGTTTTTTGGGCCCGTCTCCTAGGTGGAAGTCTTAAAAGTTGGGGCACTAGATGTTGGGTCTAAACTTTTCACTCCTCAGGGGCAAGCTGGGTGTTGTTAGTTCCCTGTCAGTTGTCTGTTGCCATGCCAGGGGTGGGGTTCACGGTGAGGTTGTGTCTCAGCCTCTCCTACCTGTTTCAATGTGGGTTTATTCTTGTTTTCTTAGTGTGTCCGAGTCTCTCACGTAGTTTCTGGATTTCTTTCAGAAGGAATTGTTTCACATTTAGCTGTATATTTGGGGTATCTGTGGGAGGAGGTGAGCTCAGGAGACTTCTATGTCACCATCTTGAATTAGAACTCTGAAAGTAATTCATAAAAATTTTTAATGATTGGTAAAATAATAGTGAGGCCTTTAGGAGCTATGCATGTGGAGGATTATTATGATGTATGTGTATATTTTTTGGGGGGGAGGAGGCTATGGAGTTTTGTTTTAATACACTTTAAGGGAATATATCTGAAGATACTGACATTTAAAACCAAACAGAAGAATTTTCTCATTGAAGTAGTTTGTTTTCCTATTTGGGGATACCTGGCAGAGACCATGTTTTAGTTATCATTTTGTACTCCATAGTGCTTTGCACACTGTATTGGTAAATAAATATTTGTTATATGAATGAATGAGCTCTTTGTAAGGGCTAGGTATCATTTCTTAGAAAAAATTGATAGCATTGTTACTCTCAACTTCAAAGCACTGGAATGAGATTCAGCAGATGGCAAAAATCAAGGATACAAGTTTCTGCTAATTCAGCATAATAGAAGTTAGACTTGCTCATATTTAGTAAGAAAAGGAAATATTGGAAAAAATAATGAATAATTAACATTAGTCTGGCATCTTCGTTGTATGGTTTAGGTTTCCCCTCAAAAAAATTAAATTGACATCAAGAATAACATTATAGAAATGTTTACTGGTGGCATATTAGTCAATAGATTGTTTGGAGATAAATTCAATAGATAGCAATTATGGACAGCTATTTCAGCTCAAAGTTTGAACACTTAATTAATTTGTAAGTCCATACTATTTTCTTTTTTTATTGTTTGTTTTACAATATGGATTGCCATGTTCTGTTGTCACTTTGATTTACTATAAAGAGCTTTAAATATATGATACTCCTCATACTAAGAGATAGTGTTGTAGGAATCGCAATCTTAAATGTAATACTCAGATCTGTTTTATGTATTTTATTACCTTAAAACTATTGTCAATTTAAAATATGTGAAGTTATTTTGTCAGTTCTTTGGCAGTTTTTAAAAATAATTTATCATCTTCTTTCTTCGAAATTCTGAAGTATCATCATTTATCTCTATTTTAAAAACTCTTCACATTGAAATTTATTTAGATGGATAATTTATAGATATGTTGTATAAAATGTTTTACACATAAAAACATTACTAAAATATTTTTTATGTGGCGTAATGTATTTTTACAAATAAATATGTAATTAAAGTTTGCCTAAATAAGATTGAAATTTAAGATATTGCCAATGTTTTAAAATATAACAGACAATTTTTACTTCAAGATTTATTTGTTCTCATTATTGGAAGTGAAAAGTTTATTAGTTTTTCTACACAGACATATCTGCACACACTCCTTAAATATTTTATTTTATCTTAACTGATGTAACGTGAATATTAGCCAGTCCCTTAATGGGCTCTTGATGGGACCAGGCCCACTTTTGGTAGAGGTCAGTTGATTGAGTCTCATACAATTGCTTTTGCCTAAACCTCTCTCATACTACATTGACTAAGATTTCCAGTGTTGGTGTCTTTATAGAAGACAACTTAATGACACTTGAAAAGCTATCTAACTGCAGAATCCTTCTTAATATTTTACAATCCCTTCACTCACTTAACCCCAACTTTTACCATTTTTTTCTTCCACAATCAACTTGACAACATTTTTACCAACTTACCTTTACTGAGTGTCTCTAAGCATTCAAATTAATTTTCAAAGAAATAACAAATCTTTTTTGTACTATTATTTGATAAGCTTATGTATTTAATAAAATTACATAATTATAATTACAACTTAGCTGAAAAGGTTGGGGAACAAACTAAGAGACTCTTGGACACTTCAGTTAGTGGGAGCAGAAGGGCTCAGTATACTTGAGATAATCCTTTGGTATTGAGCAGAAAGGAGGGATCATTAATACGTTGCTGAGAGGGAATAGAAAGAGTTGATCAATCTAGAGAGATGTTTAAGAGAAGGTCTCTAAAGAGAGCTGCTACTTTATCCCAACTATGATGTTAGGAGATATTTCCAGCACTTTTATAGAAACCAGTTCCATCAAATTTTATATTTTATAAGATTTACGATTTTATAGAATTAGTCCTATTAAGTATTCCCAAGCTCTTTTTGATTGTTCTCAATGGTGTGGGGCTTGGTGGCAGGTTGCCTAAGTGTTTCCACTTTAGTTAACTCAATATGCTGTCCTGCTGTTGTCTTTATGTGACCACAGCTGTCCTCTGCCGCACGCCTGCTGCTGGCCTTGAAGGTGGGAATTCTGCTCTGTCTCTGAGTTGCTTCATTAGAGGGAACCGGGACAGTGCTTGGTCTAGGGATAATCACTCTCCATTGTTGAGGAGCCTTCTGTGTACTCTACCCAATATCCCATGAGTCATGAAGTTTTCCATTCTGGTGGTGGGAACAAACACTATTCCCAGCCCCATGTGAGTGCCAAGTACTCTTGACTCAAATCCTTTTGGATGGTTCTTTCCCTAGCCTTGCGTAGTTTCTTCCCATGTATGGGTTGGTCAGTATTTAGCTGAATACTCAAAAGGGTGCCTCTGCAGATCTTGTGAGCTCTCTCTCTGTGGTGCTCTCTGCTTTCCCATTCTCTGTCCTGTATACTTCCCCTGCCATAATCTCCTGGGATCTCAGCATTTTCCTCTCCAGCTCAGAGAGTTTGCTGGCCTCTGTCTTAGTTTCCCCTTCCTGTGTGTGGCCTGGAAAGTCTCTCAAGGCAGTAAGCTAGGGTATCAAAGGGCTCATCCTGTTTGTTTCCTATTTCTCAGAGATTACTGTCCTTTATTGCCTGATGCCCAGCGACTTCACAATCATTTTTCATATATTTTCATATATGTTTTTGTTGTTTCAGGTGGGAAAGAAGCATAGTCTTTGTTATTCTTCTTTGGCTGGAACCAAATTATAACTTTTAGTAAGACTTTCCTGAGAGTTTGAAGATAATGACAGGGAAATAAAACACAGCCAACAGTTTACAATGGCAACCATATGCACCACATTCTGAGTCCACAGGTCCTGCTGATGTCCTTGTAACTCCCAAACCTGAATCCACATGGCAGCAGCCTAGGTTTTTGGCCCTTGCCTCTTGCCATGATATGGTTTTCCTTTATCATGCGAAACAGTTTGTTCCTTGCAGTCAAACTGTCTCAAACATTTTAAAGGAGGGTTCTTTCTGTTTTTTTTTACATCTGTGTAGGTTTACATCTAGTTGAAGTCATCTTCCCCTCTTCTCTGCCAAAATAAAGATCAATCTACTCCAAAGCTAAATTCAAGCTCCTACCTCTTAGGAGCTTTCAAATTCCAAATGGCTGTTTCCCAATTAAAAACAAATAAAACCAAACCCCTGGTGCCCAGTTTCAGCCTGGGAACCCCATTATACCAGAGTATGTTATTATATATTGATTCGATTAATATGCACTAGTGCATGAACTAGTATATTGCACTAGCATATGGTATATTAAAACACATACAGAAGGGTGGCCAGAGGCATGCACTAGGAATCTTAATTGAATCATAAATAAATGATAAATTATAAAAGTTGGAAAATTTGATCTTTAGTGCTTGCCTCTTTTCATTTTGGTTGTTCCCCTTTCTCCTCTGGATGTTTTGCTTGCACATTTTCTTTGATTTTCAAGCTTATAATCAATATAATCATTTATAGAAAGTGGAGTTATACTATAAATGTAGCGAAGGAGCTTGCTATTTAAATGAACCATGTAGTTATCTTTTATAAATTGAAGAATATTTTGTAATGTGTCTATTTGGCCAAGAATTTTTCTTTTTTTGCTTCTGGAGTTTATTCATATGATCATATAAAGTTTTTATATATCAGGTTTTTGTGTATTCAGGAGTTTTCATATGTTACACTTATATGTGCACATGATGTACTATATAAATCTTTGTAGAGCATATCCCTTAGTACCTTATTCAAGCAAGCATTTCAGAGCTGATATTTTGAAGATTAAAAAGAATATATTTGAGGGGCTGGCCCCGTGGCCGAGTGGTTAAGTTCGCGCGCTCCGCTGCAGGCGGCCCAGTGTTTCGTTGGTTCGAATCCTGGGCGTGGACATGGCACTGCTCATCAAACTACGCTGAGGCAGCGTCCCACATGCCACAACTAGAAGAACCCACAACGAAGAATATACAACTATGTACTGGGGGGCTTTGGGGAGAAAAAAGGAAAAAAAATAAAAATCTTTAAAAAAAAATAAAATAAAAAAAGAATATATTTGATAGGAAAGGACCAAAATGAATCCAGTAGAAAGAAACTTTCTGAACCTAGTCCTTGTGGTATTTTCAAGACCTTTAGTAAATTGCTTTTATGTATGGAATAGGATTTCTTGAAGGAAAGATGCAGTTTTTTATTTGTATGTGTTTTAAAAGTGAAATTTCTTATTCATTAAACTTCAAAGTAAAATCATTATAAGAAAGATTGGGAGAATATTTCGAGAGAATGGAAATGCTTTGTGCAGACTTTATAAAGCATGGATGCTAATATTTTAGATAGAAAGGAAATTTGTTGAAAGTTTTTTTCTATTTAATTAGGAAAATAGCCATTTTCTCCTGACACATGTCAGTTTGACAGTGAACTGGCTAAATTCTATAAAGAAACTTTCTTTGTCAATAGCTGGAACATGTTGCTCTTACCTAGAACATTTCTGTACGTGTCCTCTGACACCACAGGCAGAGGTAGGTCCTTCTCTGTGCCTTAATACTTTGTACAGGTCTCTCCTGAGCCCTGCTTAGATTGTATCACATGTTTGTTGACTCTCGTTTGTGAAACTTCTTGGGCTGCAAAATTGCTCTGTATTGATTTCTGTATCCTGAATGCTGAGAATGGAGCTGTGTTATATAGGGAAAACAAGTGTTTGTCAAAGGAAAGTCGGATAATGTTCATTCACATATTCATTCAGAAACACACATTCAATGTATTGAATATATGCAGTAGAGTAGGCACTGTTCTAGACCCTGGGAATACTATGATGACCAGGACCAATGCAGCTCTTACCTCACTAGTCTTACGGCTCAGAAGAAAAGACAGACTTGGATACAAGCCATCACAGTAAATGATGCTGAGGGTTATGATAGGAAGCATAGAATCCTACTCTAAGACCGGCCTTCAGTAATGGGGGTCTAAGGCTTTACAGAGGAGGTGATGTTTCCATTGGGACTAGAAGTCTGAGCTGAAACCAGCTGAAAAGTGTTGGGAGTATTGTGGGGAAGGGAAGGTGATGAGTCCAGTAATAGGAAGCTTGCTCCATGCATCTTTATTAGTGTATTACAGGAGTGACCTTTTTTTCTTCCAACAGAGCTACTTGGTTGACTCTTCATATTACCTTAACAGAGACAAAGACTGTAATAGTTGTTTAATGTTTAAATGATCTTTTTCTGAATATGGCTCTTCAGCCAGTTGTTCAACATCCCAACGTTTTAGAGTCACGAACACATAATTCTTTTTTGATATATATTTAGCTTTAGTGTATAAAGTCAAAGACAGTATCCTAAAAAGACTATCATAACTTTCTGTTCAGAATCCTGACAAGAAAAGATAATCTTCCTTTTGTGGAAATTCATCTGCTCTCTAAATTTCGGAGGTCACTTTAATTTTTCACAGTCTTCTAGCAGCAATTTTGACTTGCAGAGAAACACATAAAAATCACCGTTTACTGATCTTAAGAATTTATCATCTCTACTAGAAGCTTCCTGAGAAAGTAACAGCTAATATTTGTTGAATGCTTTCCAAGTTCAGATATTGTGCTAACTCTATGTTATGAACTATATCTTATGTAAACATCTCAGAAACACTGTGGAATAAGTAATATTTTTATCCCTTTTCTATAGACGAGGAGACTGAATATATTTAAGTGTCCTAGGTGTGACAACTAGAAGAGTCAGATAATAATTTGATCTCAGAAGTGTCTGACTTGAGTCTGAGTTCCTACGTTGGTATTCCTTCAGAGAGCTAAATGTGATCTGTTAACACAGTTTCAAACCCTCTTCACAGGTTTCGTCCATTATAAGGAACACTATTCTTTGTTATATTTAGTAAACATAATGTATTCCATTTTTTTATGCTGAAGTTCATGAGTAGATGAAAACTAAAATATTCATGGAGTAAAGTAGACAAGACAGGCCCTTTCATATGTTGTTGAGGGGATGGTGTGTATTGGGAAAGTTTTTGGCAATATATATCAGAACTTAAAATTCATTTGCCCCTTGACTCAGCAATTTTAGTTTTAAGAGTTTATCCTACAGCTAACTTTGCTCACACGTGCAAAGATTTATGTCATGGTGTTCTTTGGTAGTATTGTTTGAAATAGGAAAGAGCTGGAAATGATTGTGTTCAGTAGGAGCCTAGTAAGATAAGTTATAGTGGTCAATAAAATGTAACTTTATTCAAGCATTAAAAAGGACAATACCAGCTAGTTAAGTCTTTACTAAGTTCTGAGCATGGCTCTTATTGAATCTTCATAAAAATTGTAGGTATTATTCTTATTAGCTCCATTGATAGAGGAGAAGAATGAAGCTTAAGGAGGTGAAGTGATGTGTCCAGGGTAGCAGGACAGAGACACTGAAGCAGAATGGCTTCAGAGCCCACACTTAGGTACTGGGCCATATGCCTCCTGGTCGTCTATTTTCCAATGTGAAAAGGAGATAAGTTGAGAAGGGAAAAGAACAAACTGTAGAAAGTTTTATAGAACATTTGTGAAAATGTTCTATATCTATATCCTCTATCTGTTTCATTTATAACATATAAAATATCTCTATATGTTTTCTTATGACATAAAATCTCTATTATATAAAATATACATAACTGTGAATGTATATATGTGATTATATTCATAAATACACACACATAAAACCTACATATAAATATATGTACATATAAATATACATATATACATATGCACACATATAAAACATACATTCATGGAAAAATTTCTGGACATATAAAAACAATGGGTATTTTTTGGACTAGTATGGAGACTTTTAAAAAATTTTCACTTTATACTCTTCAGTATGGTGAATTATTTAAAAGTAATGAACACATATTGCTTCCATAATAAAAATAATTTTAAATTGGAAAACTTAAAAAAATAGTGGATGTGGTAAATCTTTAACAATTATTTTACTGGAGGAGAGTAAAGAGGGACTTTTCACTTTATACCTTTATGAACTGTGAACTTTTGAAAATGAATGAGTACACATTACTTTTGTAATAAAAATATTTTAAGTGCAAAAACTTTAAAAATAGTGGATATATTTCTCCAACAATTATGAAATATTATTTCTGTGACTAAGTTTAGGATATAGTTTATTCATTATACTGACAGTTTAGGATAAATCTGCTTATGTTAAACTCTTTTCAGAGAGCTGCTGTCTTGTCGTCTTAAAGGTTAACTCTTTTCTAACGTCCGTTGCTTTGGAAAGTCTCAATGAAAATTTACCTTATCTTTATAGACAAGATTGTTTCCAATTGAAGTCTTAGTAATGAAACCTTTACAGCAAATGAGATTCAGCAAATGCAGAAGTTGACAGGACTTTTACTAGGTGTTGCTAGTCAATTGAACACAATTTTCTTGCAGGAAAATGGTATCATGCTTCTTAAACTCCAGAGCATTTATCAAAAACAAATATCAATGTGAAACTACATTGTTTATTAAGAGACAATGTTTAGTGTCAACTGACAGTATTTTAATATTAGGCCTAGTCATGGAATGTGCTTGGAATTAGGTCGGATGATAAATGCTGGAATAGGCATAGCTAAAATTTAAAGTATAACTCATTTGGGATTGTGTTTTTCAGGCGAAGCTCTGAAAGAATCAGCTGAGAGATTTGCAGATGACCCCTGTTATCTCCCGAAAAGGGAGGCTGTGGTTCAAGCCGCCCGTGCCTTGTTGGCTGCAGTTACCAGACTCCTTATCCTCGCAGACATGATTGATGTCGTGTGTCTTTTGCAGCACGTGTCAGCTGTAAGTAAAAGATGGCTTAGTTTACCTGGGCATTGTTCTCACTTCTAAGTCTGTTCTCTGAACCTGGCGTCAATCCTAGTGCATCCTGGCCTCACTCTTCTTTCTTTCTTTTTTTTTTTTTTTGAGGAAGATTAGCCCTGAGTTAACATCTGCTGCCAATCCTCCTCTTTTTGCTGAGGAAGACTGGCTCTGAGCTAACATCTGTGCCCGTCTTCTTCTACTTTATATGTGGGACGCTTGCCACAGCATGGCTTGCCAAGCAGTGCATGGGTCCACACCCAGGATCCGAACCAGCAAACCCCGGACCGCCGAAGTGAAACGTGTGAACTTAACCGCTGTGCCACCGGGCTGTCCCCTCACTCTTATTTCTTAATGTCACCCATCAGAAGCTGACTGGATTGGGTTGTGAAAGTAATGTATACTTCAAAAGAACAAAGCCAGAAGTTAGTTTTAAAGCCAGTGGGAGATTGAAAAACAGAAGATGGCTTACTGATAAGGAAATGACCAGTAGAAAGTTCTAGGCTTTTGACCAAATGGTTATACAAAAATTATGTCCTATATAAATATATAAATAAATACATATAATAACATAATTATATAGATAATCTAGAAAATATATATATATATATATATACATAATTTGAGAAAGAGAAACTTTAAAGCTTAAGACATTTGGAAGTTTATCCTAGTTTATAAATGAATACTACTTTGCCAGCTCCTCTTGATGCAAGATAAATGGTTTACAGGTAGCATGTGGTATCTGTAGTAATCCATTAAGGAAAATGTATAAATGGATCAAGAGTAAGGAATATATTTTAACTAGGAGACTACAAAGGCAGCAAGTTATCTTGCTTGCTTTATTTTGCTAGACAAATCCAGTTAGCAAAGGTTTAGTAGAAAGAGAATTTTATTAAAGCATTTTTTACTTTTTCAATTTACTTAGTTTGACCAAGTCATTAATAGTGTCCAGATGAAGAGATTGCCAAGAACCTCTTGGATTCTCTGCTCTATCTCCTGCTTTAGATGGGACCCTTACTCTTCCTTCCATAAATACATCTGCATTTTCATAAAGGCACCTGGTGACTGTAATATCACTATTCCATTAAGCAAATGGTGGCCTTGTCTGATTGACTTCTTGTCAAAGTCATTTTCTCTAATTGCTAAGCTAAACTTTTCTTTGCATCTTTCTCGTACTCATTAATGCTTATTTTATTTTTTGGTGAAGAAGATTGGCCCTGAGCTAAGATCTATTGCCAATCTGCCTCTTTTTGCTTGAGAAAGATTATCCCTGAGCTAACATCTGTGCCAATCTTCCTCTATTTTTTTTGTATGTGAGATACTGCCAGAGCATGGCTTGATGTCCATGCCTGGGATCCGAACTCACAAGCTCTGGGCTGCTGAAGCAGAGCACGTGAACTTAATCACTACACCACTGGGCTGGACCCCATTAATACTTATTTTAATCCTAAAGTAGAGTGAACTTCCTTTATACTTTCATAGTCGTTTCCTTTGATAGTTTTATTACTGCAAAAAAGCAATTCAGTACTCTTTATTAAGTAGCTTTTTGGGAAAAGGATTAGTTCTCATCAGTAGCAGCTGTCTACTAGTGGATTTGTAGGTGAGATAATTGAGCAAGTTTTCTTGTTACTTGGTTATCGGTTAAATTCCTGAACATTTCTGAGATTCATTTTTTTCCATATGTGAATATAGACACTAATATATGCTGTAACCAGAAATGAGTATGAAAGATTAAGTGCCAGGTTATTCCTAGTGCCAATGACCCAACATTTTCTATGTTTTAGACCCTAGATTTGTTGAGATAGAGCAAAATGAAAGGCTTTTGTAAAGTGAAAATTGCTACCTTCATAGTCAGTTAAGAGGTAACTGTATATATGTACATATATACACACACACACATATATATACACATATATATATAGATAGATACCATAAGCACCTTCACTCCCATTTTAATTGGGTGCCACTAACTGCTAGGCACAGTGCTAGGTAATTCACACACATCGTATCATTTAAATGAAGCAAGAGTTAATTGTAGATCAAAGAAAAGCAAGGTAATATCTTTTGCAATAAAAATTATAGTTAATATTTATTAATTTTTTGTAATGTTCCAAGCACTGTGCTGAATTATCTCCTTTAATGCAATCCTCACAACAGCCCTATGATTATGATTCCTATTTTACAGAAGGAAAACTGAGGCATATTGAATTTCAGACTTGCTCAAGGCAGGAGGAAAAAACAAGTTTTGGAACTTAGTACTCCTAGGGTTAGAAGAGCTTTAACTATAAATCGCTTTTCAGAATTATTTAGACAAGTTTGTGGCCCTATAAAAGTTTGCTAAGGGAATTTAGGTGTCAGAAGGGGGAGGCGTTCTTAACTCTAACCTCTCCCGTGTTTGTTGATGCCTCATCAGAGCCTGAACGTGGGCTAGATTATTTAAGTCACTTCTAAGTATGTATAATACAAAGTGATACCTCAACTATGAAAAAGGGAAGAACTTTGTGCTAAATTATGATATTTCTTCATTATTTCATTCTTATGAAAAACTCATATTTGAGTTGGATTATCAACTCATTTCTTTTGAGGTTTCACGCAGAATGAAGACAAACAATTTTTTTTGAGATCGTCAAGATTAGAATTATTTAGCCCAACACTTCCCCCAAAGGTATTCTGCAGAACCTGTCTTATAGATTTGCAACATGAAAACGTTTGTTTTGTGGTCAATGTTGCACACAGAAATTCCCTGTGAATGTTTTCCGTGCACATTAACACGTTAAAGTTGATGAGAAATATCTAAGCAAAGAAACTTATTTAACTTTGCTCAGCCCAGAGTTTCCCAAATTCCTTGACTCGAGAACTCTTCTGTAATGTATAATACTGGAACTCTCTCAGACCATACTTTGGAAAATAGTGGTTTAGAATATTTCTAATGTTTATGGTTATATTAAATGTCTACTTGGAATGAAAAATATTGTTGCAGAGAAACTTCAGTGCCCTTACACTTTAATATCTTCCTGAAGTAGATGGGCTCTCCAACAATATGTGATACACACAACTGTCTGACAATATATGTGGTCACTGACAGTGATGGCAATCTCAGTTCTGTGAGATAGTGAACCTGAGTTGGGACAGTTCTAGTTGTTGGAGACATTTTTCTCAAACCGAGCCTAAAGCTGCCACCTCCTACTTCCATTCACTGCTTCTAGTTTCACTTTGTGGAGCAACACAGAATCAACGCCATAGGAAAAGGCATTCTTCAAATAACTGATGATTGCTCTCAGGACTTACCTGTTCCTATCTTACCTAGGCTAAGATTTCTTGACCCTTGAACATTCCTTGTATGACAGTTTCAGACTACTCTGGATACTCTAGAATTTCCATATCCTGTAAGATTTTCAGTTTCCTGCTGAAATTTTCAGTCTTCACTTTGATGTACTTGAACATGGTAAGCAGATCTGTTTTATGGTTAAAGTTTGAAAACTGCAGTGTCTAGACACCCTGGGTGTCTGCTTGTGCTATCATTATGCTGGTTTTTGCTCGTGGTGTCTTGTCTTCTCATGTTAATGGCTGTTTTTGTGTGCTAAACATTACCTCTTCTGGGACTCATCTCAGGAAATTTCTCACTGTTTTATTAGCTCTTTGATGTTTTTAGAATGAAGTATTTTATATTTTATCAAATTTTATTAGTTTTCTTCAGCAGAAGGATTGGACTGAAATACTAATTTGCCAATGCAAGAAATGAAAGTCCTCCAAATCATCTCTGAAAATCATTTTTTATACATCTTCTAGATTATAGGTAACTCCCATAAAATGTTGAAATCGAAACATCTTGAAATAAAAAAGTCTCTGATGTGAACATTCCATAATGTACTCAGACAATAGCCTTCCTGATTTAACGTCTAACATTGTCTCCTTGTTCTGACAGCCTTATCATGCTGTTGGTTCATACTGATTTTGTGAGCAATTAAAACCTCCAAGTCTCTGAATGCAAATTCCTCTTAATCCAGTCTTCCTCCTCTGATCTAGTTTTGTCTCTTTATATGCAAAAGTGGACATTTATATTCATTTTATTTTATCTTATTAACTCTTGCTTTTCATTACAGTTTATCCAGATCTTTTTGACTTTTGATTTTCTCTTCCCCTCCTAACCTGGTGTCTTTTTCAGATTTCTTTAACCACGATATTCATGAAAAATTTTTTAATGTCGTGGAAAGCAGTGATATTAGCTTCCTTTCAGATAACATCCATCAAATATTAACGTATTTTGAGTAAAGTTGTTGAAATGAGCTTCAAACTCGCTTCACTGGACTACTATATAAACCATGTTTCTTTATTTTATCCTCAAGCACTTTCTCAAGGGCCTTGCTGAAATCTAGATGTATTGTCTGTGGCACTGCATATTTATCACTTCAGTAACTCCAGTTATAAAGGAAATGAGGTTAGTTTGGCATGGCTTGCTCTTAATAACCCCATAAGAGCTCTAAGTGACCATTGCTTCCTTGCTTTTATTCCTTCCTTCTTTCCTTTTTTTTTTTTGCCTGATTAAGATCAGCCCTGAGCCAACATCTGTGCCAATCCTCCTCCATTTTGTATGTGGGATGCCTCCACAGCATGGCTGATGAAGGGAGTAGGTCTGTGCCTGGGATCCGAACCCGTGAATTTGGGCCACCACAGCAGAGAGCATGGAATTTTAACCAGTCGGCCACAGGGCTGGCTCCCTCTCTCTTTTTTTTTGACCTTCATTTTTCAATTACTCACAATCCACTTACTTATAGTTGTAAACCACTTGTATGCTGGGATCTCCTTGCCCTGAAAGATCTAGGTATAATTGGCTTGAAACTTCATTCCATGTCCTGTCAAATATAAGGTTCTCACCAAGGTTTCTGCAAATTCTTTGGGGCTTGTATTCTCAGGATCATCTCTGGCTCCAAGCTTTTCCTTCACTGAATTACTACAATTTATGGATGGTCTTTGCGTCCCTATTCTATAGTATGATAATCCATAATTAGAAGTTGACCCTTTTCCCCTTGATTTAACACACACAGACTCCAATACTCCCAAACAAAGCATGTTTATGTATATGGCAAACCATCATGAAACTGGGGAGATGGAAGGGAAGGGATTCTATAGTGTAGCGATATATTCTATGTGGCTTCAATTTCTATATTAGAAATCTTCAGAATCCTTTAACAATGTCATCTCATTGTTCTTCCATCTTCTTTCTCCCTACCTGTTCTCCTTCGTTCTTCCTTACACCCCTAAATTCCTGTTCGTTTGAGTGCAGTAAGAGTTTCTATTTCTCCACCATTGACTTAGCTTCTGCTAATTTGCCCTCAGATATCACTATCCATCTTAAATTACTCCTTCTGATGTTTTCCTCAATTTAGACAGTTTCTATCCTAAGAAGAATTCTGCAGTCAGCTGTCTTTCTGTTCCTTTCTTTCCCTCTCTCTTTCACACACACACACACACACACACACACACACTACTATATAATAGTCTATTATAGATGTTTTTGGTGGAGAGGGTGTCAACTTTAAAGCTATAGATTTCTTCTTCTGGGCACACACTCTTCTTTCAAAAGTGGTGGGCTACCTTTTTATTTCTTGCTCTTGTTTTGCAAATAAAGGACAAAAGCCTGCCTCTCTTTCTCTCCTCCAATCTTATCTCACCATTTCATGCAAGCTTCTGCTCATATGGGGCTTTTTACCCCCGGCACCCTTATATAAATCCCTGCTATATTTTTAGTGTTTATTCTTTACTGTACCAAAGAATTCCTCTGGTATCACAATGTTTCCTTTAGTGGCCTTGCTCTTTTCTTCCTTATTATGAGTTTTTCCAAATAAGAGAATTTTTCATTCTTATTCAGGTATATTCCCTTTCAGATGTCAGGTAAATGAAATGTTACTGTACTTTTGATTAATAATCTGTACCTATACATTTCCATGTTTCTTTATGCTTTCTTATCTATATTAAATTATCCTCTTTCTGCTGAGACTACCCCCCATAGATGCAATTATGATCAAGCATTTATGGGACATATTCTGAGACTGCCAACTAGTGCAAACATGATTCACTGAGTAACTCTCCATAGGATAAGTACTGCCAACCAACACAGAGTTAATATATAATTAAATACATCAAGGATTCCTGACATGGCAGTTTTAAAGGTATCTACTTCCTTAAGGAAATACGTGTTTTGTTCTGGGAGAAATAGGTCCAAATCAAAGGTAAGAGAGAACAGAGGAAAAAAATGATGTTATTTCAATATTTAATTAATTGTAGAAACTTGGAAAGGCAATTTGGCTTTATTACCACCATTGCTCATAATTTTCTATGGGAATTTAAGTTAAAATTTTTTTCTCTTTGGTACTGTTCAAGTTTTTTGAACTTTTCTGTCAATTTATACTTCTCAAGTTTCTGCATCCTATTTTATCAGCATCTGGATTTTATAAGGGTCAGTTTTATATGAGAGAAAATTGGCTAGGAAGTCTCTTGCTTTCTTTAGGGATTAGGACAATGTGAAGAGAAAACACGGCTTTTGGCACCAGGGAGACCTTGCTTGAATTCTGGCTCTGTTGTCGGTTAGCTGGGTAACTTAGGGAAAGTTAAAAATCTATAGCCTTGGTTTCTTCTTCTGAGCCATAGGGATAAAAAAACTCACTCTGAATACTTTGAAAGGGTCTTGTGAAGGATAAATGATATAATATATAAATTTCCTGGAAAGAACCGCTGTAAATTCTCTTTCACCTTCCTTTCCCTGTCCTACCTTTCTCCATCATGGTATCTTGCTCCCACTTTTTGGCTCTTCTACTCAATATTGTCCTTATTCCTAAAAAATGAAGGGAAATAATTTGACTCCTGAGTTGAACTAAATTTTCTGACTTTTTTCATTTTTAATACCATATATAGTTTTATTTATTTTTTTAAAATGAGAATGTTGGTCCCTTTGGATTAGGAAATAGACCAATGTCTTTACAGGAAATGGGTCCAGTATTTAATAATTCCTTATGTCAAATACATATTTAATATTTGCTGTATACAGTGCTATAAAGAATTCGTACACTGAACAATGATTCTGAATATTAAGAATATTCAGAATGTTAACAGCAAATCACACCTTACCATGTTGGTAGCTGAAACTTTTTGAGGCCACTTTTTTTAATTAAAAGGCAGGTATGTACCAGCAAAAAGACTTTCTAAGGCTTCTTATTAAAAATATCAGCAATTTATAAGGAGAGAAATGACTGGATAATTAAGAGCTGTTAGAAGCCAGCATATTCTGCAGAAGATCTTAGGCAAAATACACAGAAGAATATTAAGGTTTAAAGAAAAAAGCAAGTCACAAGACTGGTGTTAATGATGGAATAGGAGAAACAAGAAAATGGAGACAAATAGGGCATAAATACTTGGATTTATGCTGAATTTCATACTGAAAACTTTAGGGACAAAGGAAATTTAAGCCATATAAAACCTGTAACTTTTACAAAGGAGCAGCTTCATTCCAGGTAGCTCCAGTTGGGTTAATTAATTAGTCTATTCAGCAGATGGTTATTTTTTGTGTGCTTAGTATGTGCCAGTCACCAAGCTATGTGCTAAGAATTCCAATTAAAAAAAAAAAAACTATCATGGTCCTGCTGTCCTAGAATTTATAGACTAGATAAGAAATAAATTAACAATATAGAATTACTATGATAGAAGTTGGTATAAGGTGTCATGGAGGCATGATGGCAATTGTATCAAGTGAGAGTTTTGAATGAATAATGCCTGGCCAAGTTTGGAGAAAGTTAACCAGACAAAGAAGGTAGTGGGGAAGAGAGCATTTTAACTGGAGGAAACAGTACATGCTCAGATACCTGCAACAGTTCTGAATAGCTGGGATGAAGGATGATTGCATGGAAGGAAAATGAGTTGAAGCTGGAGAGGTAGGCACAAACCTACTTGTGAAAGGCCTATGTGCTAAGTTAAAAAGTTCAAACTATAGTCTAAAGACTAAGGGGAAACCATTAAAGATTTTTAAGCAGGGAAATTGTACAAACAGTTTTCATTTTAGGATGTTACTGTGGCAGCAATGGACAAGGAGGCCAGAGTGGAGGCAGAGAGGCCAGTGATGAGGCTGATGCAGTCATCTGGTTATGAAATGATGGTGTGGGGTGGGGAATGAATGAAAAAAATGAAGGGGGAACAGTCTACAACTTGGAAAGTGATCGAAATCTTTTCAGAGGGAGAGGTAAGCATCAAGCTGCCTTCCAGCAATCTAGTTGAGCATTGAGGACATTGGTTTGCTGTTTATGGAGAGGAGAAACAGTTTAAGAATTTTACACATATTGAATTTGAGGCACATATGAGAGATAGATACTGAAAAAAATGTTTGGAGCAAAGAAGACAAGAGATAGATTTGGCAAGCCTCGAGAAATAAGCATCAGGAGAAGCAATAGGTTTGTATGAGGTCACCTGGGGAAGTTTTATAGTGTGAACTTAAACCTTTGGTCTCAAATCTTTAAGACTTTGTGATTTAGTAGAAAATTCACTGAATGAAGAGTCAATAGGTTTGTGTTCAGTCTCGCCTCAGTAGGGAGATTTGGGATACCCTCTCACTGGAGCTGCTGCCCCTGGCACAGCACCATACGAACAGGAAGAGATCCCTTAGCTCTCAGCTTCTCCTAGGGGAGGGGAGGGGGGTTCACAGTCCAACACCCCTACTTTTCTGAGGGCACTCGCCAGAGGACTGGCTCTGTCTTGCCAGTCTTGGAGCTCTGATGGATCCAGCACAGTCTAGCCACCTAGGAATGGAGAGAGAGGTTTGGACTGGTAGATACAACAGCTCTCCTATGGCTCAGCACAGAGCAGGCAGACAAAAACCATAGTTACCTGTTTCTCCCTAGTAAGGGAGAGAGTTATTATAAGCTAGGCTGATTGGTGGCAGTCTTCTCCTGGATGAAGCCAGTCCATGAAGACTGGGAAAGGTCCCGGCTTTGTCTAACATGGAGACACTAACACAGAGAGTCAAGGAAAGTGAAGAATCAGACAAAAATATTCCAAATAAAGGAATAAGATGAATCTCCAGAAACTAACCCTAATGAAACAGAGTTATATGATTTACCTGACAGAGTTCAAAGTAACAGTCATAAAGTGGCTCACCAAGACCAAGAGAATAATCCATGAACAAAACAAGAATTTCAACAAAGAAATAGAGAATATAAAGGTACCAAGCATAAATCATGGAGCAAAAGAACACAATAATTGAACTGAAAAATTCAATAGAGGGATTCAACAACAGAAGAAGAGATCAGCAGTGAACTTGAAGATGTGTCATTGGAAATATATCAGTCAGAGGAGCAAAAAGAAACAGAAATGAGAGGCTGGCCTGGTTGCATAGTGGTTAGGTTCACATGTTCCTCTTCAGCAGCCCGGGGTTCACAGATTCAGATCCTGGGTGTGGACCTACACATCGTTCATCAAGCCATGCTGTGGTGGCATCCCATATACAAAATAGTGGAAGATTGGCACAGATGTTAGCTCAGGGACAATCTTCCTCACCAAAAAAAAAAAAAAAAAAAAAAGAAAGAAAAAGAAAAGAAACAGAAATTAAAGGAGTGAAGAAAGCATAAGGGATTTATGGGATACCATCAAACAGTTCAAAACTCACTTTAGATTTAAGGACACATATAGGCTGAAAGTGAAGGGATAGAAAAAGATATTCCATGCAAATGGTAATCAAAGTAGAGCAGAGGCTATACTTATATCAGACAAAATAGACTTTAAGTCAAAAACTGTCAAAAGAGACAAAGAAGGACATTATATAATGATAAAAGGGTTAATCCACCAGGAAGATACAACAATTATAATTACATATGTACCCAACATCAGAGAACCTAAATGTATAAAGCAAACATTAACAGAACTGAAGAGACAAATAGATAGCAATAAAATAGGTAGGAGACTTAAATACCTCCCTTTCAATAATGGATGGAACATCTGGACAGAAGATCAATAAAGACTTGAACAGCACTCTAGACCAAATGGATCTAACAGACACATACAGAACACTCCACTCAACAGCAGCAAAATGCACATTCTTCTCAAGTGTACTTGGCTCTTTCTCTAGGATAGATTACATTTCAGGTCACACAAAAGTCTTAATGAATCTAAGAAGATTGAAATCATACCATGTACCTTTTCTGGCCACAATGGAATGAAACTAGAAATCAATAGCGGCAGGAAAACTGGAAAAATTACAGATATCTGGAAATTATACAACACACTTCTGAACAACCATTTGGTCAAAGAAGAAATCAGAAATTAGAAAATTTTTTGAGACAAATGAAAATGAAAACACAGCATGCTAAAACTTATGGGATGCAGCAAATCTGTACTAAGAGGGAATTTCATAGTGATAAATCCTTACATTAAAAAAGAAGAAAGATCTCAAACAGACAACCTAACTTTATACCTCAAAGAACTAGAAAAGAAGAACTAAGCCCAAAGTTAGAAGATGGAAGAAAATAACAAAGATTAGAGCAGAAATAAATAAAACAGAAAATAGAAAAAAAATCAACAAAACTAAAATTTTTTTTTAAAAAGCTAAACAAAATTGTCAACCCTTAGCTAGACTAAGAATAAAACAGAGAAGACTCAAATAAATAAAATCAGAAATAAAAGAGGAGACATTACAACTGATACCACAGAAATAAAAAGGATCATAAGAGACTACTATAAATAATTATACACCAACTAACTGGATAACCTAGAAGAAAGGTATCAATTCCTAGAAACATACAACTTACCAAGACTAAATCATGAAAAAATAGAAAGTCTGAACAGAACTATAACTAATATAGAGGTTGAATCAATTGTCAAAACCTCCCAACAAAGAAAAGCCCAGGACCAGTGGTTTCATTGGTGAATTCTACCAAACATTTAAGAAGAATTAATGTCAATACTTCTCAAACTCTTCCAAACTATTGAAAAGGAGGGAGCACTTCCAAACTCATTTTATGAGGCCAGCATTACTCTGACACCAAAGCTAGATAAGAATACTACAAGAAAAGAAAATTGTAGGCCAATATACCTGATTGATATACATGCAAAAATCCTCAACAAAATACTAACAAACTGAATTCAACAGCATATCAAAAGGATTACACACTACAGCCAAGCAGGTTTTCCATAAGATACAAGGATGGTTCAACATGTGAAAATCAATTAATGTGATACAGCACATTAACAGAATAAATGATAAAAGTTACATGATTATTTCAATAGATGTAGATCAAGTGCTTGAAAAAATTCAAAATCCTTTAATGATGAAAATTTTCAGCACACTAGGAACAGAAAGAAAATAGTAGGCCCAGCCCCATGGCCAAGTGGTTAAGTTGGCGTGCTCCACTTCGATGGCCCAGGGTTTTGCTGGTTTGGATCCTGGGCATGGACATGACACTGCTCATCAGGCCACGGTGAGGTGGCATCCTACGTAGCAAAGCCAGAAGGACCTACAACTGGAATATACAACTATGTACTGGGGGGGTTTTGGGCAGAAAGAAAAGAAAAAGGGGGAAAAAAGGAAGATTGGCAACAGATGTTAGCTCAGGTGCCAATCTTCAAAAAAAAAAGAAAGAAAATAGTTCAACATAATTAAGTCCATATATGACAAGCCCACACCTAACTTCATATTCAATGGTGAAAAACTGCAAGCTTTTCCTCTAAGATCAGGAACAAGACAGAGATGCCCGCTCTCACTGCTTCTACTCAACATAGTACTGGAAGTCCTAGCCAGAGCAAATAGTCAAGAAAAAGAACTTAAAGGCCTCTAAATAGGAAGGGAAGAAATAAAGCTATCTCTATTTGCAGATAACATTTTAAACAGTCATTTGTTGCTTAATGATGAGGATACGTTCCACGAAATGTGTCATTAGGCAGTTTCATTGTGCGAACATCATAGAGTGTACTTACACAAACCTAGATGGTATAGCCTACTACATACATAGGCTATATGGTACTAATCTTATGGGATCACCATCATATATGCGATTCATCGTTGTCCGAGATGTCATTATGTGGCATGTAAATGTATATAGAAAACCCTAAAGACTCCACCAAAAAACTGGTAGAACTAATAAACGAATTCAGTAAAGTTGTAGGATACAAAATCAGCCTACAAAAATCAGTTTCATTTCTATACACTTACAGTGAACTATCTGAAAAGGATATTAGGAAAACAATCCTATTTACAATAGCATCAAAAAGAATAAAATACTTAGGAATAAACTTAATTAAGAAGGCAAATGACTTGTAATACCAAAAACTACAAAACATTGATGAAAGAAATTAAAGAAGACACAAATGGGAAGACACCCTCTGTTTATGGTTTGAAAGAATTAATAGTGCTAAAATATCCGTACTGCCCAAAGCAATTTACAGATTCAATGCAATTCCTATCAAAATACCAATGGCATTTTTTTCCAGAAATTGAAAAAACAATTCTATAACTCATATGGAACCACAAAAGACCACGAATGGCCAAATCAATTCTGAGGAAGAAAGAACAAAGCTGGAGGACTCACACTTCTTGATTTCAAAATAGATTACAAAGCTACAGTAATTCAAACATTATGGTACTGGCATAAAGTCAGACACCTAGACCAATGGAAAAGAATGGAGACCCAAGAAATAAATCCGTGCATATACACTGGTATTGAACTGATCTTCAACAAGGGTGCCAAGAATACACAATTGGGAAATGAGAGTCTCTTCAACAAACGATGTTGGAAAAACTGGATATCCACATGTAAATGAACAGAATTGGACCCTTAGTTTATAGAAAAATCTGCTCAAAATGTAAAGACTTAAATGTAAGACCTGAAACTGTAAAATTTCTAGAAGAAAACATAGGGGGAAAGCTTCATGATATTGGTCTTGACAATAATTTCATGGATATGACACCAAAAACACAGGCAATAAAACCCAGACAAGTGAGACTACATCAAACTAAAAAGCTTCTGTACAGCAAACAGTCAACACAGTGACAAGGCAACCTATGGAATGGGAGAAAATATTTGCAAACCGTATACCTGATAAGTGGTTAGTATCCAAATATATAAGGAACTCCTACAACTCAATGGAAAAAACTAATAAGCCAATTAAAAAATGGGCTAAAGACTTGAATAGATATTTCTCCGAAGAAGACATACAAATGGCCAACAGATATATGAAAAAATGTTCAACATCACCAATCATCAGGGAAATGTAAATCAAAACCACAACGAGATACCACCTCACAGCTGTCAGGATGGCTATTATAAAAAAATAAAAAAACAACAAGTGTTAGTGAGGATGTGGAGAAATTGGAACACTTGTACACTGTTGATGGGAATGAAAATGGTATAGCTGCTATGGAAAACGGTATGGAGGTTCCTCAAAAAATTAAAAATACAACTACCATGTGATTCAGCTATCCATCTTCTAAATATTTATCCAAAAGAATTGAGATCAAGATTTCAAAGAGACATTAGCACTCCCATGTTCCTTACAGCACTATTCACTATAGTCAAGCTGTGGAAACAATCTAAATGTTCATTGACAAATTAATGGTTAAACAAAATGTGGTGTATATGTACAATGGAATGCTGTTTAGTCTTAAAAAAGAAGGAAATGCTATAATATGCAACAACATGGATGAAGACGTTATGCTAAGCAATCTAAGACAGTCACAGAAAGACAGATACGGCATGATTGCACTTATATTATGTATCTAGTCAAAAATCATGGAATTAAAGAGTAGAATAGTGGTTTCCAGGGGCTAGGGAGGAGAGGGAAATGGGGCATTAGTAATCAATGGGCATAAAGTTTCAGTTAAGCAAGATGAATAAACTAGAGATCTTATGTAGAATATTATACCTATAGTCAGCAATAATGTACTGTATGCTTAAAATGCTTAGGCGCATAGATTGCATGTTGTGTTCTTGTCACAATAAAATAAAATTAAAAATAAATAAATAAGAAAAACTTTGTGACAATATTCAAGAAAAAATCTAAATAAATGTATCTTTCTATTTGAGATGAGGCTCAGAAAACAATTATTGAATGACTGTTTTGTTCAGTTCTCATTCAGTCCTGAAAGGTGTCATGAGTTTAATGACAATGGTCTACAATTGTATGGAACTTTCAAATTCATAAGGCAATAATCTGTAAAGCTAGATTGTAAGCTTTATTAGGGCAAGAGCTGTTTCTCTTTTGTTTTCCTCTATTTCTTGTGAGGCTGGCATGTTTCCACGCCTGTGTGACATATTCACTGAATGAATGTCTTTCATTTTTCCTCAACTGTTTTCAGATTTTTGAAAGGTTCAGTTTTTTAAAACAACCTTTTAAAGTAGGCAGGCAAGGACAATTTCTCCCATTTTACAGATAACACCATCAAGTATTGGATTAGTAGTGACTCGTCCAAAGGTGTGAAATTATTAAATGGCATAGCAAGCACGTGAACTCAGACTTCAAGACCAACGTGCTTCCAACTCCATAGGACTATTTCTAATTTAGATCTCAAGCCCAATTTTGTTCTATGTTCTTAATTTAACTTTTGCTACCATTTCATACAGTAAAAGATCATTTGAGATATATATGTGTTTCAATTTTCTGCTCTAGCCGTAATCTTCCTTTTAATGAGTGTATTATCATCTTGTAAATTCATTTGGAAAATATGTATGAAAGTCAATGGATTAAGTTCAGAAAAATGAAATCACTTTTTTCTCAGTAATACTTCACTTTGAATTCTCTGTGATTGCCATATTTAAGTAAGGTGGATTAGCCATTTCTTATACTTAAAACAATTTCTTTTTACTCTAAACATTAATATTTATAGAGCATTAATAGATTATTCTTTTGACTATTCCTTCCTTCTGCTTTAGTCTCCAGAATCTCTTGGCATTGTTTCAAACTGGCATCATAGGGACACTAAGATCTCACTTGGTGATTCAGTGCTTTCAATCAGGTCCTTATTGGATACTCTTTTGTAGACATAAGCTGTGAGTATGAGATTTCTTTTTATGTTACAGGTAACATCCAGCCACCTTGTACAAATGCACGAGATGTTAAATAAGGAAAAATGACAACTGTTGAGCTGGCTGTGCTTTTGGAGCCGCGCTGCTGGGCGTCTTTTCATTATGGGAATAAGCAGGCTGCTGGAGCTGCGCAGTGGTTTGAATCTATTGATCCGACTGCAAGAGGCAGCCAGGGTGCTGGCAGCGAGGGCCGGGGAAGCTTTCCTTGCCAGAGCCCTGGCTGCATTTTTTCCTGCTGCTTCAGCTGGTTTCTTCTTGTTCTCTTTCTCAAATTACTCCATGAATCTACATAATTTTTGTGAACTCGTTGAATGCGTATTTGTATGGAACATTGGCTTAGATTTATCTAAAAATATGTTGTCAGGAAAAGGAGGAAAATGTTTTTGGGAAGAGGGAATGCTGAGTCAAACTAGACATTTTCTCTGCTGCTTTATTCATGTTTCTCTTTCCTGCAAAACAGATTTTCAGTTATTTTAGTGGGAGATGAGCAATCATGGTCTCTGTTGTTTTATTCCGTGGGTTACTATTATTGTTATTTCTGACGAGAAAGGAATTTGATGAGAAAACACTCTGGGATGTCTACAATGCTTACTTTCATGGTGAATGTTGGGCTTAGAGATGCTGTTTGCATCTTCTCATTCTTATCTGCCCTGTGGTATTTGATAAGGTAGCCAAATAGGACAGAATTTGGATTTGTTTCTCAGTTCAGATGCCAATTTAATATTCAGTTTCAACAGTTTTAGAATATGCCTAGGTTTGTTCTGGGTTCAGATTTATTCACGGGGTTTTTTTTTGGCGAGGAAGATTGGCACTGAGCTAACATCTGTTGCCAATCTTTCTTCTTTGGCTTGAGGAATATTGTCGCTGAGTTCACATCTGTGCCAGTCTTCCTCTATTTTGTATGTGGGATGCTGCCACAACATGACTTGATGAGTGGTGTGTAGGTCCGTGCCCGGGATCTGAACCTGCGAACCTTGGGCCACTGAAGCAGAATGCATGAATTTACCTACTGGGCTGACCCCAACTGGGCTTTTTGTAAAGTTTAAGTTTGGTTTGTAACGAGTTAAAAATATTAACACAGGATAAATTCAGTGTTTGACAAATTATTTTGGGGTTCTTGGCTCGCTTTAAATTCCCTCTCAAAACTTTGAACAGGTAAAATCCAGGAATATTAAAATTTCTTTGGGTAATTGTGCTTTCTTTCCCAATTTATCTTCAACTGAGAGATTATTTATTTTGGGAAATAGTCAATACAATGAAATTTCATTGCACTGAACTAATGAAAATTTCAAGAGATCTGTTTCAATGATCAAGCACAGTGATCTATTGGAACAAAAAATCCTCAAATCAAGTCAACTTCGAATCTCTTTAAGTAAAATCTAAACCTCATCTTAACCATTGTCTTATTTTTATCTTCTGTACTTCAACCTCACCTGCAAGGTCAAATGACTGCTTTTACTCTTTAGCATCTTTAAGTGTATATGTGGGCAGATGGGGATGGAGTATGTTTAATAAGGATCTAACCCAAAGTTACACCATAGATTTTGTATGACCTCTCCTTGGCCATTATTTATTGTCTTAAGTAAAACAATCTACTTATATGAGTGAATCATCATAGTTTGAGTATTTTGAGCTATTTAGTATCAATAAGTGGAGGATATAAGTCCTGATAATGAAAGTTCAAGCTAAAGTCTCCACATATGCAAACTCTGACCTTTAATGGAAACATTTTGTGGTGATGGATCATTACTGGATTTTCTTCCTTTCTTCTTTGGTCATGGACATATTTCCCAGAAGTATCGGTTTTCATGTTTCTTATTTTGAAACCTTACAAATGTGTTTAACCGAAAGTTCCTACTTGGAGCTGTATAAAGTTCACAGAGACAAATACAAAGAAGAAATATTTAAGAAGTAGAGCTAATATTTCTTAGGGAAGAGAAAGTGCTTAAAATTAAACTGATTGATTGGTAAAATAGTTTATAGTAATTATAGATAAAATTATTTAAATTGTTTAGAATCTTGGATCTGTTATTGATTTGAACAAAGTGAGAAGGGACCAAGAAATGGGCAAGGCACAGAAATGATCAGACAACATGACTAAATAGTTAATATAAAGGTCATTAAAATTATATTAAAAGAAATTTGTTTTCTATGCTACAAAAGGGGAAAAACGAGCAGACTTTGGCTGTATTTAAACAGATGGGTAGAATCAGTTCCCATTTTAAGGCTTTGAAAACTCTTCCTGTGATTTGAGCCCCAACTCACATTTCCTTGTGCCTTCTATGTGGCCCGAGTCCCTCAATGAGGATCAATGAGTTTTTTCTGTTTCAGCACGTGTCACTTTTATCTCTTTTTGCACTCTCTTTACTATTCTACCTTGTGTTGGAGTTAATGGTAGAGTAGAAGAAGCACAAATGTTGTAGTAAAGACCCAGTTCAAACTTTCTGAGTCCCAGTTTACTTGCTCGTAGGATGGGGTGAGAAATAGGAGGGCCTGTGGTTCTCGTGAGGATTAAATTGGAAAGCATAAAGGTCCGGGCACTGAGCAGGCGCTCAATCAATGTCAGGGTTGTCAGTGTTCTTTTCGTTTCTGAGTTTCATGTCTAGTTTCCAAGTTCCTTTGAGGTAGGAAATATGTTTTATATTCATAGTGTCTTGTGCATAGTAGGTTCTAAAAGATTATTTGTTGAATTTAATTTACTGTCCTGCTGTGGAAGCTTAGTACTGTTATTTCCCATTTCTTTTTCCTCTGTCACCTTGAATTGAGATGAACATGTTGCTCTCATGAAATTGAGGATTTAATTCAGTAAAATGACATTATAATATGACTTATTCCGTAGAGTTTTAAATAGTAAGGGTCAAATAATTTCCCTGGAAACTTAATTGTATTCTATAAAATCTTATTAGCCTGTCTCAAAGCATCACAGTCACGATGGAGTTCTGGTGTGTTCAAGATGGTGAAGTCTCTATCTGTAGAAATCTATCTAATGGCATGCAGTGAGAATGTGGGAAATAAGGGACTAGAAAGCAAATGCAAATCTCTTGCAAATGACATTACTTGACATTTTCAATCACTAATCCTCCAAAGTGTGTTCTAATTTACTAAAATAAACCAAGAGTTCAATTTCTTGTGAGCAGCCTTTGCTTGATTAGTTATTAGTAGCAGAACGATATTCTGTACCCACTGCAATTTGTCTCCTTTGTGTTTATCTAGTCTCTGACGTAAGGATGAACAGAGGCATTCTGATTCAGCAGAACTCATTTCGTAACTCACCCGTGTTACAGAGCAGAAATGAATAAACGTTTGTTGAACATGCTACATATGCTTTGATCATCAAAATGTTAGTTTTCCTTCCTTCTCGAAATCTAAGATCTGAGAGAGCTTCCTGGCTGAAGTTTGCTGGGTGCCTATTCAAGCATAGATATTTCTACAGAGGCAAGCAGCTACCTTTATAGAAATTTGTTTCCATGATTAGAATGCGAGGACTCTTTTCATACTTCCTCATTATGATTTGAAATTATACATTCATTGCAATTTTTTTCTTTAAATGTAGCAGAGTATCCTAAAACATGAAGGGTTTTTTTTTTTTTTTTTAATGCAGTACGCTCTTTTGTTGGAATGAGGACTAAACAGGAGTTTCATTCATGCAACAGTGTAGCTTGTTCTTAGGATACAGTTTCTAATTCTTTATAGTTGTGTCTAGTTATTTCATTGAAAGGCAATTAGCTAGCATTTGGTATCCCTGTATTATGAATGGGAGAAACTGAGGCTCAGTATGGGCTATTTCTCTCTGTTAGCCGGTTAGGAATTTGAGAAAAATGTGCTGCTATCCTAATTACTTACTTTTGTTTTCAATTTCAGTTTCAAAGGACATTTGAGTCTCTTAAAAATGTTTCCAACAAATCTGACCTTCAGAAAACCTACCAGAAGCTTGGGAAGGAGCTGGAAAATCTGGATTATTTAGCCTTCAAACGTCAGCAGGTAGGAGTCAGAGTTCTTCTTGGTGGAGGAGATGAACACTTTAGTCTTCCTGCCATCCTGCCTGTTAAGAGGTTCAGGTGGGTCTGGGGAGACTTCTCTTTTAATGTTTAAGGCAGAAAGAAGGTGTGCTGTGCTGTGCTGACCTGCCGTGTTCATACAGCTTCCTCAGCTTTCAGTGTGATCTTTGCTTTTAGATGTGTGCTTTAGCGGTTTCCACATGTCCTTGTATTTTTCTTAAAAAGAACCTGCTGCTGGTTTGTGAAGGTCCAACTACCCTTTGACTAAGATGCCTCAGTAGCATAAAGGGAATGTCTATGATGGCATGGCCAGACGGCTTTTATATTTAACAGGGGGATCCTGGAGGAGAAAAATCACCTCAAGCCCAGGTAAAAGACCTGGGTATACATACAAAATTAAGGAAAAGAGTCATAAATATACCAAAATAGATTTTTTCCCCCATTATCTTTAGTTTTCTTGTTTGACCTCTGGAGATTAGTAAAAATTTGCTAAATGCATAAGTTTGAAGGATAATATACTTTACAAATGCAAGTTTTTTTCACCTCCTTGCATAGACTGCAAGATAGATTGAGAGCCAAAATAGGCTTTTGAGGGGTTGCTTTTAGAATTAGTATTTTATAATATTAATAATCGTTAAATTCTGTGTGTTTTGAGATACTGAACCAAGCTGGACCTTCTCCACTTTCTTCAAGCCACTAGGTGTCAGGGTCGTCAAGGTTTTACTTTGATCCAATGTTTATTCCAATCAGAACAGCCAGTTAGATGTTTAAATTAGGTTACATGAAATTCGGGAATGTGCTCAATGATGGATAGCGTCTAGAAAAATGACTAAGTGGCTGACTCGCATGGCCAGGCACTGAGTCCATTACTTGTCTTTCCTGCTACTGTGGCAGAGGGTGTTACTTTCTTGCCATTGCCTAATTCACAAATTTTGGGTCTTTTGTGGGGAGGGTTTGGGGGTGGGGGGGTGATTTCAAAGCAGGACTTCCTATATTTAGTTACACCTCATGAAGTCAACATGGTAAGGTCTAGAAATACTGACTTGAAAAGAGAATTATGTTCTAGGCTTTGCTTTATCACAGACATTACATGGGCATTTGACCCTCCCATGACCCTATTTTCCTAGGAGTTATATTTGTCTTGTAGAATGTTCCTAGGCAAATGCAGTGTCTCTGCAAATATTTTAATTTATATAAAAAAGGACACACTACCCATTTAAGTTTTATTTATTTATTTTTTAATTAGTAGTGTCCTAGGTATTAGCACATGCAACAGAAGCAGTCAGTTACTGAGAGCTACTACACTAAGCTCCCAGATGCTGCTGCTTAAAATTCACACCATGAATGACAGTTCTGGCTTATGCAATTTTTAGAACAGTTTTGTTTCCAAGAGTCATATTTTACCACTGAGGGGTATTTGAGTTGGCAGGCAGTAGTCACTGTCCTCTTCTCTTAGCCTTTCTCATTAGCACATCCTCAGTGATTAGATTCTTACATTAGCTAATTGTGAGTTTGGAAAAATGTGAATGCTTCAAGGGCAGAAGGGCAGAACTCTGGGAAAATGGCGTTGATAGGTAATTGCACATGTATGTGAGGAAAAGATGGGCACATGGAGTAAATATATATGTTTTCTTATGTATATGTATATATGTCATATATATGGTTTATTAAATGAAAACTATATGCCACGTAGTGTGATTAATAGATTTACGGATTAGATCATAAGATGCTTATAACATTATAATGGATTTGGTTTTATGAGCACCATTTTACAGAAGAGAAAACTGTTGAGAGAGTTAAGTAACTTGCCTAAGGCCATTGGGCTAATAAGATGTGAAGCTGGGCTTCAAATCTAAATCAGTCCGACTCCAAACCTGGACATTTTGCAGATCTTATTCCCAATAGCCCTGCAGGGAGCCAGGCTGGGGGACAGTAAAGTGAGGAGTTCTAGGCGTGCAATATGAATGCAGTTTTAGAAGAGGCCAGATCGGGCTTAAAGAGACATTTGAAAATGGGCCTCTGGTGAGAGGCAAGACAGGGCCAGTTCTCTCCCCATCTCTTCCTCTCATGCAAATTGTTCAGTATATACAAAAACACAAAAGGAGTTTTGAAAGAACGTCAGACAGCTAAGAAAATGTATAAAACTTTATTTTTACAATCTTCTAAATCTTACGTCTGGTAACCCTAGTTCTAGTGAAATTTATTCACACAAGGCAATTTTTTAAACTCAGAAGGACAAATCCTTATGAAGTGGATTTACCTGCACATATAGCATACTGCCAACCCCTTGTCTTACTCGACTCCACCTTTCCCTATATCTAGTGATTATTTTTTTTTCTTCCTGGCAAGATGGAAGGGGAATTGGAGGGAAATGGTCAGAATGAGAAGGATGGTAGATTAGAAAGAAAGTCAGGGACCAAAGAGGGATAAAGAAAGAGAGAAAAGGACTTATACAGATAAGACAAAAGGGATAAAGTAAGGGAAATTAAACTATAGTTTGGTTTATTCTTTACGCATCTAGTAAATTAAAACATTGATTTTTGAAGAATTAAAAAAATCTCAAAATGGAAAAATGAAAAAGAGAGGAATACGGGAAGACTTAGTGAATGAGGGAGATGGCAGGGAATAGCAAAAACAAACTTTGTTTATTTCCCATTTTGCTTCCAAATGTAGCAGAGTGTCCTAGAAATTTGTAATATTAACCAAGTTCTTCTGTACCAAAGCCACAGATGAACTGTGTTTACTGGATGGGCAGGGTTCAGAGTCAGAACATTAACCTTTCCCTGGCTTGATGGGATTAGTCTTTTCTCTCCCATGCTACCTCCTTTAAAGTCCACAAAACCTATTAAACAAACACCAGAAAGTTTCTCCTACTAGAAAAGATTCGGGTCTCTGTAAAATTGCAATTCAGCAAGAACGCTTCTGCCTTATAAGGCAGGATTCTTTGTACCAGAGAATTAGTCATGGTTTGTTCCCTGGTCCAACCGTATTTATCATTCCTCATGACAGAACGTAAGCTCCATAAGGACAGGGCCTCATCTGTCACCTTCGGTGCTGTATCCTCTGCAGTGCTCACAACAGTATCTGACCCATGGCAAATGCTCAGTAAATCCTTGGTGGTGCTGTTGTTGCTGTGAACAAGGAAGTGTGCCAAAAGTTTTGCCTTAAGATTACAGGCAATTAAAATTGATGTTTTACTGCACTTATAAAATTCAGAAACGTATTAACTCTTAGGCTTCCTGGATGCCAAAGTCTGAAAGATTGCCCCTTGCCTTACATATCACTTAGATTTTCTCCTAATGTATTTCATTTTTCATCCATTTTTTAAACAAACACAAAGTATCAATTTACCTTAACTGTGAATTATGGATGTCCAGTGAATGGACTATAATTATTTTCTGGGACTCATTCATTAGATTTTATTTTCTGCCTCCTTCTATGACATTTTAAACATCATTTGGAGAGATTTCTTTCCAAGGGCCGGATAGATCTCTGGAGTACTCTGCTCTATTCTTTTACTTCTCTTTTTGGAGTTATTGTGCTTTCTCTCCTAGGTATGAGCTTAGCCTTTTCTTTTCTTTTCTTCTTTCCTTTTTTTTTTTTTGTTTTTTTAAGAGTGGGTGCTTATTCTTCAGCTATATTTTAGGTCAGGGCACAAGCATCTCTCCATTTTCCTACTTTCGAAAAGACTAATGTTGAAAATAGCTTTGAATGGAAAAGGTTAGAGGAGACCATGATAGATGAGGTGGGGGTTTTCCAGGATGAGTCAGCCTGAAGTAAATGGATGACAAAGCAGGATCAACCCAAGAATCTGGAGACTTTTTCAGTTTTTACTATCTGGAGATGCAATCTTGGAGTTTATCTGCTTGGATTGCTTGGTTTTTATCCTCCTGGTTGATGTCACATATGAATACCAAGCTTCAGCTATTACTTAGAGCCCAGATTGTTTTTTTGGTGAGGAAGATTTGCCCTGAGCTAGCATCGGTGCCATTCTTCCTCTATTTTGTATATGGGATGCCTCCATAGCATGGCTGATGAGTGGAGTAGGTCCACGCCCAGGATCTGAACCTGCGAACCCAGGCCACCAAAGTGGAGTGTGCGGAACTTTAACCGCTCATCCCCAGGGCCGGCCCAGAGCCCAGATTTATGTATTAATTTGAGAGGTTATAAATCAAGAGATTTCCTTGGGGCTTTGGTTTTATGGAATAAAATAAAATAAAGTTTGATAATCTGGATTCTAATTTAATTTCTTTCTCTTTTCTTCTACCTTTAATACTTATAAAAGCATTATGACACATTACCTTCCCAGAGGCTTCTGAAGTCCTTTGATATAAATTAAAGTTGACATTATTGAGTTGAATATTATGTAGACTAAACCATATTTACACACTGATGTGAAAATATGTAAAATTGAAATGTTATACTTAAGATGCACATTCACGTTGGAACACATCGTATACCCCTGCTGTCCCTCTTGTCTCCCCGATCATGGCATTATTCATGCCATCATGTTATTCTTGCCTTCTGACCTTTTCACAAGTTTTATATAACTTGGTATTTAGAATATCTAGCTCCTTTCTATTTGCTTATTTAACTACTAATCATTCTCTAAAGCCAAATTGAAGTCTAGCCTCCCTCATGACACTTTCTGCTGTGACCTCTAGTTAGTATGTAAACTCTTCCTTTTTTGCCATTCTTAGCTTGTATCCATGCTACACAATTTAGCATCTGATTGATTATATAGTCACTGAGGATCCATGTAGTGCAGGTTAGAGTGTGGGCTTCGTAGTCAGCCAAATTTGCTTAGACTATTTGTATTGCCTTGGGTACAACAGTTTCTTCTTTTAAATGTCAGGAAAATAACGCCTAACTTACAGCCTGTTTTGAGAAAACAATATACAAAGTATAAAGTATGTACATGCTGAAGAAATCAGTGTATAAAGGACTTATCACAGTGCCTGGCATGGAGTTAGTGTAAGTGGTACCTCTTTTAATGTTGTTTTTGTATTAATCTCATAAATCATCTTTCTACATGGTTTGAAAATTCCCTAAGGAAATATTCTCCATTTTGTATACTTTTATACTGCACATAGGGTCCAGCACTATTCTGAACATATAGGCTAGAATGTTTCTGGACATATGTAATCTAGCAGTTGATGATCTGTGTCACAAAAACATGTTGATACTTCTCGGGGAAGGAGTTGCAGTATTTGGTTCTCACATATTTCTAAGGTGGTGTCTCTTGGTGGGCAGTAAAATTAAGTTCCTGAGTATTGTGCCGATGCTAATCAGTGGTGGAAATAGGGTCAGAGACCCAATGGTCTGGCTAAACTCCAATTCATGTGATAATTACATCCTGTGTACCTGAACTTTCCTGTGGTTCCAGGTGGCATCATTCAGCACAATATTGTTCTCTCTTTAGTGATGATCAGGAGTGAACAGATGCTTTTTTCTTTCACTGAGCTGAGTGAGTTAATCTCTTTATATAACTCTGAAACCAGAAGGGTACATAATACCTTTGAGGATAAGAATTGAATTTAAAATGATCCCTTATCAATGAAAAAATTAAAAATAAATTAGATGAAATTTATTTACTGAGAATGACTTCGGGTTAACACCCTTGCACTGAAAAATAAAATTCCAGGTGGTTAATGACTGACCATTAGAAAATAATCCTAGGCTTACCCTGGAACTCAAGAACTCTGAGGTTACAAGACAACCATGTAGGGTTTTGGTGAAAACAATACTTAACAAAACAAAACTGAATGGTGTTAGGCTTGTTGTTGTACTGTAGCATTTAGAGAAGAGGAGGGTGATGAATTGCAGTAATAGTCTTTAACCATGGAAAGACATGGAGCAATAAAAATGTTATGGATCATCTAGAATAAGGGGATATGCAATGATATTTATATCATTAAAAATATTGGGATTTGCTAATCTATAAGGACAGTATAAGGCAGAACTAACTTCCCATTTATGTTAACACTAAAATGAAAGTTGTAAATATATTTTACTTAAGACTTGTAAAAATAAAGACATTTGCATCGGGGATTATTTAGATGCAGTCTGAGGGAAAGTGTAAGGGGGTGGGGGAGCTGAATGAGTACTGAGAGGAGGTGATAAGCTTCTAGAACAATGGTTCTATAAGCAATAGATTCACTTCAGTGACCTTTGTTAGATGAAATATGTTAATAGCTCAATTGGGAGAAGATCCTTCTTTTCCTTGTTCTGTAATGAATCCAACTCTCTTGAAAGAGTTCTGATTGAATGATTCCTTTTAAGAGTAAGTGAACCAGACTGCTATATTAAAATATTCATGTCTGTCTTAGATGGTATTCTGTTTATTTGCTCAATCAAGTAAAATGATTATTTATGCCGTTTAAAAAACTGTTTCTGAAGATCTCAAAGCATTCCAGACATCATTTAAAAAATCATTGCACAGGTATAAGAAATGTTGACTTATAAGACAGCTACACCAAAGTTCAAACCAATCCAAACATGTTTTATTCTATCCACTACATGTGCAATTTCATTTTTATTCAGTTGCACACAGTTATTTGTTTCAAAGGGAAAAAAAAAGAGATGACATTACATTTATTCTTCAGTTTTCTGATGCAGAGGGAGAGAGAAAGTTTGGATACATCATTCAAGGTCATTCTGAGTCAGTAGCAGATTGACAATTAATATTCACATTTCCTAATTTCCAGCTTAAAGCAATTGCCATCCAACTATTTTCACTACTTCATAAACTGCAGATGTTTATAGGGTGATTTCTTTTTCTATAGTTATAGTCTGAAGTTAAAAAACTGTATGGATTTTTATGTAAGAACCTCACCCTTTATTTAAAAATGAATGATCAAAAGGATACATATTATTTATTTATTCTCCTTCTAAAGTTTGATTTCCACATTGGATACGGTTGATGACCATGACAAGTAGGTGTCTTCTGTTAACTTAGTAAGGTAAAAACATTATAAATACATCTTTTAAGTTCTAAGGTTTGCTATTCTATTTCCATCTGTTGTCTCTGCGGTTTGGTTTATTGGTGGCACTTAGGTAGAAAGCTGTTGAATCAAGCACACACTAGCTAATTTTAATGCACCAGAAAAGATTTATTAATTTTTTACAAGGTTGTTTGCTATATGATAGTTTGCCTTGTGGGAAGCTTATAGCTACTTCATGGTGAGGAATGCTTATTAAAATAGTTAATGCTTTGTTATGGGTTATTTTCAAAATTTACAATGCTGATAGGAATTTCAGAGGTGGTAAAAAACTTTAGTGTTTGCATCAATGTGGCATTTATTTGTGTCTGTCTTATATTGACCTCCCTAAGTCCATAAGATTGTCAATAAAAGTTGGTATTGATGAGAAATTAAAGTCCTAATAGAGTTAACTCTGAAAATATCTTCTCTAGTCTGTTTTGTAGCTTTGAAAATGATCTGTGCACGCAAAGAGGATTAACTTTTCACTGCTAAGATTTTGACCTATGGTGGCCTAAGATGCAAACTAAAGAAGGTATCCAAGAATCAGCACCTTAAACTGAGTCTTTAGAATTCATCTAACCCAACTGCTTTATTTTAGAAATGAGAAAAGTGAGACCCAAGGAGATTCAATATCTTGTACAAGTTGCTATCTTGTACACTCGCTGCTGGTAGAGCTGGGACGATAACAGGAAGTGATATTTTCTTTGGTTCTTTTGTGAGTTCTTTAGCATAAGTCAGCCAGTTGTATATTGATCCTTTGGTATCTCTGGTTTGTATCCTGAAGCCCAGAGAGGGCCTACAGATAGGAAAAGCATTCCTCTCGCATCTGTAATGCTGTATGACCCTGGAGACTAGGCTGGTTACGCGTCCTTTCTAATGTCAGTTTGCTTCGCAGGGGTTCGTGGACTGTGAGGGCTTGCTTAGCTGCCGTTGGGATGAGAGGCTTGTAAGGCAGCATTTGTGGAAGTGAGCCCCATTCTCTCCAGGAAAATTCATACCTCTGTTGGTTCCTGAGTCTTCAGGAGCATTTCCTCTGTTGTAAACTCTGCCAGCTTCCCCAGCAGTGACGTGCTCCTTCATCCAGGGGATTATGGAGTGAAGGTGTCCCTCTTAGTCCCATAGAATCTGAGAGTGTGAGTGTCTTCCTTGGGAGGAGCCTCTGCTTTCTCTTGTCACCAATCAAGGGTGTAGAGTCTTCTTTAAAATGCAATCCTCTGGCTACTCTCCATCTTAACTTTCCTATGCCAGGGGAAGAAAGTTGGCTTCTTTGGATTGTTCACAAAAATGTACAAAAAAGGACTGAATGAGGATGCACCACATTTGAGTTTTCAGTGCAGTCCATTTCTTTACGATTATGCTTACACTCCAATTAGAGTTTCTGGGCTTTCAGGTTGGGCCCTAGGAATCTGAACCAGAATAGAATTTTCTACCAGAATGAAAAGAGGACTAGCAAGGGCATGGACTTCCTTGAGTCTGTAGGGACCTTGTTGCTTTGGGACTGTGGAGTCATCTAGGGGATTAGGTCTCATATCAAACTGCAGGAACAACAAAGATACTTTTAACATCTATCTATCTATCTATCTATCTATCTATCTATCTATCTATCTATGTATATACTGTATTAGCCATTGAGGGGCCTATAAGTGGAAATCATTCAGTAGTGTCATTTTTTTAAAAAGAAAACTCAGTGCAATAATATTACACCATTTTAGGAGAGGAAGGAATTATAAGCATCTAGTTCCAGCATTATCACTTCAATACATGGGTACACAAATAATAGAGAAAATATCATTTAGTTCCTTTATATTGCATAGGAATTTTGATTTCTTTGACAACTTCTAGATCCTGCATCTTCTAAACTAGTGCTTTCCAAACTTTAATATGTATACAAATCACATGGGACTTTTGTTAAAATACCAACTGTGATTCACTAGTTTTGGAGTGAGACTGGAGAGTCAAACAAGCTCCTCAGTGATGCTGATGCTGCTGGTCCATGGACCACACTTCAAGTACCAAGGCAGTTTAAATAATAAATTGTAGGAGAGCATTATTTCCAATTGTATCTTAAGAGCCAAATACAGTCCCTGGAACATAGTTAAGTATTCAGTAAATATTTTGGATTTGAATGATGATCCAGTAGTAAGGTTTGTGTCTATGTGTAGGATGTAGAAGATATTGCTATCCTTACTATCATATCCTTTAAAATGTTATAGTTTATTTTGATGTTTCCCTGCCATGGGAAAGGACAGGTTTCTTCACAGACATATTGTGTTTTTGTATTTTACATATTTCAGTAGTTGTAGAAGTTGTCCTTTGTACATTGCTTTGCCAAAACTGAAAACGATCAAATATGAAAACAGCTGAGTCTAAGGTACAGGGAGCTGAAGATGAGTGACAACATAGTATTTTAGCCCTGCGGTGGCCACTGTGACTTGGTTAAACTGACCTGGGACCAGCTGGCATTGACTCAGCAGGAGTTGTTCCAGAAAAGCAAGCTCAGTCACATGCTTACTATACAACTGATGTAAATTGTAATCTCAAACCTATTCTTGTTAAATTTGTGTATTCAAGCTGTGCGCCTCTACCTGTGTGCACAGTTAGAAAACATCGCAATGACTGTTACCGTGTCCTTGTCAAGTGAAAAGATTCCTGCTACAGCTACAGCGCTCCGTCTTACTAGCAGTGCTGGGAGCACGCCTAGAGCACTGCTGGCTAAAATTCAAAGGCAGTGTTGATGCTGCTTAGATGAGGCCGACAGTTCTGCTGACAGCAGAGCTTTAAACATGCACACACCAATCATGCCGTCTTTTGTAGATGGTAAGCTGTTTGTTTGTTAGGGGCTGATTGCCTGAGGGCTAATTTAATATGTAATGAGAAATTCAGTTTATTCCTTTATTTTTTAAAGCACACTCATTTTTACTCTCTAAAATACTATATTTGGACACTTTCAAGTTTGCTATTTAGGAGGAAGCTAATCAACTTTTTTATTATTTCTCATGCTCCAAATGTGACAGCAGTAGAAACACTTACGCTGAAATATGTCTAGATGAGGGGAAATATCACCAGAAGATGGAGCAGCATTGCTGGTTTGCTCCATATTCTGTTCAGTATGTATTAGTTTTCTTCCATACACCCTGGTTTTAAATGACCAAAGAAAAAAAAATTAATTAATCTAATTAATATTGTTCAGCGTCATATTGTAAATTAGATGGGATATCTTTCAATCTTTACAATGTAAATAGCTTTTCTTCCTTCTATGGCAGGTTAACACTTGTATTCGTTGACTAAATTAAATATATTTTGCTTAACATTTTTAGTATGACTTATGGGATTTTAGCAAGATGTCACCATATCAACCTGTAATGACTATTGCACTCTTATTTTTAACTGTATTTTTATGAATCTAATTTGTTTCTCTGTTGTAGCACACAGCATTAATACATGCTAATATTCTCTATAGAAATGCTGCTTGTGTTATTATAGCATCTGGTCATGCCATAGTTAAGGATTTATCAGCTACTCCATTATAAAACCTTTGTTCCAAAAGAGCTGTATGAGCGCATTAGATATATACACAGTTAAGTAGGTAATGATCTGTGGCTGTAGCCACACAGCACCAACAGCTGACCTGTGGCTACTTTTCCAAGTGTGGTGCTTATTGTTGATGCGAGGTACTTAGACTATGAGATGAAACTGTTCTGATTATTTTGAGGGCTTTTTTTGTGCCCTGAATTTGTTACATATTTTGTTTTAAACGTACTGTTTGATTAATGAAGAAATTATAATGGTTCCTCACTCTGATTTAATATTCATATTTATCTCTATTGCGCTAAGCTCTCCATCCAAACACTGGGAGTACTGAAGCCTTTCTTGGTACTTCTGTTGGTCCACCATGTGCTTCATCGCTGATAGTTATACACTTAGGTCTTCATTCTAATTTGTAAAATTAAAGATAATTAAATTTTTGTCATTTCCTCAGCTTCAATGTTAGAGTCATTAAGTATGGTTAGGTTACTTTTGACAATTTCACTAATTGTCATGTGTGAATTTAGCGAAACTAAGTATGATAGTCTGGTAAATCTTTAAGTTTTAGGGCTTTGTTAGCTTTTCGGTCTAAGCTCAAGGCTCATTCCTCAGGATAAAGGCACCACTTCTTTTTGTTTCAATCATTTTAATTAATTAACTAATTTTTTAATTGCAGTAACATTGGTTTACAACACTATATAAATTTCAGGTGTACAACATTATATTTCAGTTTCTGTGTAAACTTGCATCATGTTCACCACCCAGAAAGTAATTGTCATCCACCATCATATCCATGTGCCTAATCGCCCCTTTTCCCTCCTCCTCCCCCTCCCCTCTGGTAACCACCAATCCAACCTTTGTCTCTGTGTGTTTGTTTGTTGTTGTTTTTATCTTCTATTTATGAGTGAGATCATATGGTATTTGACTTTCTCCCCCTAACTTATTTTTCTTAGGTAGCATAATACCTTCAAGGTCCATCCACATTGTCACAAATGGCCAGATTTCATTGTTTTTCATGCCTGAGTAGTATTCCATTGTGTATATATACCACATCTTCTTTATCCCTTTGTACCTTGATGGGCACCTAGGTTGCTTCCAAGTCTTGGCTGTTGTGAATAATGCCACGATGAATATAGGGGTGAATATATCTTTGAGCATTCAAGTTTTCATGTTCTTTGGATAAATTCCCAGAAGTGGAATAGCTGGATCATATGGTAGATCTATTCTTAATTTTTTGAGGAAGCTCCATACTGTTTTCTGTAGTGGTTGCATCAGTTTGCACTCCCACCAGCAGTGTGTGAGAATTCCCTTTTCTCCAATCCTCTCCAACACTTATTTCCTTTCTTGTTAATTATAGCCATTCTGACAGGAGTGGGGTGATATCTCTTTGTAGTTTTGATTTGCATTTCCCTAATAATTAGTGATATTGAACATTTTTTCACGTGTCTGTTGGCCATCCGTGTCTCTTCTTTGGAAAAATGTCTGTTCAGATCTTTTGCCCATTTTTAAATTGGGTTGTTAGTTTTTTTGTTGTTGAGATGTAGGAGTTCTTTATATATTTTGGATATTAACCTCTTATCAGATATGTGGTTTGCAAATATCTTCTCCCAATTGTTAGGTTGTCTTTTCGTTTTGTTGATGGTTTCCTTTGCTGTGCAGAAACTTTTCAGTTTGATGTAGTCCCATTTGTTTATTTTATCTATTGTTTCCCTTGCCCAGTCAGACACGGTACTTGAAAATATGCTGCTGAGACCAATGTTGAAGAGCATACTTCCTATGTTTTCTACCAGAAGTTTATTGTTTCAGATCTTACGTTCAAGTCTTTAATCCATTTTGAGTTGATTTTTGCGCATGGTGTAAGATACTGGTCTACTTTCGTTTTTTGCATATGGCTGTCCAGCTTTCCCAGCACCATTTATGGAAGAGACTCTCCTTTCTCCACTGTATGTTCTTAGTACCCTTGCTGAAAATTAGCTGTCATTAGATGTGTGGGTTTATTTCTGGGCTCTGAATTTTGTTCCTTTGGTTTGTTGGTTTGTGTGTCTGTTTTTGTGCCAATACCGTGCTGTTTTGTTTACTATAGCTTTGTATTATATTTTGAAATCAGGGAGTGTGATACCTCCAGCTTTGTTCTTTTTCTCTCAGGATTCCTTTGGTGTTGGAGTCTTTTGTTGTTCCATATAATTTTTAGGATTCTTTGTTCTATTTCTGGGAAAAATGTCATTGGAACTTTGATAGGGATTGCATTGAATCTGTAGATTGCTTTAGGAAGTATGTACATTTTAACTATGTCAGTTCTTCCAATCCAAGAGCACAGAATATCTTTCCATTTCTTTGCATCTTCTTTTTTTTTCTTTTATCAATGTTTTATAGTTTTCAGTGTACAAGTCTTTCACCTCTTTGGTTAAGCTTATTCCTAGATATTCTATTCTTTTTGTTGCAATTGTAAATGGGATTGTATTTTTAATTTCTCTTTCTGCTACTCTGTTGTTAGTGTATAGAATGCAACTGATTTTTGTACGTTGATTTTGTATTCTGCAACTTTTCTTTTATTATTTCTAAAAGTTTCTTAGTTGATTCTTTAGGGTTTTCTGTATATAACATCGTGTCCTCTGCAATTAGTGACAGTTTCATTTCTTTAGTTCCAATTTGCCTCCCTTTTATTTCTTTTTCTTGCCTGATTGTGCTGACTAGGACTTCCAATACTATGTTAAATAAGAGTGGTGACAGTGGGCATCCTTGTCTGGTTCCTGTTCTTAGGGGGCCAGCTTTCAGTTTTTCTCCATTGAGAATGATATTAGCTGAGGGTTTGTCATATATGGCCTTTATTATGTTGAGGCACTTGCCTTTTTACCCATTTTATTGAGAGTTTTTTTTTATCATAAATGGATGCTGTATGTTGTTGAATGCTTTCTCAGCATCTGTTGAGATGATCATGTGATTTTTATTCTTAATTTTGTTAATTGGTTTATCATATTGAATGATTTGTGAATGTTGGACCATCCTTGCATCCCTGGAATAAATCCCACTTGATCATAGTGTCTGACCTTCTTAATGTATTGTTGTATTCAATTTGCTAGTATTTTGTTGAAGATTTTTTGCATCGATGTTTGTCAGTGATATTGGCCTGTAATTTTCTTTTTTGTGTTGTCCTTGTCTGATTTTGGTATCAGGGTAATGTTGGCTTTGTAGAATGAGTTAGGAAGCTTCCCCTTCTCTTCAATTTTTTGGAAGAGTTTGAGAAAGATGGGTATTAGTCTTCTTTGAATATTTGGTAGAATTCACCAGGGAAACTGTCTAGTTCTGGAGTTTTATTTTTTGGGAGGTTTTGGATTACTGGTTTGATCTCCTTACTAGTGATTGGTCTATTCAAATTCTCTGTTTCTTCTTGATTCAGTTTTGGAAGGTTGTATGATTCTAAGAATTTATCCATTTCTTGTAGATTATCCAATTTGTTGATGTATAGCTTTTCATAGTATTCTCTTATAGTCTTTTGTATTTCTGAGGTGTCCATTGTGATTTCTCCTCTTTCATTTCTGATTTTATTTATTTGAGCCTTCCCTCTTTTTTCCTTGGTGATTCTAGCTAAGGGTTTGTCAATTTTGTTTATCTTTTCAAAGAACCAGGTCTTGGTTTCATTTATTTTTTTCTGTTCTTTTTTTTTGGTCTCTATTTCATTTACTTCTGCTCTGATTTTTATTATTTCCTTCTTTCTAATGATTTTGAGCTTTGTTTGTTCTGCTTTTTCCAGTTCCTTTAGGTGGACTGTTAGATTGTTTATTTGGAATTTTTCTTGTTTGTTGAGGTAGGTCTGTATTGATATAAACTTCCCTCTTAGAACTGCTTTTGCTGTATCTCATGAATTTTGGCATGTTGTATTTTCATTTTCATTTGTCTCCAGGTATTATTTTGACTTCTCCTTTGATTTCTTTATTGACACAATCATTATTCAGTAGCATTTTGTTTCATCGCCACATATTTGTGACTTTTCTGATTTTCCTCCTGTAGTTCATTTCTAGTTTCATACCATTGTGGTCAGAAAAGATGCTTGGTATTATTTCAATGTTCTTAAATTTATTGAGATTTGTTTTGTGGAGTAATATGTGATCTTCTGTGGGAATGTTCCATCTGCATTTGAAAAGAATGTGTATTCTGTGGTTTTTGGATGGAATATTCTCTATATATCTACTAAGTCCATCTGGTCTAATGTGTTGTTTAAGGCCAATGTCTCCTTATTGATCTTTGTTTGGATGATCTATCCATTGATGGAAGTGGAGTGTTAAAGTCTCATACTATTATTGTGTTACTGTCTATTTCTCCTTTTATGTCTGTTAATAATTGCTTTATATATTTAGGTGCTCCTATGTTGGGTGTATAGATATTTACAAATTTATATCCTCTTGTTGGATTGTTCCCTTGATCATTATGTAGTGCCCTTCTTTGTCTCTTATTACAGTTTTGTTTTAAAGTCTATTTTGTCTGACATAAGTACTGCTACCCCAGCTTTCTTTTCATTGCCATTTGTGTGGAGTATCTTTTTCCATCCCTTCACTTTCTTTGTGATTGTCTTTAGGTCTGAAGTGTGTCTCTTGTATGCAGCATATATATGAGTCTTGTTTTTTTCTCCAGTTAACCACCCTATGCCTTTTGCTTGGAGCAGTTAGTTCATTGACATTTAAAGTAGCTATTGATAAGAATGTACTTATTGCCATTTTGTTACTTTTTTTCTGGGTGTTTTAGTAGTTCTTCCCTGTTCCTTTCCTCTTCTCTTGCTCTCTTCCTTTGCGGTTTGATGGCTTTCTTTAGCATTATGTTTGAGTTCCTTTTTCTTAATGTTTTGTATATTTGTTATAGGTTGCTGCTTTGTGATTACCATGAGGTTCATATATAATAATCTTTGTATGTAACAATCTATATTAAGTTGATGGTCTCTTTAGTTTGACCTCTTGCTAAAAGCTCTACTCTTTTACTCTCCTCCTCCCACATTTTATGTTTTTGATATCATATCTAACCTCTTTTTTTGTGCATGTGTATCCATTACCCTCTTATCATGGAAATAATTATTACTTTTGTCTTTTCACCTTCAGTTTATCTTCATAGGTGGTTGATCTGCTACCTTTACTGTATATTTGCCTTTACCAGTGATTTTATTGCTTTTTTTAAAAAAATACTTTTCTTATTCCATTGTGGTCTTCTCTTTTCCACTTAAATAAGTCCCTTTAGCATTTCTTGTAAGGCTAGTTTCTTGGTGATAAACTCCTTTAGCTTATGCTTATCTTGGAAACTCTTTATTTCTCCTTCTATTCTGAATGATAACCTTGCAGGTAGAGTATTCTTGGCTGTAGGTTTTTTCCTTTCAGCACTTTAAATATATTGTGCCACTCTCTTCTAGCCTGTAAGGTTTCTGCTGAGAAGTCAGCTAACCTTATGGGGTTTCCTTTTTATGTAACTTGTTGCCTTTCTCTTGTGACTTTTAGGGTTCTCTCTTTATCTTTAATTCTTGACATTTTAATTATAATGTGCCTTGCTGTGGGCCCCTTAGGGTTTATCTTATTTGGTGCTCTCTGTGCTTTCTGGACCTGGATGTCTGTTTCCTTCCTTAGGTTAGGAAAGTTTTCAGCTATTATTTCTTCAAATAGATTCTGTGCTCCTTTGTCTCTCTCTTCTCCTTCTGGGCCACCTATAATAGGATATTAGTGCACTTGATGTTGTCCCAGAGACCCCTTAGACTGTCCTTGTTCGTTTTAATTCTTTTTTTTTTTTTTTAATCTGTTCAGCTTGGGTTATTTCCTCTAGTCTTTTGTCCAACTCACTGATCCATTCTTCTGTATCATCTACTCTGCTATTGAGTCCCTCTAGTGAATTTTTCATTTCCAGTATTGTATTTTTCATTTCTGATTGGTTCTTTTTTATATTTTCCAATTCCTTGTTGAATTTCTCACTGAGTTCATCCATTCTTCTCCCAAGATCAATGAGCATCCTTATGACTATTAGTTTGAATTCTTTGTCAGGTAGATTGTTTATCTCTGTTTCATTTAGGTTTTTTTCTGTGGTTTTGTCCTGTTCCCTTACTTAGAATGTATTCCTTTGTCTCCTCATTTTGCCTCATTCTCTGCACTTATATATATGTTTTATGTAGGTCAGCTACGTCTCCCTATGTTGGAGAAGTGGCGTTATGTAAGAGATGCCTTATGAACCCAACAATGTGCTTCCCTCTCATCACCAGTTCCAAATGTTCCAAGAGTGTCCCCTGTGTGAGTTATGTTTGTCCTTCTGTTGTAGCAGGGTTGCTCTTGCTGTGGGTGCTTGGTGAGGCTAGACTGTCCTCCTGGCCAGCTGGTTGTAATACTCAGCTTCATGTGGCTGCTATGGACCCTTCAGTCACTTTATCTGGCATGTGGGGCCCCAGCACAGTTAGCTGAAAGGTCTAATAGCACATTCCTACTGCAGTCTTTCTGTTAAGTGAGTAGGTCCCCAGTGTGGCTCCTTGCTAGGCTCAAGGGCTAACAATTGCTGTAGGCCTCTGGCCTGCAAGGCTCTTGTCAGCTCTCTCAGGATTGCAGCTGAGTGGGGCCAGCCCCAGACATAGGAGCTCCCAGTTGTTTCAGGGTTTGGAAAATGGGGCCAATCCCCTATGTGGCTGTTTTAGAAGCACAAGTGTGCTGCAGCTGAAAAGCCCCACTGCCCACAAGGCCACACCCTTTCATCACAGTCCTGCCACATGCATGTGCCTCAACCCACTGATGCAGATCCAGTCACCCCACTGCAGAGGCCTCACATACTCCACCAGTGCAGGCCAGCTCCTCTTGCACTCTCTGCCCCACAGAGGCAGACCCACTCACTTGGCTGAAGAGGTTCCAGGCACCCCACCTATTTGGGCCCACAAGTTGCCTGAGGGCTTGCTGTTGGGTGGGGCCAGCCCCTAGGGTGGGCTGCCTGCCCTGTCTGAGCTGGATTAAATTGGTGCTGTAGTGGGTGGGCATACCTCTGTGCTAACAGGACAGGGAAAGAACTCCAATGGCATCTTCCAGGGTCTGTGTCAGCATGCCTGTACTAGGTCAGAATAATGGCTGCTGCCAATGTCTCAGTCTCTGGGGAAGTCTCACCTCTCATCGAGATGCACCCAGAGCCTATCAAGTGAGTCTCTTTCACCAAAGACTGTGCACCTTTCTTTCTGGTGATTTTAGGTTGCTTTCCAAAATGGGTGAATTTGTGCCTGGGCCCTTTAAGAGCAGGCTTTTCCCCCCTTTGTCTGATAGTTTTTCTGGGGCTATTCCCCTTTGTAGTTAATAGACAGCAAAGCCAGATATTACAACACTTATCTTGGTTGTGCTGAGTCCAAAACCTACTTATTTTGGTAACGCCTCCCCTCTTAGATCCCCCACTCCTCCAGGGAAGGCTTCAAACCTTAAGATTGCTCCTGGCCAGTGCTGAAGTGTTGTGGCTTGAAGGTGGCTTTTTTCTCTTCAGAAAGGAATTTCTGCCTCTTGCACCTCAGTCAGCACTGTCCCTTATTGTGGAAGTTCTTTTTATCCAGCTTTCAGTTCTCTCTCAGGGGTAATTGTTCCAAGAGTAGTTTTAAATTTGTGTCCATGGGGGGAAGCGAGTTCAGAGTCCACCTATGCCACCATCTTGATATTGTCTCCAGGCATCACTTCTCACTTTGGGTCAGAGCAGCAAGTCCTGGGGATATGATACAGTGTCATGTGAATAAAGAGAATTTTTGGTAAGCAGCAGTGTGTATTTGTTGGGAAGATATTGGACAGAAAGTTTTAGCTTGCCTCTTGCTCACTCTAATAAAAATATATGTCTATACCATGTAGGAAGAGTAGGCACACTTAAGGTCCATCTCATTTGGTGACTGGGGAACGATGTTTATTTTACTTAGGACATGGGAAACATTAAATCTAAACACTAAACTGAAGTAAATGAATTAAGTGTACCTGAACTTTGTTTTAAACTTAGAAGAAATGATCCTTTTGGAATGTTTTAAAAATCTATCAGGAAACATTTTTGTCTTGAAAACAGAGAGTACAAAACTCCTGGCTTAAGATATTTGACCATTTTTATGCTAAAATAATGGGTTAGAATTGGATCCATGAAAAAGAAAATAGAAATGTACCAGTGGTAGGCAGTTTATGAAAGGAAGGAAACTTAGATTCTGTATTAAGTAATCTATGATAAGTAAGTTAGTACATGTGAACATGTGGAGCTCACGAGTGACTTGTATCAATGGCTATGCAGTTTTTTCTACTGCAAACATCTGGCACTGTAGACACAGAGAATATTTTGACATCTTTGTTACTGTGTGTTTTTAAGAGGTTTTGGAGTGGTTTATTTCTTACCTTTGATGTGAGAACTGTTTGTGCACATTGCTGCTATAGAAATTTAGTAATTTCTTAATGTCACTAGGATATCAATATGAAAAAAACTGAAGATGAGAATAGTCAAGGATGTTGGTGTAAATGGAATAGATGTTATCATCCCACAATTTTAAGGTCCTTTTGCATATGGTTCTATAAGAGACCTGAGGTCAATGAGCACACTCTAAGATCAAGCTCTTAGAGGAGACTTAAAAAACTGCTAATGATGCTGAAGAGGCTGTGTAACTGTGAGTAATTTTAGGATAAATAAATGAGACTGGTAACTTACTATTTTTATGAAATTTAGCATTAAAAAGTATTTATTTTGAAGACTAATAAACTGGAAAGAGCAATCACACTCCAGAATAATAAAAAAAAATAGTTAAGATTGATATATGGCATATTGAAGGTGAAGTGCATATCCCCTAGGAGTCCTCTGAAGATGCTAAGTGTGTATCAGAGGAATTATAGACACCAGAAATAATATATAGCTTATGATTATTAATGAAAGATAAAATCAACATTTCTTGTTTTCTACATCTCATTGTGAACTGTAATCCAAAACTGATTGAATTAGGACAGTGCTAAGAATTAATTTCATTGCATTATGTTATAAGCAATTAAAAATTTCCTCATAACAGATAACCATGTTGTCAAAACCATAACTCATTTCATATCTAGTCACCTATATGAATATTCTCCTTAACTTAACCATACTTCAAAAACTCGCTTTACTGAAACGTCTCTTGGGCCAGGGGTGGAATAAATAACAGGGGATACGACCCTCCTGTGGAAAGAAAACTCCAAATTATTATGCAATAATTTGAGAAGTCTGGATTTTTTTTTTTTTTTTTTGAGGAAGATTAGCCCTCAGCTAACTACTGCCAGTCCTCCTCTTTTTGCTGAGGAAGCCTGGCTCTGAGCTAACATCCGTGCCCATCTTCCTCTAGTTTATACGTGGGACGCCTACCACAGCATGGCTGCCAAGCAGTGCCATGTCCGCACCGGGATCCGAACCAGCGAACCCCGGGGCCGCCGAGAAGCGGAACGTGCGAATTTAACCGCTGCGCCACCGGGCCAGCCCCTGGATTTTTTTTTAAGGCAAATGCATTAAAAAAATAGTGAGTCAATGTTTTGGTTTTTTTTCCCTGCTTTATCTCCCCAAATCCCCCCTGGTACGTAGTTGTATATCTTAGTTGCAGGTCCTTCTAGTTGTGGCATGTGGGATGCCACCTCAGCACGGCCTGATGAGCGGTGCCACGTCTGCGCCCAGGATCTGAACCAGCGAAACCCTGGGCCGCCGCAGTGGAGCGCGCGAACTTAACCACTTGGCCGCGGGTCCGGCACCTGATGTTTTAAATCATACAGAAACCTGGAACTTGGCTTCAGTAAAGCAGAAATGCTTTATTATTTTTTTTTAAAGTTATCTTCCTTCTACACACTAACACAAGCCATGTATTCATGAATAAAATCCCCACCAGCGTGTGAGGCTAGTCTGCTGAAAATAAAAAGGCATATGAGTCTGTCACACAGCAAGATAAAAGCTGTGCTCTTTATGCATGGAAGCCATTTTCTACTAGAAGGGGCTGTAAAAAAATAATAGAATTATAAAGAAAGTGATTTTATGGAAACAAGATAGACTCTTCCCAGCGTTATGTAAATACTGTCTACCAGGGTGCTCTGCCGTGAGAAACATACCAGGCAGCATTTCACTTTAATAAAGAAGAAACAGATGATGATTATTCACATAATAACAGAGGGACTTCTTGTGCACATAAATGTTCATTTTCAGATTATTGACAGAGAGTCGGAATGTTAGGAGACAGTGCCTGTTGGACATTCTGTAGTAATGAAGATTTTCCATCTCTGAAGCTGTGGGAATGCCTACCTTACAGGTTAGGTCTTCAACTTATTTAATTATTGCAATAATCACGTGATGGGAATGTTATCATAGGGTTATGACCTGAGCCTTGAAATGAAGTGTGAAAGCAGGTTACATTTTGATAATGCCCTGTAAGACCAGGCCTGTTGATTCTAGTCTCTATCCTCTCCATCCTTTTCCCAATTTCTTATGACATGGACTAAAATAGATCCCCTGATGCTTAATGTGCAGGCAGTAGGATTGTCTGCAGGGAGTGCCAAGGGCAAACTATTTAACAAGGAGAGGTGTGGAAAAGCATATGTAACCATAAGGGGAAAGTGAGTCCTAGGGAGGGGAACCAGTGCTCTAGAGGACACATGGTAGCTGCTAAAGGAATGTTAATAAAGGAGATTGATATGGAAAAATTAACAGTTCCAGGTATTGTGGAAATGGGGGTACTTTCCTAGAAGCAAAATGCCAGATTGTGTGGCATAATTTTGCTTTGAGACATTATGTTCTTTTTTTGTTTTCTCTTACGGACCACCCCACGTTAGACAGAAGTTTCAAATCAGGCCTAGATAATAAAAAATGGCAAATTCTTGATATCTTGCAAGGAAAGGCAAGTAAGCATAACCAGATCGTCTTTCTCCCTCTTCCCTGCCACCCCAGGAAACACCCTCCAAGCTGGAGAGAAGGAGGAGAGTTGGATGGGAACAGAGCAAGCTTAGACAGTCTGCTTTTGTTCTTGTCTCTTACCACTGTCTGCCACTGCTCTTCCCCCAGGGCGGGAGACATAGTAGAACTTCCTCCATTGAAGTTTGGGGAATCTGAGATGATCAGTGAATCCCAGCTCTAATCTCGACCTCTGAGGGTAGGAAGGTTTCTAGGGATCTTAGGAGCAGAGTGAAAGTTTTCTACCATGTTGTCAGCCAGAATTCTTTTCTCTTCTGAAATAGTGTGGAAGGGCATCAGAACATTTCCTTGGGACCAGAGTGTGGTGCAGAAGTCATCTGAGGGATGTGGTCAGGGAGTTTGGTTACACGGAGGAGATAACGGAAGCAGACAGAAGAGGGATGGGCGAGGGTACAGCTGACCTCAGGGATCACCAGTGCCATAGGATGGGTGCAGCGGGAACTGAGAGCTGCAGTCCGCTTGCCATTTGAGCGAGCTCTGTCCAGTGCTGAAGGCCTGGTGAGAGGAGTTGCATCAGGAACAGGAGGCCAGTGAAGGGCCAAGGCAAATCCAGATGGATGTGTAGATGGTTGTCTTCCCAACTATCCTCTGTTGGAAGTTACCTGAACCCTCTTGTGGCTTAGACTCATCCCCAGGGATGAGGAATCAGGAGAAAAATCTGAGAGAGGAATTTAAATCTGAATGTGACTGAATTATAAACCTAAACAGATTGAGAAGTCACTGAATTGGGCTGTGTTTACTTGAAGGGGATTAGATTAAATTTCTGTCTTGAACAAAATGGGACTTAGAGTAAAAAAAATTATTTTATTATAGAAAAGAAAGTTGTCATTTATACCTTAATAAGGCTGAAAAAAAAGAAATCCATGTTTATGATTGTGCAACTTGTATCTGCTATAAAGTTCCAAACCCCGGGCTGAATGGGGGAACGTTGTGATCTTTGGAAACATGGCAGATTTAGATGGGGGTGAGTGTGTGTGTGTGTGTGTGTGTGTGTGTGTGTAGCACTTGAGGCTTTATCATTTACTTTGGCTTTTATATTCCACTTCTGCCATAGCCAGTTTGGAGATGAAATATCACTTTGGTCAGGGTTGCCAGATAAGATATAGTGTGTGCAATTAAATTTGAATTTCAGATAAACAAGAAATAATTTTCTAGCATGTGTGCTCAAGCATTGCATAGGATATACTTATACTAAGAAATTATTAGTTATTTGTTGGAAATTGAAATTTAACTGGGAGTGTTTGGTTTTTTGATTTGCTGAATCTGGCAATCCTACTTTTTGGTGCATGTAGCCAGTAAAGGTGTAAAACTTCCGTCAGTCTGTGAAGTTTGTCAACAGGTGGGTGCCACACAAGAGGTGTTAATATTATATTTCATGGAAGAGGCAATTCTTGGTTCATCTTGATGGGTTGGGCTGGCTCTCTGAGGCAGCCAAATCAGGCCGGACAGAATGAAAAAGTTTAAGAAAATTGCAAGAAAGTAACCCATTTAGTAAGTTGTTCTAGAACACACAAAGGATAAGTACCAGAATTAGGTTTTTCTAGGCAAATGGCTCCACAATACAAATTCAATGTTTAAAGAACTTCTCAGAACATATTTATTGTATAAAGAAAAATTACTCAAAATCTGGGTGGTTTGGTAGCTTGCTGCTGTCCTCTTAATGTATTCTGTTATCGTCAGGCCTATAGAAAGAAACTTACAAATCTTTTCTGGGAAGCGTGTCTTTGAAATTATTTGAATTATTTTAAAGAGATCATGAGATGCTACTTCTTTTTAACTTGGCATTTTATTCCAAAGATGTTTCTGAAATTAAACCAGTAGGAGTTTAGCCAAAATAGAGCAGTGACACAATGATGTCATTTAGAGAAGGGTGGTGCTGAGTTAAATAGCTCTAATTATTAGCAACTCTAAAATCATAAAGCAATTTAAGAAAACCTTCCTTGCCTACTTCAGTGGAATACAGCTTGCTTATTCACCTGGCTTGGATTAGTTGGCTTTCAATAACTATTTTCAGATCCTGGTGTCACAAGTCTCCTTCCTTAGTTTCCTCTTGTGTCTCAGAATAATCCTGTGTCACGGATCCTATTTCCTTCTGTCCTCTGAGGACCTTGCTCCATTAAGAATGCCTATTTTCTCTTTACTTTCAACTTTTCATACTCATTTTACCTCCTTTGCATATTAACCTGTTAAAGTTTGGTCTGCACAATGACAATGGCAGCCTTCATTCAAAGCAGTATCCCCTCTGGTAACAGTCCTTTCTCTCTTCTATTCCTCATAGCTACATTTCTGCAAGATTTTAAGTGAACTAATCTGCTTACTAACTACACCAGTTCTTGGACTGGGGGAGCTGAATATTTCCCATAGCTAATTATTATTAACTGATGTTCTGTTCCCGTTAAGTATCAGATAACATAAAAATTCTAAAATTGACCATGAAAATAAATGAAAACAAATGTAAATATGTTTTCTCAAATATGTTAAGCATATAAAACCAAAGTCTTATTATAAAAGCTATGCTGTGTATATATTCCTTTTGTGAGTTTTCTCCTGGGCTAGGTGAGCCTTCTGAAAATAAGAGGCCAAAGAAGTGTGGCCCGGAAGGCCCTTCTTTTCTCGGTAAAACTCCCTTTAGAAAGCACAGGCATTTTTATTGCTCCAAAGATCTTCAAACTGAGTTCAGATTTGGAACAATCTGTTATCAAAATTTTTGTTCATTCTATGGATGTGAAGTAATTCAACAGTTTTTGAATCGTTAAATGTAAGGGAGGGAAGGTTTCCGTGATGATTTTTTTCATGATTCCTTACTTTTTCATTTTAATATGTCAGCTGATTTGCCCTATTTTGACCAGCTCAGCAGCATTGCCAATGGACTTGGTGAGGAAGTGGTTTTATCAGCACTTGTAAGGCAGATGTAAGTATCAGTTTTAGCAATTGTTTTGGAGCTTTTAAATATGTGCTTGCTATTTTCTCCTTAGCGCTCGTTGTTCCCACTTCTTGGAATGCTTTTCCACCAGAGCTTCATAGCATGGTTTCTTCTTATAATCCGGGCTTCAGCTTAAATCCTACTCCCTTAGAGAGGACTTCTTTGATCCGTCTAAGGAAGAACTCCCAGTCCCCACCCCAGCCTCTTCCTAACACTTATCACTGTATGAAATTACCTTGCACATTTAATTTTTTTGGTTGTTTATTGCCCGACTTTCCCTATTAGAAAATAAGCACCTTGTCTCTCTTGATATTGAGTGGTACTCACTCATGTTTGTTGAAGAAATGAGTGATGTGAAAGATAAATGATATCAAGTGAATCAAAAAATCAAACCTTTCTAAGGAGGGCTTTGTATATAGTACTTTTTTTAACCTCCAGTTTACTTTTCACTTCTCAGTAATCTGATTTCTGCTCTCTAACTGTACTAACACTATGCTTATTGTGATTGCCAATCCAATTAACATTTTTCAGATCTTTTAACGTAACTTCTGTAAGGCACTTAACACTGTCAACTGGCCTTCCTTCTTATAAATTTTAATTTTCTTCCTTTTTTTTTCTTTCCTTCAAATTTTCTGCCTACCTGTCTGGACGCTTCTCAGTTTCTCTCAGAATAAGTGTTGATGTTTCCTAGAACACGACTGCTCTTCCTTTCCCTTCCTCCTCATTTTTCCTTTTTTCTATGCCCTCTGTGTACCCCATAGGGTGATCTCATATATACCCACAGACTCAATAACTGCCTCTAATCTGATGATTAGTTGATTTCCATATCTTCATTTCTACTCCAAATATTTCTCTTCAACTCTATACTTTATCTGGTTACTTGGGCTTTTCAAGCTCAACATTTTCAAAATTTATTATTATCTCTTTTTGCTCTCCATTCCTATGCCTTCTTTCCACTTGTATTCCCTGCCTTAACAAATGCCTGCTAACTGATTTTCTTGCATTCAGTTTCACTCCTTTCTAATCAGCCTATATAATGCTGCTGGAAAGATTATTCAAAAATGCAAATCTGAGAATGTCTCACGTAAGATCCTTCAGTGGTTCTCCACTGCCTTTAGAATAAAATCCAATTTTTATAAGGCATGTAAGACCCTTCATTTTCCCACAAGAACCTTGTCTTCAGCCACATCAGAATATTTGTAGTTCTTTGGGTATGTCACATTTCCTCTGGCTTCGTGCCTTTGCACATACTATTACTTCTGCATGATTGTTTTCTTTCCAGAGTCTCCCAGCCTGGCTCTTACACTTCAAGTTGCAGATTTGACTGCTCCTTATTCAGGGGAGAAGCTGCTTTATGGTCTTTTGAAAGCATTCCATCCATACTTTTATCACATCACTTGTCATATGGTAATTTGTTTATTTTTCTGTCTCCTTTTACTGTATTATAAGCTCCTAGAAGTCATAAAGAAAACTCTTTCCTCTCTATTCCTCAACACCTAGAACAGTGCCAGGGACAAATTTGGTTTCAATGTTTTGATGACTGGTGTCAAGTGAACAAATAATTGCATAGTAATTCTGTGTGTGTATATCTCTGTCTCTGTCTCTCTCTATTTTTTGGTGGGAAGGTTTCAGAATCTTTTGAGGCTATTTAATTCAGTTTGGAGTATTGTGTCACCATTTTCTTTTAGTTCACTATTGTTTTTGGGGGGATATTTTCATCAACTGAATTATTTTGGCTCTTATTTCTGTTTTCTTGTTATATTAGACTTTTATACTTGTAGATTGCTTGAGCTTCTGCATTTGCATAGAGTTGGTTTGGGATAATTTATAAGATCCTGAGTTCAAGCTCTTCTGTCAAGGTTGCAAAATATAGTTTATCACTTGAATGGCTTTTTTCAGAAGGGGTGGTGGGGGAAGGGTTATCAGTTTTTAAAATATTCTTTTGTCTTGCGAGATCTTGAATTTCCCTTTCTAATTTCTTTTTGAGTTCACTGTGCAGTTTCCAGAGAGTGCCTCTTCATTCATTTTTACCCTCTTTGCCCCCAAAGCCTTTCCAAGACTGCCTTTTAGAGTCCCATGCACTAGTCCCTCCCTCTAGTTGCCTCTGATCTACCAGGACATTTTTTTCAGTATTTTTGCAATTAAGGTGAAATTTCTCTTTCTAGCTGTGATTTTAGACCAATGGGTAAATATTGCTGCTGGATTTCCTTTTTATTTTCATTGCAATTTTTTTCCCCAGTCTGTCCTTGCTTTCCAGGAAGTGTTGCACCAGCAGTGTGAGGGGTAGCATGCCTGGATTTGGTGTTAATTTTCTATTTACATGTAGTTTGAATTTAGGTTGTTCTCTCGTTCTTAGTTATGTTGAGGACATAGGTGTTGTGTAGTTTTACTTGTTTTTAAATTGTTTTTCAGAGAGTATGCTGGGAGATTTGGACTTACACAGCTACCATTTCTTTGGCTATCCAGAATTTGATCATAAATGTTTAAAGAGATTGAAAAAGAATGTCTCATTTATCTCTTGGTAGTATAATTTATTTTATTTCTTTAAAAAATGATTTGACATATTCTTTAACGAATGTTGTAACATTTCTGTTTGACTAATTGCTTAACAGCATCAATTTAAGAAACAAATAAGGTGCTTAAATTAAGAAAGAGAGAGAAAAGATGAGATTTAGCACCAGTTTCACTCTTGGACAAATTCAAAGTAGGATATAGGTGATAGAAAGCAAATTAGGGACTTCAGAACTTATGATCAGTGGAAAAAGCCATGAGAATAAAATTAGATCAAGACTGGTGCTTTATGCTAAAGACATCTGTGATGAGTTTTCTCTTCAAGAAAAGTAGCTATTGCCGTAGGTGCAATAATGAGAGCTACGCACTTTTAAAACAATTTGGCATTTCATTTCCATGATATTGATTTTTTCCGATGCTTATCTAAGCCCCTGAGAAGGTGGGCCAAGGTGCTCTTCTTGGCCTCTTTCCATTGCTTAAATGTTTGGTTCTTGTCAAAAGAACAAAGGTCACCTGCCACATAAGCTTCCAGTGAATAAATACTCAAATGCAAAATGACAAGATGCAACTTAGGTTGAGAAATAATGCTTCATTTTTCTCAACCAAACAAACACTAAATATACTTTGGTAATTAAATGAAAACATATTTCACTTTGAGTTGAGTTTAATAATTTAATGCAAGTGAAAGTTAGGTCTTAGATATGTAATAAAAGACTCCCAGGGAAATCTGTAAAAGGTACACTAATAGGGATATAGAGATAATTGTTTTATAAAGGGAATTTAGTTTGGTTTGCTGCTTATATAATACTTGTTGTACTGATGCATGTTAGAGAAAAAGAATCAAGTGCAGTAAGAAATCAGCTGACTCAAGGAATCTCTGGCCCATATCGCCTCTTAGGGAGCCATTTATTTCTTTTCAATGATTTTAAAAGTTAATATTCTTTTATATTTTCTGAATACCATCCTTGTACCCCTGTACTATTTTAGCCAGGTTTTTACTTATTTTCCATTTTCCTTTCTTCTCCTCCCAGCATGCTCTATGACCCCATGCTGTCTCTTGTTGCCCAAGAACCTCTGATTTAGAAAATTGACAAGGAGCTGCATTTCTAATTTCTCAACCTCTACCTCCCTCACAAACATACTCAAATGCGGTAATCCCTGTTAAATTGTTAGTGTGAGCAGAATGCCCTCTTCCTCCTGTCTCAAGCTTGGTGTTCATAGAGGAACTTTCATGTCTGTTCTCAGAGTTTACAGCCCCCTCATCCGCAGATCTCTGATAGCAGCAAGTCTGAACACTCCTGTGTCTTTCCTTAGACATCCTGTGATACTTAGGGACTAAGGATGGCCAGGAGAGAAGTGGGGATCACCACTGCCTTGGCCAGGTATGAGAGAGTGCTAGCAGCAGGTTGAAGTGAGACTCAGGATTCTGCTCCTCCCACAGGAATGAGGTTACCTACTGGACCCTTTATTGGGTATGTGCTCTTTCCACTGGTTCTAGCCATGTCCCTAGAGATCTGGGTGATAACTCCAGCTCTTCCAAGCACATCCTCTTTTCTTCCATGGGGAACTACCCATGGTGTGAGGTGGCTTAATTTTAGATCTTGTAGGGAAGGAAAAGTAATTTTCCCTCTACCCTTCTAGGTTCTTGGCTGAGATTCCCCCATAATAAAAAGACAGACTAACAGGAGAAAAACAAACAGAAAGTTAATAATATGTATACTACATGGGAGATGAATACATGGGAGATGAAGAGGGAAAACTGACTAACTCCCCAAAATGCCCCAACCACCACCTTAAATACCATCTCCAGCTAAAGACAAAAGATGTTGCAGAGTGGGGAGCCAGTTATGGGAGGTTTTCAGGCAAAGCACAGTAAAGGGGAGTATGGTTGTTATGCAGATTTAAGTCTCTACCTGCTCCATTGATAAGAGTGTCTAGAGATTTAGTTATCCCTCTCATTCTGATACAGGGAGGGAGACACCCTGACGAATGGAGAGTTCCCTTATAAATGTACACCTGAAACTAATATGATATTGTTTGCATGTCAATTACACTTCAATTAAAAAATAAGTAATGTTAAAAAAAGTCTCCTACAAAAGGGTAACTTCCACTCCATTTTCAGGGCTTCTCCTGTGTCTGCTGTTTCTTAAAAATAATCAGCCTAAAATAATCCCTATGTCAAAGAGGCATATTTTGGAGTGACAAATTCTACTCCCATTCAACCTTAAACATAAATATCCCATTTTCCCTGAAAATAGTTATTGATTGACCAAGGTGATTTTACATTCCCTTCTCCCCCTACCTCCCAACTTAAGTGGAGGTAGCCACCTTTATGTGTCAGTGACTGTTTGACTTGGGTCACTCAGTCAGAGGCCGAGAGAGAACATACAAGTACACACTCTTCCCTGGGTTTCCTGCTCTACTGGCTAGCTGCCTCTCAGCCAGCCAAGGCTTAATGAAAGCACAGGAGGTGGTGCTGGGAGACTTGGAAGCCAGTGGAGGTGACTTCTTTGCCAAGGAGGATGTCTTACTGTCAGACTATAATGGTCGTGCTTAGGATGGTCAGTTTTATCCAGCTCCTAACTGAACCACACACAGAAAACGGACACTTCCTGCAGGTTTCCTTGTTGCTGCTCTTTCCTCCCACATCCTGGTGCTAGAGCAGCTCTTCAGAGCTTAGTGCAGCCCAGTAGTATCTTGGTTCTTCTGAAGCCTTGTGCAGAGTGAGGTGCGCTGCCTGGGACTTTGGAAGGGGGGCTACATCATGGTTGGGGGTGCCAGTAATCATTTGGGAAGATAGGTTTTGGTAAGTGCTTTTTGAATTTGGTATCAACTATAGTGGAAATTAGTATCTTTTTTCCCAAACTAAAATAGGATTGAAGAATGGGGCTGGCCCTGTGGCCGAGTGGTTAAGTTCGCGCACTCCGCTGCAGGTGGCCCAGTGTTTCGTCAGTTCGAATCCTGGGCGCGGACATGGCACTGCTCATCAGACCACGCTGAGGCAGCGTCCCACATGCCACAACTAGAAGAACCCACAACGAAGAAAACACAACTATGTACCGGGGGGCTTTGGGGAGAAAAAGGAAAAAAAAATCTTAAAAAAAAAAAATAGGATTGAAGAACATAAATGGAAGAAAGTAGTAAAAATGACTAAAGAGTGAGAAAACACGACTCATTGGAAAGAAATTGGATTTACTTAACCTTCAGAAGAGAAGGGTGAGAAGGAACTCCATAATTCTTATCCGTAAAACAAAGAATTTTCCCTATGATAGGAAATGACCATTATCTACGTTTATGAATGCAGAACAAAATTGGAGGCCAAAGCTCCATTATCCACGTGTAGATGTGCTTGGATGCAGCTAGGAATTACTTAGCAGCTTTCTGTGTCTCAGGTTGTGCTAATCACTTTACTTATTATTTCATTTAATCCTTCAACTAACTTTAAAATAATATCATTTTCCTCATCTTAAACAAATGGGAAAACTGAGGCTCATAGAAAGTAAACTTGGGAAATACCTATCAAAGTATGGGGGGAAGCAGAATCTGAATGAATACACAAATACTAGCTGTTAAAGTACGAAACAGGTCAGAAATCAAGCAAGAATACAGAAATTAGGAAAATATAGTAAAGCAAGAAGAGTGTTAAGTGTCTAGCTGACTATCAAGAACCAGAAGAGCCATTGGAATTGAGGACTGGGGAGGGGTGTGGAGGTCATGAACCCATGTGGTGAAGGAAGAGAGGGAAGGTCAGTATCCAGATAAGAAGTGTTTTTATCAGATACGAGGTGACATCTATAAAAAGACTGATTAGGGAGGCAAACCTCAGCTTCATTCAGAAAGTGTATGTATATTTCCGGTTAAAGGAGACCCTTGTTCCCAGGGCATGTGCAGTCCCATAAATAGAACAGATGAATGAATCTGGATAAGACTGCCTCTGATAACCCATCCAATTATTAGTTGACACATAAATCAACACCTTTGACTTCACTGTTCAAGTTGTGACACCTATGTCACAAATGACTTGCTTTTTAAAATTCCCTTAAGTTTTAGTTGCTTTTTAGCAGCTTTTTCAGATAAGAGACTCCTAATTTGGAATTTTTAAATAACAGAAGGTATCACATTACTGGTATTCCACGGGAGAAAATACTAGTCTGACTGAAACAGGAGGAAACTAACAAAGAAGAGTATCTTATTAGGTGATCACAGTTGGCCTTCAAAAGAAGAGACCTCTAGTTGCAACGTTTCAAAGAGAGTTTTTTTAAGTGGATGCAGATCAAAGCTGGGCCTTTTATGTTGATTGTGGACTTGGCTGGGTCTGCCGTTAGCTTCTGACCCTGCTGGGAAATGCTGCAGGGAAGCCACATATTCCTGTTCCAAGTGGAGAGTAACACCTGTTTCTAGTAGAAAACAAAAAGCCAATGATGAGAAAATGAAATTGGGATTAATTTCTATCATAACCAGGTCTAAGTTCACCACCACCTGACTTTGGTGCTCTTGCTATGACCTTACACGAGTCAACACAGTCACCAGAGAGTTTTAATTTTGTAGGCAAGTTGCCATCTGAGTCTTAATTTTGTATAACGTTAATATAGCAAATATGACATTGTATTCGGGTATTTAGTAAAGCATGGAAAAAATATGCATTTTGGATTTAATGTCTACAATCCTATGGCCGTCCCTCTAGCCTGGGCCCTTTTCATTGCTGCAGGTATCTTTTATTTCCTTGCTTCAATGTTTTCCTTCAAATTTATTCTGTACATTTTGTTAGACTAATCTTTTTAACACACAATTTTCTTCATGCTTTCTCCTCTGTTGAAGAAACGGTGATTTCTCACCTCCAGTCAGATCTAATTCAAACTACTTCCTAATCTTTAAAAGCCCAATAAAAGCTAGATCTCCTTAACCTGTTGCCTCTATTTGCATTTATTGAACTTTCAATGGGTTGAACTCATGGTAATCAATAATGAACTGCAAAAGTTTTTGAGATTAAGGGTTTTAGATAAGCGACTATTCCCAATATTGGGAATTAGTTAAAAAAATTTTTTTTGATGGAAATCTTAATAGTGATATATCTCTCTTATATTTCTGTTTCTTTAATTTAAAAATCATTTACAATCACTGATAGGGCTAGCCTGGTGGCATAGTGGTTAAGTTTGTGTGCTTTGCTTCAGTGGCCAAGGGTTTGGGGGTTCAGATCCCTGGCACAGACCTATACACCACTCATCAAGCCATGCTGTGGCGGCGTCCCACATAGCAAAATAGAGAAAGACTGGCACAGATGTTAGCTCAGGGACAATCTTCCTCAAGCAAAAAGATGATGATTGGCAACAGATGTTCACTCAGGGCCAATCTTCCTCTCACACATACAAAAAAATGATTTAAAATCACTGAAATATTACAGGGGTATAGTCTTACTGTAACTATTTAAAACCCGCCACCTTCTCTACCCTCTTTCCAGGTGTGCTCTGGATTTGGGCAGAGGAAGCCTTAGCTAGGAATACTTTTTGTCTGTTTTTTTGAGGTATAATTAGCATACAGCAAAATTCACCCTTTATAGTGTATAGTTCTAGGAATTTTGAAAATTCATACAGTTGTGTATCTACCACCACAAGAAAAATATAGAATAGTTCTGCCACCCAGAAACATTTGCTAGTGCCCCTTGTGGCTAACCCCTCACCTGACCCTTAGCTCCTGGCAACAGTTGCTTTGTATGCTGTCTCTGTACTTTTGCCTTTTCCAGAATTTCATATAAACAGAATCATACAATATGTGCCATTTCAGTGTGGTTTCTTTTAGTTAGCACAATGCATTTGGGATTCATCCAGTTGTTGCATGTATCAATAGTTTATTTTTATTGTTGTGTAATATTCCATGTGTAGATGTATCACAATTTGATTATCTGTTCACTAGTGGAAGGACATTTGAGTTATTTCCAGTTTTGTCTATGATGAGGAAAGCTGCTATAAATATTTGTGAGCAGGTTTTTGTGAATATAAGTTTTCATTTTACTTGAGTAAATATCCAGGAGTAGGATTGCTGCATCATATGGTAGCATATGATTAACTTTATAAGAAGCTGCCAAGCTGTGTTCCAAAGTAGCTGTACCTTTTTGTATTCCCAGCAGCAATGTCTAAGAGTTTCACTTTCTCTGTATCCTTGTGAACACTTTGTAGTTATGCTTAAAAAATGTTTTCAACTTTAGCTATGCTAATACAAATTTAGTGGTATCTCATTGTGGTTTTAATTTATATTTCCCTAATGACTAATTATATTGAGCATCTTTTCATGTATATCTTTTATTGATGAAGTGTCTGTTAAATTCTTTTGCCAATATATTTTAGGAAGGTATATTAGTTTGCTAGGCTGCTATAACAAAATGCCCTGGACTAGGTGGTTTAAACAACAGAAATTTATTTTCTCACGGTTCTAGAGGCTAGAAGTCCAAGATCAAGGTGTTGGCAGCTTTGGTTTCTGCTGAGGCCTCTCTCCTTGGCTTGCAGGTGGCTGCCTTCCGGTCTTTCCTCTGTGTGTGCACTCTCCTGGTGGCTCTTTGTATCTAAATCTCCTCTTCTTATAAGAACACCAGTCAGATTGGATTCGGTCCACTCTAACGGCCTCATGTGAACTTAATCACTACTTTAAAGTCCCTGTCTCCAAGTACAGTCACAATCTGAGTCAGTGGGGGTTAGGGCTCAGCATATGAATTTTGAGGGAACACAGTTCAGCCCATAACAGGAAGGTTGTCTATTTTCTTATTATTGAATCTTGAGAATTTCTTTTATATTCTAGATACAAGTCCTTTATCAGATATGTGCTTTTCAAATATTTTTCCCAGTCTGTGGCTTGTCTTTTCACTTTCTTAACAGTGTCTTTTGAAGAGCAAAAGTTTTAATTTTGATGAAGTCCAATTTGTCAATTTTTCTTTCACGGACTGTGCTTTAGTGTCATATCTAAGAAGTCATTGCTTAATCCAAGGCCGTTGAGATTTTCTCATGTGTTTTCTTCTAAAAGTTTTAAGTAATTGCTCTCATTTGCATTGTTTGAGCTTTAACTGTACTGAGATTTTTAGGTCCATAATCCATTTAAATTTGATTTTTGTATATGATCTATATTGAGGTTCATTTTTTTGTATATGACATATAGTTGTTCCAGCAGCATTTCTTGAAAAGACTGTCCTTTCTCTACTGAACTGCCATTGCACCACTGAAAAAAATTCATTGGCCATACATGTTCAGGGCTTTTAATAGACTCTTTCCTGTGTTCCCTTGGTCTATATGTCTGCCCTTAAGCCAATATCACATTGTCTTGATTACTGTGGCTTTCTAATAAGTGTTTTTCAAAATTCTTTTGGCCTTTCTATGTAGAGTTTAAAGTCATCTTGTTGATTTCTACAAAACGTTAGGCTGGGATTTTGATGAGGATTGTGTTGAATCTATAGATCATTTTGGGAAGAGTTGACATCTTAACAATATTGCACATTCTAGTCTATTATCATGGTATATTTCTGCATTTATTTAGGTCTTCTTTGATTTCTTTCGTTAGTGTCTTGTAGTGTTCAGCATATAGATCTTATAAGTATTTTGTTAGATTTACATAAGTATTTCTTTCTTTGGTGCTATTGTAAATGATACTGTCTTTTAAAAATTCAATTTCTTACTGTTCATTGCTAAAATATAGGAATACAATTAGTTTTTATATATTGACCTTGAAGACTTCGACCTTACTAAACTCACTCATTAGTTCTACTCCTAGATAGGAATTTTTTTTATTGTAGTAACATTGGATTATAACATTATATAACTTTCAGATGTACATCATAATATAGTTCAAATTCTGTGTAGATTATATCATGTTCACCACCCGAAGACTAATTATAACCCATCGCCATGCACGTGTGCCTAATCACCCCTTTCAGCCTCCTCCCTCCCCCCTTCTCCTCTGGTAACCACTGATCCGATCTCAGTTGCTGTGTGTTTGTTTGTCCTTGTTTTTATCTTCTACTAGATAGAAATTTGGTTTCTGGTATGTTAAAGCAAAATTTATAATTTCAAAAATTTTCTCTCTCCTCTTTCATTGTTAAATGGGAGGGAGAGTGTCTTAGTCAGCTAGGACTGCCAAAACATGATATCTCAGACCTGCAGGATGGTTTCTGGTGAGGACTCTCTCTCCAGCTTACACATGGCACCTTCTCACTATGTCCTTACGTGGCCATTGCTCTGTGTGTGCCCACAGAAAGAAAGAGAGCTCTGGAATCTCATCCTTTTGAAGGACACCAATCCTATCAGATTAAGGTCCCATGCTTATGACCTCATTTAACCTTAATTACCTTCTTAAGGCCCTATCTGCAAATGAAGTCACATTGAGGGTTAGGGCTTCAACATAGGAATTTGCAGAGAAGAGGACAGGGCACAATTCATTCCAAAACAGAGGGGTAGTTTTTTTTTTTTTATTTAAAGAATTAGCAGTATAATTTAATGAACCTCTTGAGTTATGCAAAGGTACACCTAGACCCTAGTCTTGGATGGAAAGTGACAGCTAATTGCTCTGCATAATAAAGCAATAGGCAGAACAAGAATATCTAATATTAAATAGTAGGTAGTTTCACATTCCGTATTATGCTGTATCATTCTCTGTTATCAGTAATGTTCAGTAAAAGTCTGTTACAGATTTTTGTTAGTGGAGTTTGAAGAACAGTGGAGGAGGGATGGTCGCCACACATAGGGTGAGCATGTATGAAAAGCCTAGTGTCTACAGAAGGTAAGACAGTGAGCAGGAATTGAGAATTCCATGAGAGGTTTCCAGGGAGTGTAAACTTCCTGGAAATCCTTAAAAATCCTGGAAAGCGTGTGTGATGAGGGCTTGAACCATTTTGTCTGGATATTAAAGGATGACTCCAGATGGCCTATAGATTTAAGCTTATCCAGATTATTTTAGTTAAGCCCCTTATCATATTATAACAGTCTCCCCTACATGTATTGTTTATTCATTTTTTTGTGAATCCAACATTTATTTAGCTTGTCAACCTGTATTATGGGGATACAACACTGAAAGATAGTATCCAAGTCTTCTAGGAACTCATAGTTTAGAAGGAGAGAGAAACATATGAGCAAGTCATTGTAACACATTGTGATAATCAAGTAAGCATATGTATAGCTATAAAGGGAAGACAAAGGAGGACCTGATCAATTCCATTTGGAGAAAGGGTCATGAAGAGTTTACAGAGGGCAGCTATAAGTCACATTTTGAAGGGCGTATAAGACAGGCAGACAAGGGGGGAAAGTATAATTCTATGCCTATAGTGATTAAAACATGTGCAAAAGCACAGAGATATGAAATAGAAGGACAAGTTTAGGAACTATTAGTAGTTTGGTATGGCTAGAATGTAGTCTGTTTATAAGTCAAACTTCTTAAAAACGTGTGACTTCCTTGATAAGTGAATCCATGCAGTGTACCTTTCACACATCTGCCATGGTATCTAACAATTAGTAAATAATCAATCATTGAATTGGTTACATGATGATTTTGGAAAGATATTCCTGTTATGAAGATGTAGTTTTTTGGTGGAACTTGATTCACGTGGGACATAAATTTGCTACTTTGTCTTAACGAAGAGTTTGTAGGAGACAAATGAGTAATGGTTTCCATCATTGGTCTGTGTATGTGACAATTGATTATCATTTCATACTTGTAGCAAGCATTCTCCTTTTCTTTGCGGAAAGACCCTAGAACAGTGACGGCCCCTTAATAGGGACACAATAACTATTTTGACTAACCAATATATCTTTTTCCTCACAGAGACAAAAGCATACAAAATTAAGGCCAGGATTTACATTGCTTCCTTTGGCAGGATGAAGGCGTACCTGCAAAAACTACTCTTGTTTTTCCCTTTCCTTTGACTCTTTTCTAGTCCTGAACCCAAATTCCCTTGTTTTCTTATGATTTCTTTTAAAGATTTTATTTTTTTCCTTTTTCTCCCCAAAGCCCCCCAGTACATAGTTGTATATTCTTCGTTGTGGGTCCTTCTAGTTGTGGTATGTGGGACGCTGCCTCAGCGTGGTTTGATGAGCAGTGCCATGTCCGCGCCCAGGATTCGAACCAACGAAACACTGGGCCGCCTGCAGCGGAGTGCACGAACTTAAGCACTCGGCCACGGGGCCAGTCCCCTCTTATTATTTTTAACAAGAAGGATTTGCAACTCTTGTTAGAGGAATCCAAATTTTTTTCAGTTGCTGAAGAGTTAAATAGAATTAAATTTTCATGTAATAGAATTTTCAAAAGAGGAGTTTGTAATTGGGAAGGAATTACTGAATCCATAGAGTTAAAGCTATAGACTACAGTCTAGCACCACTGCTTCCGCAGAAGTTTAAGCCGTTTAAATTCAGATTTCGCTTCATAATGGATGCTTGCTATGCAAGCTTAGGAACTCTTATCTATGTTCTGATCTTCTACGAGGAATGGAAGTTTTTTGCTTGTGCAGTGGTTTTCATCCAGGGACAGTTTTGCCTTCCAGTGGACATTTAGCAATGTTTACACACATTTTTGGTTGTGTCTGTGATGGGAGGAGGAGGAGGAATGTGGCTGGCATCTAGTGGGTAGAGGCCAGGGATGCTGAAAACATCTTGCAATGCAAAGATAGCCCCCACAACAAAGAATTATCTGCCTCAGAGTGTCAATAGCGTTGGAGTTGAGAAATCCAGTGTTAAAGTAACAGATCTTTAGTGGTCTGTGATCAACCTACTCAATGGTAGTGGTCCAGGAAGGACCAGATGATAGGGCTAGTTAGGTCACAGCTATAGTCTCATTGCTCTGTGTGTGTGTGTGGGGGGGGGGGGGGGGGTGCTGCGAGACTGCCAGATAACACAAGTTCTAGTCTGTTGGATAAGGAAACATCATTTGTTTAAAGCAATCTGTGTGTCTAGACAAGCTTCAAGTGATCTATCAGGTGTGTAATGTGCCCTGTGTCTTTTAAAAACCAACTAAACTATGTATTTGCCTGAAAGACTGGAGTGACTTTGAGAAGTTGGTTTAAAAAATGTTTCTTAAACATATGTATGTTTCTCAGAGAGCGAATGTAGCAGCTTCAAAGAGGATTAAATTGATTTGATCTTTAGGGGGACTGATAAATCCTTTATTAGAAATCCTTGACTCTCGATTATTTTGTTTTATATGTTTTTTGAGGAATGTTAGGATGTAGAAAGAAACTTGAGAGTAAAGACTAAAATCAGGAAATCAGAATGATTGTAGGAAATAATTAATACTACTATACGTCTTCTTTTAACAACTTTTATTCTTAGGCATTTTTTTTCTGCAGCGCTTTTTAAAGGTTTAAGTGACTAGAAAAGATTTCTTTCTGTTGGTCTTAGTAGAAGTTTCCAGCTCATAATATGTTCAGAAAATTAGCATTGGTCTCAAGGTATACTCTTCCAACCCTTCCTTTCACAGTAGACAGAAGATACAAGCATCTGCCTCAAAGCAGTGCTTTTATTCCTTCTTGTGGCCTCTGCATTGTCTGCCTCTAACCAGCAGAAGGGGAAAGCAAGGAGACTTGAGCAGCTGCCTCCCAGCCACAAGGCTGCACCATGGAGGGGCAGAGCATGGCACAGAAAATTTGTTCAGTTTCTTTTAGACTTAGATCCTAACTCAGTGCATGTGGTCACATATCTATGATAGTGATAGACATACTTTAAAAAATTCTTTAATTTTTAAAACTATATTTCCTACTCTATTAAGAAAGTTGGTATTTTAGAGCTATAACATTTATTGAATATATAATCTGTGTCAGATTTACATGTATTTTTACACGTATTAACAAGAGTTCTACATGTATTAACATCTTATTTTCGAAGTATTATAATGAAGTAGGTACAAATATTGCTCAATTTTAGAACAAATCATGGCCCAGAAAGGTTTAGAAACTTACTGTCACATCGTCATGCGTGGTACAACCCAGATAGTCGACCACAGAGCCCATGTTTTTAAACACGTTTTGTAAAGTGTTAAAAAGATTACTTATAATATTCAATCAATGGGAATCAGATGGTTATTTTAGATGTAGAGACTGTGTGAAACGGTATATGGGGAATATGTAACAAAGGAATTTTAGAAAGCAGTATTTGAGTGATACGAAAGTCTAATAGAGACAAAATTATAAAGTTAGGAAAATTGTGAAGGAATAAACCACCCAAACTTGAATAGGACTGATATCATGATACTCATATATAGTACAGTTGTTGGGCATGGGGAAAAGATGGGAGATTCTGACAGTGTTTGGTTTACCAAGATGGTAATGTGTAGTCAAAAACTTAACTAGATGTGGTCATACTGCAGACTTTTAGCAATTAAGGTAGTTTTCCCTTTGAAATTTTTCGATGTGAAATCTTTTGTTGTGAGATTTGACTCCAGTTCAACGTTTTTCTTTTTGTTCAGTATGTCTTTTGCTTTTCTATCTGTTCCTTCATCATTCCACACTGAACTTTAGGGAGCACCCATTGACCATTTGATTTTATTGTGAATTTTCACGATAATATGACTATGATTATTTAAAGTGCTAGTAGATTAAGGTAAGATATTCCAATTATGCTAAGAAACCAGAAAAGTGATGGATATCTAGGAAGACAAGTAACAATTTATCAAACTTCGGAAACAATTTTATGTGCATGCATTGGCTACCGACAGACAACATTTAGATTTTCAAACGCCATTTTACATCTCAAAGTTTCTGATGCTTCCTACCCTCATTTCCACTTAAGCTAATTTTATCCCCCTTTGGAGATAGACAAACTCATATTTTACTCCTGTCATCTTCTTTGGCTTCCTTCACATGTGAGTATACTGCCAAATTTGAAATTCCTCCTAGTGAGAAAAATATATCCTAGTTTTTGGCTCTGCATTTCTGATTATCCTAAAAGCAATGGCAGCACCAAAACTTTTCCAGAATGGAACAATTATAATCAAGAAGTAAGAGGAAAAAACAATTGGTTAATCTATAATATTTATACTTCACTGTTATGTTTGATTATATATAAAGTATATATAAAGCTATTGCTGGGTTAGTCTCACAGAAAACTTTTGTTGTATTGTTTTCTAACTCTATTTCATTATTCTGTGGCACAACTTTGAGCTTATTTAGGTTGCTTATGTTTTAAAAAGGAATCTGGACATATTTCCCCTATGTGATACCGTTAATAAGCCATCACATATAATTAGAAAAAACAGCATTGCACAGATGAGAAAAGAAAATGTGTTTTGGCAGAAACAAATTGTGGTGCATATTAGTATGTCTTTAGATCCAAGGGACATTTGATAATTGAGTGCAATTAACTTCAAAGTAAGGCTTGATTCTTCTCTGGAAGCATATATGAAATTTTAGATGCAAACTAAAACGATAATGTGAAAAGTAACCCGACAGGCAGACAACAACCTTGAAGAAATTCTATAGAGATAAAACCATACAGGTGAAAATAATATCTAAATTGAAACAAAAATATGACTTTGAGTGGAGAGAAATTGTTCTCCATTGGCAGGATAAATGGCAATGTCTTTTGATGTAGGAAAAAAATAAATAATGCCTGATTTTCATGTGGTTATCATTAACTTTTGTATGTGTGCAGTAGAGAGGTTGTTTTTCACCTTCTCCAAATAAAAAGAACATTGCACAGTCTCCCATGTATTTTATTTTCCTGATAGGCAGCAGTTCTCTCTCCAGGGTGCTGAGTGGACCTCCATGTGAGTTACAACCAAAGCTGGGAACAAGGGCACATAATAGTATCAAGGATGATGGTCTCATGGTAAACGTTTCTCTGAAAATTACAGAGCCTTTCTGAAATGAGCTGTTTACTTAAAACCTCTATTATTTGCTTATTTCTTTGTCTTGGATTTTTCTATTTTAACATGGGGCATCATAAATTGATATATACAGCTAAGTAGAACCTGGGCTTACAGATAGTTATGTTTAAGGAAAGAAACTTTACTAGGAAAGCTGATTGTAGTCTCTGTCCTTCTCTCTCCTTTACTTTTCTTTCCCCAACTATAATCAAGAATACAAACTCACTTACTGTGAAATACTTGAGGAGGAAAGCTTTGAAACTATCATTCTATTGCATGAGAGTATTATAGCTGGCCCTCTTGTGTTGGGTAATTAAAGCTGAAAAGTGGTTATGTTTTTAGGCTGGAGAATGAGCGTAATATAGATACTTTAAAAAAAATAAAATCCTATGTAAAAAAAGGATTCTTTTCTAAATAGAATGCAACTCTTTTAGAATATCAAAAGTTACTGTTTATAATGACACCACATACATTAGGCATTATTATTTAAAATGATGCAAAATGTCACTGAATCTTCCTACCTTGAAACTAAATGCTTCCATGGCACCTGACAGAAGCAACGCTCTCGATTACCCACCCAGTGTTATGAGAGACAGCAGAAACACAGGCAATTGCATTCACAAAACATTAAGAATCTTTTAGGCATTTATTACAATTTCTTCCCCATCAAACTTTTTTGCCCCGAAACTTCTAAGAAGGAACAATCTTGAATGATCTGTGCTTTCTTTTTATTTCCCTACCTACACTTTTGATAGGCATGATGGAAATGGTCTATGTAGAGGGCTTTAGGTAAAAGGGAAACAAAAGTCCAGAGTCGTGCACATCCCGAATAGGCATTCCCTGGAGTTCGCTCTTGCGGGCAAAGTGTTCTTCCTTTTCTTCACAGGATCATTTCAACCCTTTTCTGTTAAAAGGCCCACAAATTGCTGAAAGGCACTTACTGCAAAGAGGGCTACGTAGATGTCATTTTGTCCTTTAGCCTTAATGAACTGTATAGTCAATGTATATACGAAGTACCCTGATAGGTCTGCTGGGCAGTTAAAGAAATCTGAGGGTCAGCCCTGCTTTCAAGAAACACAGTCTCTCTGCTGCTCCAATGAAACAATAGCAGTAGCTGCAGCAACAGCACAAGTTGCGTGAGAAAACAGTATGTGACAAGGGCTGTAGGAGTGATGTAAACAATAACTTTCATTTTCGGAGTCACAGGAGAGATAATTGCTGCAGGCTAGAGGGATCAAGGACCTTTTTATTTGGGAGTTAACTTTTCTGTTCTCTGGACCTAGAACAATATGGAGAATTTAAATTGGTGAAGAAGATGGGAAAGGAAAGGCTACTATAATGTGGAAAAGCTGAGGAAAAGACTAAAGATAGAAATAGCCAAGTGCAAGAATGAGGGTAGGGGCCGGTCCGGTGGCACAGCGGTTAAGTGCACATGTTCCGCTTCGGTGGCCCGGGGTTTGCCGGTTTGGATCCCGGGTGCGGACATGGCACCACTTGGCACACCATGCTGTGGTAGGCGTCCCACATATAAAGCAGAGGAGGATGGGAAAGGATGTTAGCTCAGGGCCAGTCTTCCTTAGAAAAAAGAGGAGGATTGGCAGTAGTTAGCTCAGGGCTAATCTTCCAAAAAAAAAAAAAAAAAAAAAAAGAAGAATGAATGTATATCAGTTTATGGGATGATCTCTGTGGAAGAAAAGGGAGATCTAAAATGAGAAAATCAGATGGAGCCAGATTATGGAATGTTTTAAATGACAAGGCAGAGTTTCAACCTTTTGTTATAGGTAATGGAAAGCACTTGAAGGATTTTGAGCAGGAAAGTGGCATACATTATATGTACAGTGTTTTAGAAAGATACATCTGATAGCAAGACTATCAGAACTGAAGCAGAGGGGATTAGAGGAAGGTGTGTCAGAGACAGACCCATGGATTCACAGAAGCAAAAGGGAGGAGCGTGAGCGAGGGGCAGAAAGATGTTGGAAGGGGGGCAGGATGAGGGAAAGTTTCGTGTTGGAGATATTTTCACACCTGGGCTGAGTCAAAGTATGAGTAACAAAATTTGAGACATTTTCAAGATTTACAAGTCACTGTAGTATTATTTTATTTATTGTTCTTCTCTAAAAGCATTATTAAGAGAAAAACATTGTTTCAAATGCTTCTATTAGAAAGAATTGACAATGTCAGCAATTAATAGTATACTGCTACAGATCCTTAAGACATTAAAATTTGAGAGGTTATTATAAACAGATTTATGAGAATAAATACAAATATTTAGAGGACATCAACAAATTTCTAGAAATGTGGCTCCCTTGAAACTTGAATCACTACTCCCTGCTATAGACCACTCATACACACACTCATACGTGTACACACAAGCCTTGTGTACTGTTACATATAGACCAGGGATTGGCAATACAGACTGTTGCCTGTTTTTGTAAGTGAAGTTTTATTGGAACACAGCCATTCTCTCTCTCTCTCTTTTTTGATGTATTTTCTGTGGCTGCTTTTGTCTTTCAGCACAGAGTTGAGGATTTACAAGAGAGACTGTATGGCCCACAAAGCCTAACATATTTACTCTCATGTCTTTTACAGAAAACGTTTGTTGACACTTGGTCTGCAATTATTAGGTAATTCCAGATAAAGAAGTTAAGTAAATCTCATTTCTGATTGCACATGCTGGTTTGTAGCAACAAGGTCCAGGAAAACCAGATCTTTTATGAATTTAGTTAAATTAAGCAAGTATCTTGAAATGAATGTACGTTGCTATCTTCCCTAAAGGACATGACTGCAGTCAGGGATTCTTTTTATCTTACTTCTGTGTCATTTAAGTTCAGCTAGAAAAGTGATGTCCTATTTGAGCTGATAACTTGATATGAGTTTGTGTGGTCAGTTTTCTTAGCTGGCTTCCAAACGTAGGGTCTAGAGTTCAAGCAAAAGCAACCAAAGATAAATTTTGGCTTCTTTTGCCAAGCAAATTGGTAGTCAATGCTCCCAAGTGGACTGAAGCATCAAGACAATGATAAAAACAAAAAACTAAGGTTTATTGAGCACTTACAGTATGTTGGATGCTGTTCTGATTGCTTTGCTTATATTATATAAACTGATCCTCACAAAAATCCTGTGATATAAGTAAGTCTTTAAATTATCTTCTTTTGATAGAAAAGTAAACTGTACCTTAGTGATATTACATAACAAGCCCTAGGCCAACAACTGGTAATTGGGAGAGCTAGGATTCAAATACAGACATAGTGAAAATCTATTAGAGTATCTGTCCATCTCACCTTCTCAGGGTACCACCCTTCCCTCCATCCATTGCTATTGAACTGGTTTCCAGCAGCCATCTTTTTGCTGTATGAACTTCATTCCAGCCATGACAGATTGGTCGAAGGATGCATACCAGAAGCCAAATTCAAGTTAAGACAATTAGAGTCCTGCCCTGAGATTTTATATAACAGGCTAAATTTCTGCTTCATTCTAGCATCTTTTGTAGAGAGCAAATGTGCAAATTTGTGGTACCATTCTGCTTCCATTCCTGTTTGATGATGTGCCCTTACATAAGATGGAAAAATATTTATGAGTTCAGATCAATGTGAATGCGTTTAACATAAGCAAGACAAAGATGGTAAAGAGTTTGGGAGTATGTGTTAGGTAACTGAGGAAATTAATTCCCTGAATGTTGAGCAGTAACACTGATTTATAGTACTTCCTGCTAAAAAAATAGAGCTAGAGAAAGCATTTGTCAATCAGGGATCAGTGCAGGAAACAGCAACCACTCTAGGTACTTTCAGTAGGAATCAAGGGAACAGAGAAAATTAGGTGGTTATAATACCTGCTGGAGTGGCTAGGGCAGTGGAGGCCAGAGGGGCTATCCCTAGACTATAGATATCAGGAAACTGAGATTCAGAGATGATGATCAAGAGTTGAGATCCAGAGATGAGATCAAGAGTTGAGATTCAGAGGTCAGAAGCTGCTACCACCAATATGTTACAACAGCTTCCTTTCACACCCACAAAACTGGTGACTAGAAGTATACTGAGGCATCTGGCTGCTGCAAACATGACCCACCAACTTCCCTTGTCAGACCAAAACAGTGAGAAGATGGTCTCTGTCTCTTCTTGCTTGCTTTCTCAGTCTCTCAAGAATGCATCTCATTGGCAGATCCTGTTTGTGTATAGGATATACTAGTTGACTGGAGTTTGGGGAAGTGTAATTTTTAGCTTTGCAGCTCCTGTGATAAGGGATGGAAGAGGGTAGCAGTGGGTGCCAAGTCCCAAAAAAACATATCCATCACAGGGTCAAGCAGTAGCAGCAGTCAAAATAGCCTGGGTATTTTTGATACGATCCCCAGATCTGTAACAGAGCTTTTGCTGACCTCACTGCTCTTTGCTGTTGCTCCCTTAGGGATGTGATGCCTTGAACCTGGACTGAATTTGAGCTTCTCTTGGTTTACCAAGGAACTCATGTGATTATTGTACTATTCTTTGGAAAGCTGTGATTAAAAACAGGTCACTTCTTTTCTGGAGACTGGTCGATGACACAGCTGGCCTCAATGTGGCTGCCCACCCCAAGGCTGCTTCTTCTGTGAACTCGTATTTTTTATGTGAGAAAATAATGAAAGGTTAGCCAGAGTTTCTCTTTCTAGGATGAATCATCTCCTAACTTATCATGTTGCTTGTGTTGCTGGATGTTTAAAGGAGTATATATGATGTTTAAAGACAGAATATCCAATGATATGAATATTAGATTGATGACATTGCTAGAGGTTTACTGACTAGACAAGACTTGCACTAAAGAGAGCTTGAAGAGGAAGAGAGAATGGGAAACAAACCATTTAATGATGGCTTCCTTTGTTGAAATTTTGAAGCACTCTTTAGTACCTCTTTTGTAGACACTCTGTGTAAACATGTTTGCTTCTCTATTTATTTATTTTTGGTGATTCAGAAAACTGCAAATAGTGAGGCTGGCCTAACTGTGGTCATATAAGTAAATGTCAAATTGAAAAATGTAGATTGTATACCACATTGACAATTTTCCATTACCCTACTATGGTTCTTCTTCATAGACTGAATGATAGGTGGATCATGAATGGTGAGTTTGGGGAGCATTATTGAAAGGAAGGTAAGGCAGATACTTGGGATCTCCTTCTAAGATCTTGGAATACAATTTTCATGGGCAGTTGTTCTCCAAATGTCCTACTCTGAAGACTCATTGAAAAAGAGAAGTAACCTGATAAATCAATGTTCTTGCAATATCCTCCTGGGATATTTCCCTCTACAGTATGTTCATTCTATCCTACCAAACCAAATGTTCAGAAAAGTGCTTGTTCCTAGACCATAGCTTAAGAATTACTGTTCTAGGAAGAACTTACCTCTTTTCCCAGTAACTTTTAGTGAGACAGAATGCCTGACAATTTTTAGTATCTAAGTGGTGTAAATTCTGTAAATTCAGCACATTTAATCTAAATTACTCACTGATCTTGCTTTCAATGCCAGCTTCACACACCACCAGCTCACAAATCATATGAAGTATAATAGGAATGGATATTCACATGACAGAACATTATTACCTTAGTAATTTACTGTATAGTAGCGGGAGGTTTTGAGTTGTCTTTTCTCAGAGATCTTCTAACTTGGACACAATATATTTTAATTTCTCTTTGTTCTATTTTTTGGTTAGTATCTTCTGCTATGATTAATATTACCTCCAAAATGAAATTTGTATTGGAAAAATAAATGGCCTTTTATTTTTTAAAAAAAGCTTTTTTTCTAGCCCCTGTAATCAAAAAGGATGCCAAAAGAAGTCTTAAGACCCTCGGCAGCAAAAATAAATACATGAAAAAAAATCTTAAAACACATTACTATCCTAGAAAGAAAAGTAATAAAAATGAAAAAGTAAGTAATCTACCTTACTTATGTTGTTTCCCTTTGCAATAATAATGTATATGTCTGGAAAACCTCTCAAGTAATTTCTGTTAATTGCAGTGAGTCCTTTTACGAGATAGATAGATTGAAAAGGAGGGTTGTCAACTACCAGAAATCTCTTGTGCAAATTTAAACAATGTGCTGTTCTTACACACTTGACCAGTATTAGTCAATTACACCACTCTGTGTGTGTGTGTGTGTGTGTGTGTGTTTTCTTCCTCAGACTATGTCCTGGGAATAACATTGACTCATTTGAGTTCAGGTCCAGCCAGTGGGCCCTATGATGTCCAGAAGTTAAAGCTCAAGCTTACGTTTAATTTATCAGTCAGAATGAAAACAAAACTATGAGGAAGAGCTGCCTTCATTCTTTGCCCTTCTCCTAGGCAGTGTTAAGTATATAAACAAGTGTTGAATACATATTTAAAGAACGTTGGTATGAAGGCAAACTACACCATTAACCTTCCTAGAGGACTCATGTGCCTTAATCTAGTTCTCAGGTAAGATCAGGAAATTAGGAAAATGTTTGCAGGGAAGGATAAGGAATTTACAAGACATGGTAAAAATGTGAGGATAGGTAAAGACAGTCATAAAAATGAAAGTTGATATACAGTATTTCAGGAGAGAGAAGGAATATGTAAGAGACCCCCTTTTTTTTTATTGAGTTAATGATAGGTTACAATCTTGTGAAATTTCAGTTGTACATTAATGTTTGTCAGTCATGTTGTAGGTGCACCACATCACCCTTTGTGCCCACCCCCCACCCCACCTTTCCCCTGATATCCACTAAACTGTTCTTAGTCCATAATTTTAAATTCCTCATATGAGTGGAGTCATACACAGATTATCCTTCTCTTGCTGGCTTATTTCACTTAACATAATTCCCTCAAGATCCATCCATGTTATTGCAAATGGAATGATTTTGTTCTGTTTTACAGCTGAGCAGTATTCCATTGTATATATGTACCACATCTTCTTTATCCGTTCGTCTGTTGATGGGCACTTAGGTTGCTTCCACGTCTTGGCTATTGTAGACAGTGCTGCAATAAACATTGGGGTGCACAGGACTTTTGGGATTGCTGACTTCAGGCTCTTTGGATAAATACCCAGTAGTGGGATGGCTGGATCGTATGGTAGTTCTATTTTTAATTTTTTGAGGAATCTCCATACTGTTTTCCGTAGTGGCTGCACCAGTTTGCATTCCCACCAGCAGTGTATGAGGGTTCCTTTTTCTCCACAACCTCTCCAACATTTGTTACCATTAGTTTTAGATATTTTTGTCATTCTAATGGGTGTAAGGTGATATCTTAGTGTAGTTTTGATGTGCATTTCCCTGATGATCAGCGATGATGAGCATCTTTTCATGTGCCTATTGGCCATCAGTATATCTGTAAGAGACCCTTTGACTTTGGAGCATGCTTGATTGGAATGTAGGGTCTTAAGATTCAAAGCGGGGGGTATATGAAGTAGGGTTAAATCTTTGTAAGGCAAGGGAAAAATTAAGGCATTTATGTTTGCCAACAGATAAAAAGATAATTTTAAGGCATATGTCAAAGGAGTAATTTACTTACATAGTAATTTTAAAAATTGATGAAGACACTTGGCTTTTGCTCCATGAACGTGAGACATGTAGAGTTTATGATCTGAGGCAGTGAAACTGTTTTCAGGACATGTCGCAGCCAGTCCTGAATTCTAAATCTTATTCATTTCCAATAGAAGCGTTACTATGCAGGAGAGAAAATAGAGAGGACCTATAAAACATTCATCAAGGAAAAAATGCAGTGCCTTGGCTTGAAAAGATGAAAATAGCCTATTTGAAAGAGAAGCTCAAATTGATTTTCATGTATTCACTTTTCTGCAAAAGTTACTAATGGTGGCTGGCCACATGGGCAGAAATGAGACATTGGTATTATCCTAACCCCAACCCCTCCACCAAAGCAAAGCCTGAGATTCAAACACAATGTGAACATATCAGTCTTGGATCTGCATGCTCTTGTCAGTTCCTAATTACATGGGGAATTCCACCATGGACCATCATCATTTCCTTCAGACTCTTGCTAATTAGGAGAAAGGACTTTGTTATTTAGAGTGAAAATAATGAGTGAACTACACCAATGACAGTGAGTGTCTAGTGATAGAACTATTGTAAATATAATTTGAACATTGAATATGTAAACAGTGCTCAATATTCACTTACTTAACGGTGGTACCTTTTTCTCAGAAATTAGTTTTATTTTAGGCATCACCTCTTTAAAACTATTGTTTGATGCTATCGTCATGGTGTGTACTTTCCTTCTTTTACCACCACTTCTAAGGTGTTGGAGAAAAAGAGTTCTTAGAAGAAGTAAAATAAGAAAGGATCCATGTTCTTGGGGATGGAGAAAGATTCTGGTCTGAAATTTGAATAGTGGTGAGTGTTTCCAGGAGCCTGAATTCCTAGATGGAGCTCTGGATACATTTTCCCTTAGAAATGTTTCCCTGGAAACATTTTCCTCTATACCTTAGGGTATAGTACAAGCAATCCCACACTTATGAACAGATGAGTGTGATGGCCGATGCTACTTCTGTAATTCCTACCGGAGCTTGCCCAGGAGCTTTGACCACCGAGTAGTCATAACCCCCTGACCATCCTCTTCCATCAGAGAACCCCTTTCCTCTACTCCTTTGAGAATGATTACTGTTAGAACCCTCTTTGTTTTACTTCCGGAAATTACACGTTGGAATCCCAATTCCTGTAGCCAGAAAAGACCTTACTCCTGTCCCAGAATTCCACAGGCAGCATAAAATAATCCTAAGGGTGCTACAGGTTTTTGCACTAGCTGCACTGTATACTGACAAGACTTTGGGCAAGCTTCTTTCATTCTGGTCTTGTAATAGGAAGTGATTGGAGTAGAGGGTTTCTTACATCTTTCTTAGTTCTAACACTGAATCTTGACAGTATGGATGCTCTGCTGGAGCTGATGCAGCTGGTTAATTAGGTCATTCAACAAGAAGATGTCAAGCAAGTGCAAGAGATTTATTAAAGGAAAAGCTTTGATGGGAGAGAGCCTACGGAGGCTGGGAGAACCTTTATTTTTTGGATTTATATTATATAACAGTCACTTCATATACATTATTGCATGTAATTTTCACAACTAGTCTATATGATGGTGTGTTAGCAGAATAATGGTTGCCCAAAGATATCTGTGCCGTAATCCCTGTACCCTATAAATATGCTATGTTATATAGCAAAGGGGAAATTAAGGTTACAGGTGGAATTAAGGTTGCCAAACAGTTGGCCTTAAGATATGGAGATTATTCTGGATTATCTGGATGGGCCCAATGTAATCACAGTGTCCCTAGAAGCAGAAAAGGGAGGCAGAAGAGAGAGAACAAAAGAAATGGCAGCATGAGAAGGACTTGGCCTGACATTGCTGGCTTTGAAGATAGGAATGGGGTCATGAGCCAAGGAATGTGGGTGGCCCCCAATAGCTGGAAAAGGCAAAGAAACAGATTCTTCCTTAAAGCCTCCAGAAGGAATGCATCCCTGCCGACACCTTGAGAGTAGCCTAGGGAGACCCCTTCTCAACTTCTTACCTCCTGAGCCGTAAGAGAATAAATTTCTATTGTTTTAAGCCACTAAGTTTGTAGTAATTTGTTACAGGACCCAAATAAAACTAATAACGTGAGTATTTTTATTCTGATTTTATAAATAAGAGAACTGAGACTTAGAGCAGTTAAGTAAGATTCTCACAATCACAGGGCTAGTTAAAGGCAGAGGATTCAAATCCAGATTTGTCTATTTCCAAAGCCTACACTCTGGTGTGTTGCCTTAAATTATTACCTGGAACCCTTAGATGTCCTTGGCAGGTCCCTGGCTCAGGACTGTCTTGCCCGTCTTAGTGGGTCACTGTAGTATTTTTCCTAGCTTGATGCCTTTCTTGATTGCTCAAAGCATCTTCAGTTCTTCCTGACCACACCTTGGCCCTAGCAAGGGAGTGCTTTCCATGCCTTTCCATCCAAAGCCTTGGAAATACCCCCGTTATAGTTCTTTAAACCCCCAGTGCTGCTGAAAGTCAGGAAAAAGGAATCGTGTTCCCAGGGCATTTCTTACGTTAGCAGCCTTTCCTTTTTATCCATTACAAATCCCATTTTCTACTTCTTCCCGTTCTCTGAAACTGGCTTGCCCTCATGCTTACTTTCGATTCTTAGAAAACATGAGGTAGAATCTGAGTAGGGATTAACCCAGGATATACACACTCTTTTTTTGGCTCGTCCTACCCTGTGTTTGTCTCACTATCTATTTTTAGGGCATGAGAAACAGAATCTCCTGTCCAGTAGTCACCTGAGTTACATTGCTCTTAACATCTTTCACTTGCTTTATGGATTAAAAAGTTTTTCTGTGCTGCATTATGAATTTAACAATTCTTTATAAGAATGTTATCATTGGGAACGTGTGTTATAAATTACACATAACAGATAAGACAGCAGTTTAAAACCAAATTTGATCATAAGCTAGGGCCTGACGGTATTTATAGTCTATTAGTGAATTAGACTACTTAGCAATGTTGACTACACCGCTGACTTTCATACAGAGAAAACCTATTACCATTTGAACCCTAAAGAGTCGTTTTGGCCTTGTCTCTTGAGCAAAAAATGGGATGGCTCAAATAAATCAGTTTAGTTCTATTTGTTTTATGAGCTGTACAGCAGTTGAAGCCCAAGTTTAATGACTTATTTCACACGTTTTCCCATAAGTCTTTCCTGGAAACCCAAGACATCCAGAGTTATGATGGGTTATAAGAAAAAGGGAGGACAAGGTTCATTATTCCAGAAATATTACTACCCATAGGAGTGTACAATAATTGAGGGTTTAACTATTTTGACGGTTACTTTGTATTAAATGAGTGAACATACGCTTCAGGTCTTGTCACTACTGAAATATGGTACCCTCAGTAAGAATTGCGCTAAGAGCCTCTTAATTCTTGGTGCATTTTGTTTCTCTTTATTATTACACTTATCAGTTTGGCTATTTTTCTAAAGCCTGGAATTGTTTAGGATTGAATTCTGTGTTCCTGGTTTTGGTCCATAGGGTCAATTTATTGCGGAATATGTGTATGAAATTATGCATGCCTTGAGTTTTTAAAATAAACCTTTAATTTTAAAACAGTTTTAGGTTTACAGAAAACTTGCAAACAATAGTAGAGAGAGTTCTCATGCTTTTCTTCTAGTTTCTCCTATTGTAACATCTTATATGACTATGATACATTTGTCACAACTAAGAAGACAACATCCGTACATTATTATTAACTAAACTCCACACTTTGTTCAGATTTCCTTAGTTTTTCCTCAATGTTCCTTTTCTGTTCCAGGATCCAGTCCAGGATACCACATGACACTTAGTCATCATGTCTTCTTAGTCTCCTGTGCTCTGTGACAGTCTTTTAGACTTTCCTTGTTTTTCATGACCTTGACAGTTTTCAGGAGTGCTGGTCAGGTATTTTGTAGAATGTCCCTTAATTAGGATTTGTCTGATGTTTTCTCATGGTTAGACTGGGGTTATGGGTTTTGGAGAGGAAGACCACCGAAGTAAGGTATCTTCCTCACATCATATCAAGGGTACATATGTTATCCACATGTCTTATCACTGATGGTGTTAATCTTGATCACTGGCCAAGGTGGTGTTTACCTGGTTTTTACACTGTAAAGTTACTTTCTCCTCCACCACTCCTCCAACTTTCCCATACCCTACTCTTTGGAAGCAAGTCACTAGTAGGACTCACACTCAGGAGTTAAATTCACAGTGTAGCTCAGAAAGGTGGGAGTTGAGCTCCTCCTCTTGGAGGGGAAGTATCTGTGTAAATTAGTTGGAATTTTTCCATAAGAAAGATGGTCTCTTTTTCCCCATTTGTTTATAATGATTTGATTTTGATTTCTTCCAACGTTCTATTCTTTTTCCCTTCTCAAATACAATCTGATAGAGAAGCTAATGCATGCAAATAAAAAACTGCCATATTTCATTATATTTAAGATGTTTTCACTTGGATGATATATCCTACTTTGAGAAATGTAAAAATGTGAAAACAGTGTGTTAAAATTTATGTCATGCAATATGATATGAAGTATAATATCAGTTTCCAGAGGACAATTTCACAAATTCCTTTAGAAATACTTTTTACTAACTGCACCGTGAAGAAACTGTTAAATTTTGGATGCAATAATTTAAGATAATTTTGTTCTGTTTCACAAGATTGGAAACATCACCCCAAATTAAATCTCTTTGAAATTTCTTGGATGTATAATAGAATAAAGTATTTAGATTTTGGTGTTATCCTTATTTTGTAATTCTATCAGTTGTGTTTTACACAAAGTAGTTGGATTATGTTTTATTTGTGAGATTACAATGGTACAAAAGTTTTTGTGTTTTCAATGTAAATTGAGTACAGTTCTCTGTTAGTTATTCCATTTTCCTTAATACCTTCCTACTTTCTTTAGTTTGGCTCATTTTCTTGTGCATTGATTCCATTTGCAAGAGATTCATAGAATCATAAAATGTTAGAGTTGAACATCTTTAGAAATGATCTAATTCACTCCTTATTTAATAAGCACAAAAGAGATTTGGCACAGATTATCAGCCAGCAAGAACAGAGTGAGACTGGAATGCAAGGCTTTTGACTGTGAGGCCAGTGTTCTTCCCACTACACAACAATGCTTCATTTTTATTTGACTGGGAAATTTCACAGTGAATCAGCATCCCATTGTTTTGAAATAGAGTTTTTTATGTGGAAAAAACTAGATTGCTTTAGTCCTTCCTTTCTTTTTGACTTTGGCCTGAGCTGTCCAATAGAGCTAGAGAAATTTACCCTTGGAACTTGTTTTCATCATTTTTATTATCATGGAGGAAACATATGCTCAGTTGTGAATTGAATTCACGTATATAGGTCTTTCTTACATAGCCAAGAGAATTCTGATCCATCTCCTGTCTATTGAAGGCATCAGTACATTTTTTAAATCTCTTGGATCAGGTCTCAAAAATACTGTATTATTAATGCACCTTAAAATTAAAGGAGAGACAGTCTGAAAGCGCTTGAAAGAGAGTCTGGAGAGAATCCACTCATCTTTAACACAGTGATTCTGCCTGATAAAGTAATAGAAATATTTCTCTCTCTGTAGATTTCATGATCTTATTGCATATGCAATGTATACTTTATTTTTATCATTCACATACAGAGGGAATTATTATTCTGTATAATTAGATGGTTTCAGAGAAATAAAAAATATAAATCAAATAAAAATAACTGTCTATTGTTTTAGAGTATATGCATGGCTGTGATGGTTTCTATCCACATTGCCGAGAAACAGTATCATATTGTTCTGGCATTGATCACTTTTGCATTTAGGAAATTGGGCTTAAAATGTTCAAATTCCAAATTAACAAGAAGGAACTTCACATAATACTATTTACAAGCTTGTTTTGACAGTCATGGTACATTCATCACAAGGCCGCGGGATATGGCAGATTTTTTCTTCCCCTCCTTTCTGCACATTTTTGCATACAGTAAACTGTTCTGCATTCATTAATGGAGCCTCAGTCTGAACTATTTACCTTGTTTTCCTTTCTTTTCCAAATGGGTGCATCACTTGGCTTGACAAAATTGGAATCTGGGAAAGTGAAGTTAGTTTTCCCTGTTGGAAATACCTTGCAGTGTTCTTGTTGGTCTAGATCTGACTAATATTTTACTGAGTTTGCAACAACAATCCTCACAAGGACAAAAGCAGAAGACAAACCTTGGAAAGTTCTCCACAAACTGAGCACCATTTTCTTTCAGAAATAACATGTCAAATTTGACCATTTGACTCTCAGCATTTATTCTCTAATGCGTAGTCAAGGATGTTTGTGTATCTAACGAATAGAATTCCTTATACAATCTGTGTTTCTCCAGACATCACCAAAGGATATAATAGAGACATCATCATTATCATCATCAAAATGTCTTTGTATGATTGTTTCAGAATTGTGGGACTTTCACATGTGTTTGTGAGTTTAGCACTCGCTATACAGTCACTCTTTTCTCTCCAGCTGGTAACTGGCTGCATGATCCCAGCTTCCAGGCTGATGAGCCCTGGAAGCAGCTGGCCTAGTGCCCAGACTGCAGTGCTCCTGTATCACTGGCTGCCTCCCTTTTGATCTGGTAACATGGCCCCATTCGTTCTCCGCAGGGTAAGTGTCAAAGTAACACTCTGACAGCCACATGTTGAAGTGTGGCCAACACTCTTCGTCACCACTTGTGCCAAGTTGTGTTCACAGTTCCTTTTAGAGATTTCACTGATATATTAATTTTTTTTATTTGCCATTTTGCTGCAGTTCCCACTGCACCCCCACCATCTCAGCCCCAAACTTTAGCTGAGTCTGAGGGCAATCTTAACAGCACATTCCTGTGCTGTTTCAAAGTCACTCTTCAACTGCAACCTATTATCTGTAGATCAGACTTGCGTACCCAACCATCCCTTTCTTCAAGGTGAGTTCCATTAAACAGACTGAACCCTTCCCTCCCCCTGAACATGTCTGAGTTTCCAATGTGTGCACCAGGACCATTGAAGACCTTTGAAGCCTTAAGTACTCTTATTTTTGGAGGCTTCAATCATCTCATAGCAAATATATTAAATGCACTTACAATCCAACATTAAATGTAGTTTTTGATATAGAGAAATTTGGAAATATTTTTTATAAATGTGCTTTGAAATTATATTTTTATGAATGACATTTAATTTGTGTCACTGATTTCTTTGCCATCAGTAGGTACATTTTGGGATTCTTTTGTAGTAAATTCATCTAATGTACCAACTTTTTGAATATAATTAATTGTTTATAATACTAAAATTTAAAGTTAATAGATTTGTGGACACTTAATAATACATTTGTGGACAATTAATAATTTTTATTTTGAAATTTTCCTTTTATATTTTGATATCAATAATACTTTTTCATAGGGTCTTGTAAAGATTCCAAGTCCCCAAAACTCTAGTGCCTAGTAGGTTAACAAGACTCTAGAGTTCACAGCTGCTTTGGGTACTTTAAATTGAAGTGTTGCATAGAGTCTTCCCCTCCCGCCTTCCCTTCCTTCCTAAAAACTTACTGAGCCCTAACTATTTGTTTGCAACATCATAACATGGATTAATCCACGTTGCGGAGTGATTCCTTCACCTGTTCGGATATTGTACATAAAAGTAAAAATGATGAAGAGTAAAATGTAGGCCTTTATATCGCAGCACTGAATTAGTAAAATGGTAAAATATAAAGTAGGGAAAAGTAGAGATTTCCTATAGTTTTCTTACCTCTTCCGTAAGGCAGGGCATAAGAAGTCTAAGACCTGAGATTGTGTGGGGGGTCAAAATGGAAGCAGCAGCAATGAAACATCAAATTCCATTTGAAAAGCAAAGGCAGAGTTGAAGAACAGAATGGAGGCCAATTATTGACTGTCAGGAAGTGTGAAACCAAGAGCTCAGCGGACTGGATACCAGAAGCAGAATCTAGGCCAAGAGCCAGCACCTGCTCCACATGTCTCTTTGCTGGATGTATTCTCTCTTTCATGAATTGTCTGTTTTTGACCTTTACTCATTTGTCTTTTGAGATTGTAGTGTTTTTTTTTTATATCTGCTTTTTTGATCTCTTTATATAGTCAATGTATTAAACTAGATCTGTCGTATTTACTGCAAAAACTCAACATTGCTTTTTCCTTTGGATTTTTTTTTTTTTTTTTTTGGTGACCAAGTTTCATTCTGAGCTAATCTGTTGTCAGTCCTCTTTTTGCTTGAGGAAGAGTAGGCCTGAGCTAACATCTGTGCTCAGTCTTCCTCTGTTTTGTATGTGGGATGCCTCCCCAGCATGGCTTGATGAGAGGTGTATGTCCGGACCCGGGATCCAAACAGTGACCCTGAGTTGCTGAAGTGGAGCCGCTGGACCTAACCACTACCCCACGGGGCCGGCCCCCTTACTTTGGACTTTTAATGCCACATCTTTCTATTCCTTTTAATTTATTTCTGTAGTTCCTAAGCCATCCCCTATATATCTATAATAAATAGTCATTTTTTTCTCCAAGTTTTATATGATTCAGTCTTTAATTCTTTAACTCGTATAGAATTTCTTTTAGTGTATAATATAACTCAAGTGCTCAGAGTAGTTTTTCTCTAAATGTATAATCTATTACAAAACCATTGATTAGATAATCACTTTTCTCTTTCATTCTTCATTGAATAAGGATGACTTTTTAAATTATAAATTAAATTCTTTATATTTTAGGCTAGCTATCCTCTTTTATTAATCCACTTTTATATCAGTACTGCTTTGTTTTATTATTATAGTTTTAGGATGCTTAATCTCTTTTTTTAAGAGTTATCTTTCCCACTTAATTTTTCAGATGAATTATTTTACCAAGTTCTGAACAAATTTACATTGAGATTTTGATTGGAATTGCATAAAGCTATAATTGACAAAATTCCTTATTTTCACTCTCTTTTGTCTTCACATCCAGGAACATTTTTTTTAATAAAAGGACGTTTATTCACATATTATAAAATTTCGCCTTTCATTATTAAAGATCAGTTCTTCCTCCCTAATTATTTGATTAGTGAGATAAGACCTCATATTGGTAAGTGAGGATAACAGCTCTCTGCTACCAATTACAAGTTTGTAGACATTTTTGAAGCAGGAGTGACAAGAGGCACTGAGCCATAATAAATTCTTACTCAGGTATTTCTGTAGCCAAAAGCTTAGCTCTTTTGTGGCTCTCACTGCACAGAGTTGCACTTTCTGCAAAGTTAAGTGGCTCATTCTAATAGCAGTTTATTTGAAGCTCTTTTACTTTGTGTAATTAGTAATGATCTTTCATTTATTCACTGAAGTAATAGTCAAATGTAGGCCTTTGTGCCAGACTCTGTTCTAGGCTCTGGGCATACAAGAAGTGAATGAAGCAGGAAAAGTCTCTGCTCCTGTGGAGATTTTATCCTAGTCGGGGACATGTACTGAACAAATAAACAGATACTTACATACCAGGCAGTGATTAAGTGCTGTGAAGATGAGTAATGCCAGGTAAGAACAGGAGCATAAGGACTCAGTGGTGTTTTTTGAGAAGGATTGTCAGGGAAGATCTTTCTGGTAAGGTGACATTTGAACAGAGACGTACTGAGGAGGGAATGGGCCATGCAGATATGGGGGGTCAGTGGTGAGGAATGTTCTAGACATAGCAGATGGGCAGTGCCAAGGTGGAGGCTATTCCTTGAAGGAGAAAGGAGCAAGGGGAAGAGTGGTATGTGCTGGAAAAATATAATTAAAAACAAAGTCTTCTCCTAACCCAGAGATCCTCTCCACAAAGATGGTAGAGAAAAAAAAGTTTTACTATTGAGTACGTATTAAACCAGAATGTGATATGCATCATAGGTGATCTGCTATGAGTTTGCAGAGACAGAAAGAAAGCTCATCCTTTTATCTAGCCAAGCAGATACAACCCATTATGTACATTTTTTCCAGCTTATTTATTTTTCTTTTATTAAGGTATAATTGACCTACAATATTATATTCATTTCATGTGTATAATTTAACGATTTGATATTTATATATATTGCAAAATGATCACCACAATGTCTAGTTAATGCCTGTCCTCATACATGGTTACAGAATTTTTTTTTTCTTGTGATGAGAACTTTTAAGATCTACTCTCTTAGCAACTGTCAAATCTGCGTTACAGTATTATTAACTATAGTTGCCATGCTGTACATTACATCCTATGAAATTTATTTTATAACTGAAAGTCTATACCTTTTGACTCTCTTCACCCATTTTGCGCCACCCCAACCAACCCCAAGCCCCGGGCAACTGCCGATCTGTTCTCTGTATCTATGAGCTTGTGGGTTTTTTTTCTTTTTAGATTCCACATATAAAAGAGATCATAACAGTATTCATCTTTCTCTAACTTATTTCACTTAGCATAGTGCCCTCAGAGTCCACCCATGTTGTCACAAATGGCAAGATTTCGTTCTTTTTTTCTGGCTGAATAATAGTTCATTGTATTGCATACAAGTTTTCAACATAAACAATAACTAGTCCTCAAGGAAGAGGACTAAACAGCACCATTTGTCACACATAGTTCATCCTAGGTTCACTTGGCAATTGGGGTGACCATCTGTGTTAGCTAATTGACTTCACTGAGTGGAAAAACAAACTTCTCATATCTTAATGACAGGAGGCGGTTTTGCAACAAGGAGCAAGGCACCCACTTAAGTTATGCTCCTACCCTCCCGCAGAAATTGGGAGATAGGGGTGCTGTCTCCCATGATGTTTACATTTCAAAGAGATGGCTCGCAGATTCTTGAGAAAGACATTCCTGGGCCATAAAGCTCAAAAGAGGCTTATCTAGTTTTCAAAAGGATTTGTATATACATCAAAGAGAGAAGAAAGTCCTATAATTATAAGTTTTCTAAAGTAAATGCTCTAAGTAAAGGGAGGGGGGGAGTGGGATCTCTTCCCTTATTTCCAAAATGGGAGAATTAAGCCTCTTGTTTTTAATTTTTATTTGTCCTCACATAGGCAGTGAGTCAGAGAGGGAACCAGATGACATGAAAATGGTCAGAACTTAAGATTTTTCTTGGAGTGAGAGGGGGGTCCTGGGAAGTTTTGAGCAGACTAATGACATATTCCTTCAAGATTGTAGAAGGAAACCTTGTCTGCTGCGTGGAGAGTGGAGGAGGCTGCGCTGGGAGAGCTTGGGTGGAGGTCTCCGTCTTTGAGGGTGCTGCAAGGGCAGAGGAAGAGAACATTTGCTTATGATGCTGCAGGCGTTTGAGGGGGCACAGTGGAAGGGTTAGAGTTAGGAGGGGTGGAGCTTCAGTCAGATGAGTGAATGTACTGAGCTCACAAATGACTGATACCATTTAAAAACCAGAGCTCTTTCTTCACATTCACCTTCTCTTCCATTCTGTATTGTAAGGTGTTTGAGGATAGAGACTGTACCTAATGTTCGTTGAATGAAAGATTAACCTGCAAACTGTGCTTCATTATCATCTGAGGGAACAGATCAGTGTGTCAACTGGTTTGTCCCCTTTTCCTTTTCTCTCAGATATTTACTGAGCATCGACCATGTACCAGATGCTGGGATAAAATGAATGAGAAGCTTTCTCTGCCCTCAAGAAGCTCACTGTTTACTTGGGGAGATAGATGAGTGTATGGGCAATTTCAGTTCGAGGTGATAAATTCTGATAGCTGTATGCACTAACTTGCTCAAATAAAATTTATATGCAATTCCGTAATTATATCAGAGATATAAAAGTTATATCGGTGATGCTATTATTATCCAAAGAATCTCTGTTTATACTCGGGTCACTTTTGGCTTTGCCTTGAAACCCTTGTACTGCTTTAAGAAGTGAAGACTTCTTTTTCTCTCTCTTTTCCTTTCTTTCCAATATCTGAGGTGAACTGTCTCTGGCTCTATTGGAGACAAAAATCTTATAAGTCGGGCTTAATTTTAGATGCCTAGTCATGTTGTAAAAGAATTTCTATGAAGATCTGATGCTAAGGCAGGTATCTGTGTGTTTCCTCATTTAACAGAGGTTTAGAGAGAGGTTGCCATGTGCCAGCTACTGTTCTGGGAGATTCAGCTGTGAATAAAACTCAAAAATTCTTGCCTTCATGAAAATACACTCTAGTGATAGTTTTGGCAGCCTTGCCTCACCTATGGTGACATACAAAGAAGTTTTTCTCATTTAAGCCTGGTGGGGGGGGGGGGACTGGTGGCAGTGGTGGTTGTAAACATCCCTCCATAACCAAATTGCCAAGCGCTTAATAAGCAGGAATTACATCTTTACCTTGAGCCAACAGTGCTCCCCTCTGTGCCCCTCCTCCCCGTTTCCTCTTATTTTATTTACTGGGCCTCAAGCTTATTGTTTATTGCGCTTTCAAAATCAATCCTTAAGAATAAGATGTAAAAGAGAATGAATGACTGTGTGCTGGGTTTCTCTATGTTGTAGAGCAGAATGAATGTGGGTTTTACTTCAGAGCTGTTGCCAGAAATGAGCAGTAATTACGTCTGAAATTACAATAGAAATTGGGTTTAAAACTTAATAGAAAAAGAAGCCCTCGTGTCTGAGCACTAATTACAAACAAAAGTTAAGTAAGGACAGAAAGGGAGAGAAGTCCTTCAAAAAGCTAAGAACATTCAAATGTGTAACAGAGAGAAATGCTTTATTGGTAATCGTAGAAAATGGAGCAGATTCCTAGTAATACATCAGAACAGCAGGCATAATGCACATTGCTCTGGAAGTAATCTGTATACCCGTCTACTTCTGTGTTGTTATTAATATCGCTTTCTGATTTCACAGGTATTTAGGAGATTGAAGATTCAGGGAATGCAGGTTTAGATAGAAAATGGTAACACTTTCAAATCTGGGAGGCAGTTACAAGGCTCTGCCGTGTGCCAACTGTATGACTTGGTAAGCTAGGACCTTTCTCTACCTCAGGTTCCTTATCAGAAAAACGAAGGGCTGAATCAAGTGCTTTCTAGGATCCCTTATAGTTTCCAGCTTTAAATTTCCAGAACTTCTTTTGGGGTTTGGTATGAATATAGTTAGGCCCCCAGGGGTACATATATTAGGAGCAATTTCTATATTAGGATGGGCTTATACACAAACACACATAGACATATAGCACCCCCTAAGTTTTATGGTCAATATTTTCAATTCAGCAAATAATAGGGAATATTTTCCAGACTTAAATTTAATTTTGACATAGTTAAAATGTATGTCTTGTGAAAACTTCCTGCTTTCCTGAAGGAGAAATAACCCTGTTATTTATTAAGCACATAGGCTCTAAGTACCATTTATGGCATTGTTAATAGGTGCTAGAAACTGTGATAGGTGCTTATGGACCTTATCTTATTTAATACTGATGACAACTTTCCAAGGTAGATACTATATTGCCAATTTCCCAGTGAGGAACCTGAGATGGAGATTTGAGGTAACTACTCAAGGCTACTCAGTTTGCAAGTAGCCAACACAGCATTCAAATTTAGGTCTGGCTCCTTCGAAAGTTGGGGCTATTTTGTTCTTTTAGGTTCTAGAAATGTATTAAAAATAGTTGAATGCCTGTCTTGAAGCAGTTTCAGACTAATAGGGGAGACAAGAAAGACTAATATATGGTTCAATAGGAAAATGTCAGTGAAATGTCAAAATTATAAAAGTGCATCGAGGAGATTGTTCTCAGCCGAGGCAAAAAGCTCAGAGGTGAGAAAGGGTATGTTCGAGCAGGAGGTACAAGAAATCTAGGCGATTCTGTCTAGTACTTAGTAGAAGTAGAAATCTAAACTTTGGGGAAATAACTTGTTTTTGGAAACGCCACTTTTCAGAGAAGTGGTGTGTTGGAGGTGATTCAGATCTGTCCACTCCACGCTGTTGTGGGACGTGATGCCTAAGGAGTACATGATGATGACACAAACAGGAACTTCCACTTGTATATTAATTTATTCATTCATGTATTCCTTCAATACTTTCTCATTACATATGCATCCAATGCATTACATATTTCAATACGTATTCATTCAATACATTGAATACTTACTATAAATGTTTAATGTGTTTGATACAGACCGTACAAAAAATATAAGATTTAATTCCTACACACATCATAGTTTAGTGAGGAAGGCAGAAAAATAAACAATTATTATACAATGTGATAATTGCAACAACAGCAGAACAACTACAACAAGAAAGCGATTTTGTTGCCATGTACTGAACAGATCAAAGGAACTCACGGTTGTATTCAGTTGTTTACAAACATTATCTTATTTCATCTTGACAATGGCTCTGCAAGGCAGGTATTGCTATCCTCATTTTACGCACTTGGAAGCTGACACTTAGAGAGGATTAGTGACCTGCTTAAGGTCGTAAAGCTACTGAATGTGAGCAGGGTGCAGTGGAAGCACACAAGAGGGGCACCTAACTAGCAAGAAGGCCTCCTGGAGTTATTGATGTCCTCCCTGGGACCTAAAGAATGAGGACTAGTAGACATTGTTCTGGAGGAAAAAAACGGAGTTGGGGGTGCTGAAGATAGCGGAGGAAGGGATGGAATTGTTTCAGTGTTGACCTGGAGGCAGAAGAGAACTTGACTCACTTAAGAACTTACACACAAGTGATTCAGTGTGGCTGGAGGCTGAGGAGCACACAGAAGATCAGCAAGAGATGAGCCTGGAGAGATAAGCAGGTAACTACACACAAAGGACCTTGTATGCCTTGTGAAGAAGCTAGAGTTGTGAGAGGCCTCAAATTACCCAACATCCTGGAATCCTCCTTAATATGGACTTGAGGATGGTTTCTGACTGCCACCAGTTCTCCTAGGGTATGGGCAGCTCCAGTGGTCTGCTATCTGTCCATTAGGCCATTTTATTTCTTTTGGGATCTTGCCTTTTTTGGTTACGCTTCTTATAGAACTCCATATAGCTCTACAGTTGATAAGGAACAAAATTCCCATTGCCTTGCCTTCCACTGGAAGGTCTTCAGTCTGGCAGCTTTTGCATGCCTCATCTTAGTGTCTGTCTAACCCAGAAAAGTCTGAGTTCCAGCATCCTTGAGCAGAGAACATAATTCTAGACCCTACATAATCATCCAGACTTTAGGTAACACCATCCAGAGAACCTGGAGCCTCGCCATCCATCAGAGACAAGGATGCTCTCCGAAGGACAATCAAGTCAAGTCTTCTGCTGACTCCCAGGAGTGTCTACCCATCACCCTGTTTCTGCTTAGGCTAATTTTCTAGGAAATCTTGCAGCCAGCTAAACCCATCATGCCTCAGTTCCCTGTTATTCTTGATCACCATCCACGATCTGAGCCTCTCTGATCAGAGTTCAAGTGGTAAAGCATCAACTCAGGAGCCACATCAGCCTTTGTTTAAATCCCAGTTATTTTCATTTAGTTCAAAGAATTTTTAAATTTCTTCCTTCCTTAACCTATGGGTTATTTAGAAGTGTAGTATTTGGTTTCCAAATATTTGGGTTTTTTAAATAGTTCTTTTTGTAATTAATTTCTAATTTAATGTATTGCGGTCAGAGAAGATATTCTGTATTATTTGATTTCTTTTAAGTTTATTTGAAACTTTTATGGTCCAGAGTATCACCTATCTTGGTAAATAGTCCATTGCAATTAAGGGATGTATATTCTACTGTTGTTCAGTGCAGTACTCTCTAAATGTCAATTAGAGTGTCAATATTTAACTCTTCTATATCCTTACGGATTTCCAATCTACTTGTTCTACTGTTATTCATATAGTGATGTTAAATATTCAGTAATAATTTTAAATTTGTTTATTTATCCTGTAAGTTCTATCAGTTTTGCTTCATATATTTTGACCTCAGTTATTAGGTGCATAAATGGTCAGGATTGTTATGTCCTCTTGATGAATTGACTCCTTTATCACTAATGAAATGGTATTAATTATTTTTTATAATTTTTCCTCTGAAGTCTACTTTGCCTGATAGTAATATAGTCGGTCACTCCAGCTTTGGATTATTGTTAAGATGGCATATTTTTTCTCAGCCTTTTACTTTTAATCTATTTACATTTATAGCTGGTTTCTTATAGGTAGTAACTATTTTGATTTTGATGTTTTATCCAATATGACAAACTCTCTCTTTTAATTAAAATCTTTAGAACATATGTATTTGATGTAATTATTGATAGGGTTGGGTTTAAATGTACCATCTTGTTATTTGTTTTCTATTTGTCCCATCTGCTCTTTGTTCATTTTTTCCCTCTTTTTCTTCCTTTTTTGGGATTAATTTACCATATTTACATATACTAATCATATATATTTTATCTCCTTTTTGGCTAATTATTTATAAATTTTTGTTTATATTTTAGTAATTGCTTTAGAGCTTATAGTATATATCTTTAATTTATCACAGTTTACGTTCACTTTATGTTAGAACCTTACAACTGAATACTTCTATTTCTCAACTCCTAGCTTTTGTGCTTATTGTTGTTATGTATTTCTGCATTTGTTTTAATCCAACAATACATTGTAGTTGTTTTAGTTTTTGATTTAAACAGTCAATTATTTTTTGTACTCATTTAAAAATTGAGAAAAGTTATTTATAGTTACCTACATATTTACTATTTCTGGTTCTTTTCATTTCGATCCAGATTTTCATCTTATATCATTTTCCTTCTTTGTAAAGGACTCCCTTTAACATTTTTGGTAATATAAGTCCACTGATGATGAATTCTTTCAGCTTTTGTATGTCTGAGCACATCTTTGTTTTGCTTTTTTTTTCTTTCAACAATTTGAAGATGTTACTCCACTGTCTTTCTTCACTTCAGATATTTTTCCATCCACTTCAGCCACTCACCCCCAGGACCACACCTTGAACTTACTTATTTATTTGTGCATTGGACAAATATTTATTGAGCATCTTTTATTTGCTGGGAACTTTCTTATTTTCTGGGGGTATAGCAATAAACAAAACATATAAGGTCACTGTTCTCATGAAACTTAGTCAGAATATAGACATGAAACAATAAATGGTAGAATAACGAATGCTACCAAAGATGAACAAGCATGTTATGGCCTTAAATCATGGGAACTTCTCATGCCTAAGGGCTTCTTCTTAAGGATGTATCTTCTAACATGAGACCTAAAAAATGAGTAGGAGTTAGCAAAGTGAAGTGGATGAAGAGGGGAAAGCAGGGAATATGGTGGAGAAGAATTAGCTCGTTTGAAGGCTCAGAGGCAAAAGCCAACAGTGTATTCAAGAGTGAGGATGGGAGAGAGAGGGAAAGGAGAGGTAGAGGAAGAAGGTGAGGGAGAAGGAGGGAGGGGAAGTGAGAGAGAGGGAGGGACAGAGAAGGGGAAGGAGAGGAAATAAAGAAGTAAGGGGATGGACTCAGTCAAGGCATCAGGGCATGCTAAGAATTTTGGACTTCTTTTTTAAAGGGTAACCAGAAGGCAACTCAGGGTTTTAAGCAGGAGAGTAACATGATCAGATTTGCATTTTAAAGACATCTCTGGCTGTGGAGAATGGATTTGGTGTGGAATTAACAGAGATGGAGAGACAGAATGGATAATTTTGTGACACTAATTAGAAGCCACTGTGATGGTCCAGGAGCAAAGTCATGGTGGCTTGGGCTGCATTGATGGCTGGGTTATAGAGCTCTTTAGGAATAGAACCTAAGTGAATTTAGGTTGGAGGCATGGGCTGGGGGCAGAAGCCAGAGCCCAGAGGTGCCCAGGTTTCTAATTAAGCTAGTAATGGTGCCATTTGCTGGGGTAAGAATATTGGAGGAGGAACATGTTTTGGGGATAGTTTTAGTTTTGGATTATGGCATTGAACTGCATAGGAGACAGTTTTTCTATCTCTGACAAGGTTTCCATTTGATCAACTCCTTTTCAAACCATGTGGGTTCACTTTCATTCTTATAATTTTTCTAATGAAAAGTGACACTCCTAACCCTGTGTCTCTTAAACAAGAGGTTTACTAATCTTAATTGAATGGGTATTTAATATGGCAAGAATACTGTACATGTTAGCCAGGAGGGTCCTAGCTTTGGGTTATTTTATATTCTTATAACTATGCCCCTTATTCTGTATTTTCTTGCCATTTTCTGCATGGTTATGTCCAATATCTAAGTGGTTAAAAGCATGGAATCTGGAGCCAGCTTGCCTGAGTGAATTCTGTCTCCGCCATGCAAGTTGTGAAACTTCAGTTTGCTCATCTGTAGAATGAGGATAATGCTGGTATCCACCTCACAGGGATTATTATGAAGACTAAATAAGTCAAATTTTCATAAAGCATTTAGAAGTGTTCGTGAAACACAACTGGAAGGAGTGGTTTACAAGCTGATACTCTGACGCTGATTAATTTATGTCAAGTCACGGACCCTGAAAATTCCAAGGGAACCTTTTTTTTAAAGCAAAGTTTATAGTACCCAGAGAATCAGGCTGCACGGATAACTACTATCCGTCTCTATTTCAGGCTAGGGATGTACTTGCTCCTTCAATTGCCGACATCAGAAGAAAGATCAGCGCAGTGCATTATTTTCCTATATCATTTAAGTCTTGGTACTTCTCCTAGTTGATGGCTTTTTGGCTTTCATCCAGTGAGTGAGTGAGAGAGAGAGATGTATCTTTTTTTTAGATCAGTTTTGTTTTTTCTCTTTTAAGTGCTAAACTGAAAACAAGTGCTTCCAAATTGCTAAGTTTACTTAATTTGAGAGGACATTTGCAATTGCTTTTCTCAAGAGAATAGTCTTCTAGATTATTCTCTTACCAGTTTGGAGAGGGGAGATTCTGGGTTGGGTAGACTATTCACTTTGCCAAAATGGCCTTGACGTGGGGAAAAAAACCTGCACACTTGATCAGGGTGTGGATGTTTTTCTCGGTGTTGCCTTTGATTTCTCTGTTTCTAGCAAATTCAAATGGAAACAAATAATGATCAGACTATTTTGGAAGGTTGGTAAGTTCTGCTAGCTAATAATGAATTCTGTTTAGCTGACTATATATTAACACATGCAAATACCTGCTATTTCTTACGTTGGGGAATCATTAATCTGTTCTCATTCTCCTCCTTAAGATTATAAAGAAAATGGAACTCCTGGGATTAAAACATCTTTATACGGGGAATATTACTTATTGGTTGATAGCATTGCACTACCATTATTATAGCCATATTTTAATTTCAGTTATTCCTATTGAGGCGATTTTACTTTTATAATAAAGATTTCAAATGAATCAGGATATAGAAGCGAGACAGATGCAAACCAGATCATTTGATTCTTAATCTACTTTAATGAAAGTAAATGAGAGAAGTTTTGATGCGGGGTCGGTGAGCCGAGGAGTCGAAAGAAAGATTTCTTAGACTCTCAAGATCTGGCAGTAGTGCTCTTTTATTTAGAGAATAGTGTGGAATAGCATGGGGACAGGACCCATGGGCAGTCAGAGCTTCTGCTGCCCTGAGTTGAGGGTTAGGGCTAATTTTATAAGGCATGGGTACGTGACTTATTTTTACTGGAAAAAAGAAAAGATGATGTAAAAAGTCATTAAATGATTTCAGTGCAGATGGGGTCTGGTTATTGTGCGGTCATGTAACTTTAGATACGAATCTGGCCATATAGATCGGCATGCAGGTGAGGATGCCCCGGGCTTCTCTCCCTGGGGCAGTCCTAATTCATACCATAAAAAAAGTCCACTGGGTCGTATAGTTTGGCATGTAGGCCAGGTCACCTTGGGCTTCTCTAGCTGGGGCAGTCTTAATCCACATCAGTTTGAGAGGTTAATTTTGATAGCTTTAGGGCTTCTATATGTAAGGAGGGGCTAAAGTCTTAATTAGTAACTTAATAAGTACTTGAAAAACACAAAGCAAAAGCCAATTCATAGAGTTAATGTGTGATCACCATATCCCATAAAAATAAAAACAAATATCATCATAATCAAGTTTTGGAAGGAATGTGTTATTTGAGATTTGCAGGAGTAAAGAAGTGTCGCCAATTATTCTAACTGAAACTACTTTAGTAATTAATTCATTTCCCTAGATATTTACCCATTTATTGTGCTGTATTACGATGTTAATATTTCTCTTTACAATTGCGATTATTATAGTTGTGCTCTGGGAAAAACCTATTAAAATATGTTCTTAATTAATTTGTACGTCTATAATTCTAATACAAAGGCCCATTTAAAAAATGATTTGTTCATTTATATATTTTCAACTCATTAATGGTATATAAATGATTTCCCTTTTATTGTTTTTTAAGTTAGTAGAAAAAGATTTTAAATAGTAGAAGAATTCCAAAGTTATAAAGGCAAATTTAGGGAATTAGATAAGAGCTTTTAATTCAGCATATTAACCTGGGGGGCCCAATTGTTCATTTCTGAGCTACCTCATTTGTGTGCTCTGGTCATCAGTCAAAAGATATTTGATATCTTTATCCATGTAAATACTGTTTGTGAATTTATGCTAATTGACTGTGGATTCTTATGTAGATATAATACGATTGGTGATTGGCACCTGTTCTCAAAATAGTAGACTACGTTTCCGTTTCCCGGGGGGAGGGGGAGATGTGGTGAGGAAACTTTTCCCGTAGGAGCAGGGAGATGGAAGGTGGATGCTGAGCCCAGTCTCTTTGGATTGGGCTGACAGAACTAGAGCCAACTAACGGTGTTTTTCTGAAATCACTACTTTTCTGCAAGTCTAGCCTGCTGGAAGGCTCAGAGTTACCCTTGTCTATACTGAAGTCTGGAACTGTCAACGGGTGGTGCCCAACGGCAGCCGGGGACAGATGGATTGGCACCCCTCAGCCCCCAACTCGCTGACAAGTTTTGTCCTGCTCATTTCGTTAATTTAGAAATAATCAGACCCTGCACCTGACAGGGTTAATTATTTTGAATCCTACTTATTTTGTTTACTTGATATAAAAACAATATATGTGTATATGAGAAAAATATCTACAACTACTGTAAAAGTTGACAGGAAAAAAAGTCTCTTGACAAGACAGTGGGATTTCTCAGCAGTAATATGAGTTTTTTGAATTTTTGCAAAGGGAAGGACACTTCATGGATTTGTTTAAGTAAGGTGGAATGCTATCAGATGGTATCAAACAATGTGTTTAATCACAATCTTGCACTTTTTAGTACTTCCTGCCTCTGGTATATTATTACCTCCAGGAATATTCTGGAATATATAAACTTATTTGGGGCTTGGGCTCAGAGTGGGCTTCTAGAGTGGTTGTGTGTGGAGCAGATCCGCTCCCTCTTAGGAGTGGGGACTCCTGGAGGAATTGTCTAGCTATGGTGTGTGCCTGGTCACTCCTATTTTATTCAGACTTTTGCTGGAAATAAAATTAGTGGATATTTTAGGCATCTTCCAAAAGATACCGGGTGCCTACAAAGAGTCAGGTAGAAAAGGACTGGCTATGACCATTAGTGACATATAATAATTTTCTTAAAGCTCATGAAGTGAAACCGCCTGGTTTCTGTCCATTTATCTCAGACAAATGAAAAATTAATTATCCTGCACTAAGTGAAATGATAAGAAATGAATACTCCATTTCAAAATCAAGTTGACAGTCTCTTGATAACCCAGAGAATCTAGAAAAAAATGCAGTTTCTTCCTATACATTGGAATTTTTCAGCCTAGTGTATCATGAATGTGCTAACTGGTTAGCAAGTGAAATTGCATCTCTGTTTCAAGATTTTCTTACAACTTTATACTATTACAAAGTCACACTAATTCCAGCTTTAATTGTATATATTCCCTATATATAGTTCATGGGGAATTTTGACAAAGTTACATTTTGGGGTCAGAGACTAATTTTCCTAAATGAACTTGTACACTTGTCTTACTCTTAAAAGTGATTTTAAGGAGTTATGAGGAACCTTGCTAATTCAAGTGTGGTCTGTGGACCAGCAGCATTGACATCACCTGGGAGCTTGTTAGCAACGCAGAACCTCAGGTTCCATCCTAGACCTATGGAATCAAAGACTCTGGAGCAGTGGCGCAGCAATCTGTGCTTTAACAAGGCCTCCAGGTGATTCTGATGCACGGTAAAGTGAGAGAATCTCTGCCTTAGAGGACAGGCATCTTTCCTTGCTCTCTTCCACCTGCCAACACTGCTGTTTTCCCCACAAGTATTGCTGCTGTGACCTGGGACTGGCAAACTTGAATCATTAATTAGTTAGAAAGTGTCTATGATCAGCATTCTTTTTCCTTACTTTATGTGTGTCCATAGCAATTCTCCAGTGTTGAGAGGTGTTCAGAATGATCAAATACAGAAATTTTCAGTAGGTTGGGAATCCTGCAATTAGAAAAGAAGATGAGAGAGCACTATAAGATGTCAGCTGATGATTACAGTGATTTTTTTTACCCTGTGCCTGGTGAGAAAGTTTGGCGCTGGCCACAATTACTCTTAGTTGATTATATCACACTGGTGTTTTTGATCCTGAAGACAAAAGGAGACAATTCCAATAACAGAATAAAAACAACAAAAAACTCTCTTTTGGATAAATGGACCAGTATTTAGATGTTCAGGGGGAGGGAAATCAGGGAAGAAGAAGAAGAGATAAAGAAAGCAGATTGGTGAAAGTACTTTTTCTTTTATGGCAAAAATGACAGCAGGCCACATACTCTTGGATTTTTAATACCCAAATAATAAAACAAAAAATGGTTAGGCATCCAAATTGTTTTCTATTCATTACCTCCATAGTGGCAATTTCATTATGCATCGATTAGATTACAAAGGAATTTATCATTACAGTCCAGAGCAGGATTCTTTGAAATTCCCAAAATCTACTTTTCATTTTGTAAAAGGAATTTTCTCTTTGGAAAAGGATTTCTCACTTCCCTAAATTCAGTAAGCCAGATGAATTGCTAGAATAAACACTTCCTTTCTTATTTTAGTCTCCCTCTCCCCAAAACTAGCTAGTTAGTGCTCCTTCTTAAATGAATTTTGAGATATTACATACAATTCTTTCCACTTCAAACAGCTTAAAAATGCAAGGCTTTATTATTTATAATGAATCTAAATTTTCCAGTATGTTTCTTTTCCTTTAGAGATAATTTTCACACCTACTTTACCTAGAAAAAGTAAGTTTTAGACATCTCATAATTTAAGGGAACAAACAAGTATGTAAACAAATTTCCAAATAGGTTCAATCACTCTTCCAAATTGTCATTTTCTTGACACATTCTTAGTGAGACAGGACAAAATATTTTAAGTAGTTCAGATAACTTAGTGTTGCTGCAAGTAGCTATTGCCATAACAGAATGTTCTGAGTGGTCTTTTCTGTGGCTTTGACAGCTCAATGAAATAACAGAGGCTTGACAGACTTCACTGATATTGGAAAACAATAAAACCAATATATTCTACAGATGGAACATTAAATTCAGTTCCCATCATGTTATCTTTGGTGGCTGTTCATGCGCCGGTTAAGAATCCCTTGGCATTTCCTTGAAACAATATCCAATAACTGTGCTCTCTAGACTAACATTAATTTTCCTTTTCTTACTTTTTTTGTGGCCAAATTTACAGCACAGTGCTTTTTAATTTCCTTACTTGGTCACCATATTACTCATAAATGTTTTCCAGTTTCTGAAGTGAGAAAAGTGATTTTTCAGAAACATGTATCTGGTACTTAAACATTAATAAATAGAGAGATTTTATGTCTTAATGTTAATCAATGAGTAGACAAACCCAGGAGATTTTAGTACTATTAGATGGTGCTTTTTCAAATTGGTCTAGGTAAAGCTAAGCTAGAATATTCTGTTTTATGAGCAGAGAAATCCCACAGTTGGGTCTACCATGTTAACTCACTCCTTTAGGTTGAGTTAGCTTTTCCAGCTAAATCATCTCCCTTGCTCCCAGGGTCTTCTCTTTCTCAATCTGTCTTCCATGTGGCCACCATGGTTATCATCCAAACATATTACTTCATTTCTCTACTTAGAAGGTGCTGTTGGTTCCCCATTGCCAGCAGGACAGTCATCATAATCTTGTTCTCATACAGTGTAAATGTCTTTTCAAGTTAGGGATAATGTCCCAGCACCATTTTCTACTTCTTCTACTCATGTCTTCTATCTTCTAGCCACATGAGACTTTTTGCTGATCTTTGAACTTTCCATGTCCTGGAACATTCATGTGTTGTTTCATGTTTTGTTACCTTTGAGTAAACTCTCTTCCTTAGGGCCTACACCCCTCCCATAGTGCCATGTAATTAACAGAGGGTGACCTAGTTCTCAAGTAAGCCAAGATATCTGGTCTTGAAGGCCCTTCCCAGAAACAGGATTTCTTTCTGCAACATGGGAGAGTACCTAGCGTCCACAAATCTCCTGCCTAAAGTCCTTTTATTTAGAAATCATGCTTGCTGTGCTCTGGATAAAAGAAAAGGCAGCAACTTGCCCCTCAGATTAGAGCATGCAGTAAGGGAGTCGTGATTGGAAAGCACCGTGGGCCAATAATTTTCACTTGGCTAAAAGCAATAAAAATGGTCATAACACCTCTCTCTGTCCCCCTTCACCTCAGAATGGTGACTTTGACCACAGTGGTCCAGCTGTGGGTAGCAGATGACCTCTCTGCTCATTACAGAGAGAGTGATACCGGCTTCATGGCTTCGCACCACTTGGGCACTTTAAGAATTCTACCTTCAGATAGAGGGCAGAGGCAAGGCAGATAATATATGGATATTGCTTGCTACCATATTTGATAGAAAGTTCAGGAAAACTAAGTCTTTAGTAGCTAGACTTTGCTTCTGCAGTTTTCTTCTTGTCAAAAAAAAAAAAAAATCACAAAAGGGCATTGGCCAAAGAGAAGAGGCATTCCAGCTTTGTAGAACCAAGAATACATTCTATTCCCTTTGTATGGAATTATCAATTCCCTATTTTCTGGCTGATCACCCATCCCTTTTGAAGTTTTCTGATTCTTCCCCAACAGGGAGAGCAGCTCTCTACTGAGCTGTGCTCCGTCAACTGTGCTCCATCAGTCTGCTTTTACAGAGGTTTCGTTTTATGTATGCCACTGCTGTTTGTTCAGGTGTCCTCCTCACTAACCTGTATCTCAGCCACCTCGGTATTTTCAGCACGTAGTATGCTGCTTGGCCTAATGTAAGTAGGTACGTAATAAATATTGAGTAAATGAAAGACATGGCACAAACGAACAAAAAGAAGTTAAGACATCTTTAAATTCTGCTATGTTGTTAAATTTTCCCTATTGCATTTCACAAGTGAAGCAAAGTAACTTTTATTACATGTAATTTATTTCAAATTAACACTTAGTGAGTACCTTAGAAAGCGCTGGGCTACACACTTTGAGTGACATACAGATACCTAAGTCTCCAGTTAATTCTGGAATTATTTCTAATATATGCTTTTTAAAAGTAATAGTAGGGACTAAATGAATTTGGGTTGAATGAGATGTTTCTTGAATATTTTCAAAAGAACTGGGCCAGTTGGCAAACCCATTTATTCATTTAACAAACATTTATCGAGCACCAGCTATGGGCCAGGCTTGGTGCTTGGGTAACAAAGATTAATAACACCATCAAACACAATCTCTATTTATGGAATTTACAATTTAGTGGGTGAGAATAATTAAACAAATAAGTACAGAAATTGTTTGGAAAGTTGTGGTAAATGCTAGGAAGAAAATTATCGAATATAATAATGCTTATATGTTTTTTGTCTTGGAAAGAAACACTATTTACAAATTGATTATCTCAACACATAAAGAAAGGTATTTGGAAATTTATTCAAGATATCTTGAAATCTTGGCAAATGCTATATAATCAGAATCCTTCAGTTATCTTTAAAGGTAATAATAAATGAGATGTTGTTACAGCAACCATTTTGATAACAGGGATGAATTAACCTATTTTCTATTGAATTTTATTCATGGTACATGCAGGAGAAGCAAAAACTCATATATGTATCTCAACATCAAGGAGACAATAGCCATACATTTCCAGCTCATCAGCAGCTTCCCTATTAGATCTGGCTTTCATTTTATCTTTAATGCTGTTGTGTTACAATGGCAAAAGCATTGAATTGGAAGCATGTTGAAGAATTTTATTATCTTTTAAAATCTATTGTTGAAGAGAATTGGGGTTGAATGCTTGTTGATAAATGTTAACAGTAATATGAAGTGTCTAGAAGTAGGCATCCATTTATCTATTCGTGTAAACATCCTCATCCATTACACATGGAGGAAAAAATGGGTAAGGTTGGGAGAAAGTAACAGAACACTCATTAGGGCTGATTATATTAATGCTATTTGACCTGAATTTCATAGACCTGCTTATTTTTTGAGCATTTATTGATTTTCCTAACGGGAACAGCATTTATGCTCCCATAATAAGAAGATCCAGAAAGAGCTATGTCTGAAATTTAGAATATCTTTCAAAGAGAAGATGATATGTGCATTCTCCATCAGTTATTATTTCTAGGCACTTCATTTTTTTGTGGGGGGAGGGGCGGAGATCAGCCCTGAGCTAACATCTGCTGCCAATCCTCCTCTTTTTGCTGAGGAAGACTGGCCCTGAGCTAACATCCATGCCCATTTTCCTCTACTTTATATGTGGGACGCCTACCACAGTATGGCTTGTCAAGCAGTGCCATGTCCGCACCTGGGATCTGAACCAGTGAACTCTGGGCCGCTGAAGTGGAACGTGAGCACTTAACTGCTGTGCCACTGGGCTGGCCCCTAGGCACTTCCATTTATGATAACGATATTTGTTTGTGAGAACTGAATGTCCCCAACCTTCACGCATTTAGCAAACATTGGTTGAGCATCCATTATGTGCCTAGTCCTGTTCTTGGCACTGGGTGTACACATCTCTTCTATGAATCTGAGGGAATGTACACACCATCATCAATCATCACAGTAGTGTTAATTTTGTCTCACGTACTCTCATTGTGTTGGCTCCTTTCTTTATGTGGTATGTTTGGTTGGGGAGAAGTTTGCAAGAAGACAATAAAATGAATATTGAAGTTCTCATTCTGAATTTGATTTAAAACTAAAGAATCCTTTAATATATATTATTTCTGAATTAGCTGAGACTCTATCTTGGGAATACAACCCAAACTAGCTTTTGCTTGCCTCTGGGTTACCTCTGTTCTTAGGCTGACCTTCTCCTAACAGGGAACTCCCAGCTTCCCAGGCTTATATTGTTCTTGTTTTTGATCAGCTGATGATTACCTCTTTCCTTTGCATCAGTCTCCCTAACACTCTTTTTGGGTCTGCCTGGGCCATGGAAAACCCTAGGGCAAGATGTTCTGATTGGTCAACTTGGGTCTTGTGCCCACCTCTGAAGAGAGAAAGATAAGCAGAAAATACGGACAGCTTTTACAGAATGACATGAGTTGAGAGAAGGGCAGTGTGCTAATGGGAAAAAAAGGTGCTGTTACCTGAAGAAGGACTAAAAGATGCTGTCAGGCAAAAATAACAGATGTCTACCACAAATATATGTAAAAGTCGATTGTTTTTGTAACTTATCTGAAAAAAATCCTAAATATATTAGATGTAATCTAGAACATAATATCACTTTGCAAAATAAATTTGACCAAAGATTGTAAAATCAGGAAATTCTAAGTTATGTTAGAAATCACCTCTATTTAAAAGATCAGTTACCTTTTCTTCTTTGTTGAATGATTAGGCATTTTAGAAAGAGCTCTCTTCTATTTATCTTTGATAGATACATTGTTGGGTAACTTTTAATTTTGATATAATTTCAAAAATTATAAAAAGTTGCAGGAATAGTACAAGGGACACTTGTTTACCCATATACATTTTCCCAGGTTCATTAATTGTTTACATCGTTTATCATTTACTTTATTATTCTCTCTTTCTCTTTTTCTGAATGTTTTGAGAGTAAATTGGAGGAACCACACTCCTTTACCCTTAAATACTTCATTGCAAGGACATTAAGAACAAGGACATTTTCCTGAATAACCTCAATATAGTTATCAAAATCAGGAAATTTAACACTGATACAATTTATTATCAAATTTAGAGCCCATACATATTCAAATTTTGTCAGTTGTCCCCAAAATTATGGTTATTTATTTTCTCACAGTCCAAGATCCAATCCAGGGTCGTGCATTGCATTGAGTTTTCTTGTTTATTTAGTCTCTCTTTTAATCTTGGAAGAGTCTCTCAAATTTTCTTTGTGATTCTTGACCTTGTTTTTTTATGAGTACAGGTCAGTTATTTGAAAGAATGTCCTTCAATTTGGGTTTGTCTCATGTTTTCATGATTAGATTTAGGCTATGTATTTTTGATAAGAATAGCCAAAAACTGATATTGTGTCCTCAGTGTGCACATGATGTTGGTTTCTCTCAATATTAGTGATATTATGCACAAATGCATATATATAATCTACATTTCTATAAAAAACTATGAGTTTATTCTGATGCCGCCAATATTAATACATTCGTTCAGCATACACTTTTGTTTAGTTTACACAACATGCAAAGCCCCTTATTAGTCACTCTAGCGAATTCAGGAAGAGTAGCAGAACATATCTGTGTCAGCAGAGTGTTGTTAATCTGACAGACTTCTTTCATTTGGTTATGAAAAACATAATTTATTAACATTTATAAGCAATCTAAGAATAAATCAGTATTCAGTTCATTAAAGAAACCCATAGAAAAGTTGTTGTGTAAATTGAGTGCTTAATGTACCTAAAAACACAAAGCCCATGAGGTGTAGAACAGTGTATAGGATCCCCAGGTGGCTACAGGAAAGACACCCTTGTGGTTAGTCTTCTGAAGCTGATGCATTATTGTACTTGAGGCGTGTTTGCTTTTCAAATATGATCTACAAAGATGTTAGAGCAGATGCAGGTTGGTCTACAAAAAGACCACTGAAATACCGGGTTGCAGAAAGAAATTAGCTTCATCAGTTATCCATGAAATTATAATTATAGGGAAAATTCTCCATGGCTGAATTTATGTTGGAATGTTTTCCATTCTGTACTGACGTTCCTGACTGCTAAATGTAACATCCTGCAACCTACAAGTAGCAGTAGTACTGAAAAGTTTTAGTTCTTTGGCTTTCGTATTAGTGAAAGACCTTGTCTTTCTTGTCAATCCTTGTAGCATGCTCCATAAATTTTATTGATGGCTTTTGATTCAGATGATTGAAAAGAATTCAGCTGCTTCTTTTTTTACTCTCTAGACTTTCTTTAGTGAAGAGGAGCTGTCAGGCAATGTTTTAAAATTATAAGATAAAGGTTATGTCATTTCGTTATGAAGCAGAAACATTCACATGTACACTGTATCTGTGGCATCCTCCATTATTTTACAGTAAATGAACTGGAATTGCTTTTCTTAAAAACAACAGCAAAATCTATGAACTATTGATAGGACAATCTTTACTTCAATTGAAACTCATTAGCTCTTGGACAACACACCTTATACCCCATTAATAATAGAAAAGGGAGAGTCAACTATTTTACCATTTGGCTTACTGTCGTAACTATACTCTGCTCTGAGAAAATAAATAAAGATAATAATAGTTAACTCATGAAGTACTTATTATGTGTCCGGAAACATTCTAAGTGTGTTGTTATACATGTTAGTTCATGTAAGCCTCCTAAGACTTCTATGAGGTGGATACTGACATTTTTCCAATGTTCACATGTGGCACAGAGAGGTTTAATTACTTTCCAAAGCCACACGGCTAGAAAAGGCAGAGGATTTACCAGCCCTCTTTAAGGTATTTTTTCTCTCTTATATGTGGATAAAGCATCATCTTTATATTATATAGCAATGTTATCTTTTCTGTTAGAATTATTCCTTCCTCTTGTTTTATTGTATAAAAGAAACTGACTTTATATAGGGGCTTTGTAGGGTGGGTCCACTCTGAACACTCAGATCCTGATTTAATACCTTCTCTGTCCACAGGTTACTTTATTTAGATTTTCATTGTGTATTTTTGTCTTAGTATTGATAATCCCTTGTTTTTGTACTATGCATGTTTATGATGTCACTATTTTAACATGTGGCCACTAGTAATTGGTGTCTTTGTTTATTTGTTACTTTTGTTTTTCCCTGGGAATAGTCTATATGAAAATTTTATGTCTGAAATAAACATAATACTTAGTAGTCCAGAGTCCTGTTATTAGATGAGCTCTCACAGTTTAGGATGCTATAAAGATTTTTAATTGACAGTTTCTTAATTTAATTGTAAATTTTTCTGTAATTTAACTCTGAAGTTCTTTTCTAAATCATTGAAATTTAGCCTGTGTGGTTTAGCATGTTAAAAGAAAAGCCCAATAAAATTACACTCTTATGATACCCTATAGGGTATTATATTACCTTTTATTAGCACCACTTTGGCAAATAGTAGTTAGGGTGGTTTACCTACCTATAGCAATTGCACACACACACTAAAATCCACTTGTTTGTCTAAACAACTTTGGGGTTATCTTTTTAAAAAAATAGGTGGTTTACAATATATTATTTATTAGCACTTAAAAATTCTCTATCTGAAAAATAGTCCTTTGTTTGGTAACCAAACAAAGTGGTTTGATCTCAATGCTGTTTTTTCCCTAAAGGTGCATTTCACAGATGTTTGAATGTGCCATTTATAGGGGGACAAGATTTGATATCTGAAACTATTTTCCTGTGAGTTTATTTTGTCATTTTCATAATCAACACAAGCTGTCAAAATATATGTATCTATAAGCTTATTTCTGATTTCTTAATCAGTTATATGTAAAATTTATTTAAAAATAAATCTGTTCAAGATATAGGAGAAGTACTTTTTGTACCTTCTAGTGGTACAGAACATTTGCGGGGTTTGTGGGTGATAAAATAGACTGTTACATATGAGAACAAAGTAGTCGTAAATGACCAGCCCTCATAACAGAGTTAAAATTCTTATCGACATCTTGAAAGTTTTGGTGTATGTGTTCAAGAGTTTATTTGATTTAGAGGACTTTAATCAGGATATAAATTCTTCCACTTTTTCTGACTCTGTAGTACATGTAGATTACATGAACGCATACTTGATCCAGGGTACTAGAATAAGTATTGTGTGTGATACAGAAGTTTGACACAGTCTCTGTTACGATGATGCTTATAGATGTTTGGGAGGTGTGACAATTCTCAGAAACATAAGGCAAACTTTGGTAGGTGCCCTCATAGAAGAAGAGGTCTCCTACAGTCGACAGGCTCAGAGAAGCCACTGTAAAGCATACAGCACGTAAGTTGGGCCTTGACCATCAGGTATCATTTTAACAAGGAGTGATGGGGGGTATTCCAGCTGGAAGAAACTGTAGGGAAGAAGTTGTGAAAGTGGAAAAGCATAAAATATACAGTATGTTTGGATCACAGGATAGGAAATAGTGTTGAAAAAGTTAGGAGGGGCCAGAGCATTGAGGGCCTTCAATGCCTTCTCTGGGAACTGCACATTTTATTTAATTACCAATAAAATGATTCAAGATTTTGATCAGAGTCTAGGGAGTTCAATGTAACAATTGTGTATTGATATATTTAATGAAAAATACTGATAAAATTCTATGAAATGAACAATAATGCTTTAAAATTTGACCATAACTAGTATTTGTTCTTCTTTAATAAATTCAATTACATCGATTTCATACAGTAAAACACAACAAAATTATATAGCTGAGATGATAATTTTATGAAGATGACAGTGATTATGATGATGATAATACTCTATTAATAATTACAGTATCTATAAAACTCCAAGTCAAATGCTGGAAGTATCTCATTTAATATTTTACTTTGAATGCTCTCTTGAATAGTCTCGTATCAAATAAATTATGAGTTTAAACGTACAATCTTATTTCCCTAGATTCATATTGAGTTTGACCTTTGTGACTTCCTAGGATATATTTTATTTCCCTTATGGATAATTGATGTTTACAACTTAATGTTGGTATTTGTCTAAAGATAATTTTCTGATTCTTTTTCTGTATTTTGGTGAGGAAGATTGGCCCTGAGCTAACATCTGTTGCCAATCTTAGTCTTTTTGCTTGAGGGAGATTGTCGCTAGGCTAACATCTGTGCCAATCTTCCTCTATTTTGTATGTGGGATGCTGCCACAGCATGGGCTGATGAGCAGTGTGTAGATCCGTGCCCAGGATCCGAACCTGTGAACCCAAGGCTGCTGAAGCAGAGCGTGCGAACTTAACCTCTACATCCCTGGGCCAGCCCTGATTATTTCTTTTTGAGCACAGTAATAGTCTCAAAATTCACTATTGCTTAATAATACTAGAAATATATATACAGGCAATTTGATATATTAGAAAGAGCTCTGAAATGGAAACCAAGACTTGTGGCCCCGCCATTAAATTAGTTGTTGCCTTGAGGTGACCCTGAAAGCCGTTGTTTCCTTGTTTGTTAAATAGAGAAATAATTCCATCCACATAGGTTTTGGGGGGATTAAATTGGATAATGGATTTAATGTACATGTTCAAAAATCTTAGCTATTGTTATTAGTGTAACTTTATCACTATGAATCTATGTTGTTATAGTTTGAAAATGTTTCCTGCTATTCAGATTCCCAAACTTGTTCCATCATGGTTCTGTCTCGTTCTGTTTGCACTCTTTCAATATAGAGCTCTCTATGATATGCTAACTGAACTGTGAGCGAAAGTGCTGAATCTAAATTTTTTACTGCTTCCCTGCCTGCTGCTGTCAGCACCAAAATGTTGATGTTTTGTATTAACAGTGTGAAGGGAATTTATGAAAATAATTAGTTCTATGTTGCTTATATTAGAGCTGTTTACCTCAGTTCTCACTTAGTGGGAGGTGCATCCCCAGCCATCACTTGGCTCCCAGTCCACAGCTTTACATTATGTCAAGGAGAAAATAATTATAAATGGCTCCTCCTGTGGGGTCCCTTGTACTTCCTCTCCTAACAGAGAATCTCGTAGATTTCCTCATCAGTTTCTCCTTGTGTTGCAGTCTAGGAGAGATGTCCCAACTGGTGGTCAACTTGTAAAGGGGTTCCCTTAACCATCATTAGCCTGTGGTTAAGAATTAGACTTGTTTATAGAGGAGAAACTTGAATTGGTCGTATTTTTTCCTGAACAGGTTTTTTAGATGTGAAGAGAAACTGCTATGATTTTTTTTCATGTTTAGGGGAAAGATACTAATAAAATATGTATTTGGGGGAAATCCAGCAGATAAGTATCATTTAAGATAAATATCGTGGGGGAAAATCTATATGGGTGAAACAGGATTAAAGTATCATGTTTTCAACTTTCCTTTTGGTTGGTGGTGAATGATTGATATAGTATATCATGTTTTTGACATGTTTGGGTACATAAGCCAAATTTATAGAATTTTTTTTTTTAAAGATTTTTTTATTTTTTTCCTTTTTCTCCCCAAAGCCCCCCGTACATAGTTGTATATTCTTCGTTGTGGGTCCTTCTAGTTGTGGCATGTGGGACGCTGCCTCAGCGTGGTCTGATGAGCAGTGCCATGTCCGCGCCCAGGATTCGAACCAACGAAACACTCGGCCGCCTGCAGCAGAGCGTGCGAACTTAACCACTCGGCCACGGGGCCAGCCCCTATAGAATTTTTTATTTATATTCTCATGATAGCTTTTAAATTTATCAGTTCTTTGCTTATTATATGGCTGCTGAGCATGAAAGGCACTTTTGAGCTTTGTAATAATAAAAATAATGCCAAAATACATTGGCCCAGGGGAAGGCTTTCTCTAGAAATAACTTGAATAACTACTGTTGCAGTAACCAATTTTTTATGGATACTTGATGTTCCTCCCAATATTTTTATTTGAGTTAGTAATCAGAATCTTGCTTGACTAACATCCTAGAGGTGAGAAGCATCATTCTAACACAGGTATTATAATGCAACAGATGGCTGAGCGAGACCGGATCAAAATGATCTTAGCAAGTAGTGTGCAGGAATATTTTAAGATTTTAGTGAATTACTCTTTCCTTCCTAAAAAAAACTCGATGCAGGTACTGTGTAGTGCTATGATTCCTAGGGCATATTTAAGAGCAAGCGTGTCTCTTATGGATATCCATGCTGTCTTCCATTTTAAGAAAGATTTTCTATATTTTACAACACTGACATGAGCTGCTGTTGACAGCAATGCCCGCCTCCCATGCTGATCTAGCCCATTGGCTTCCTGTTGCAGGTCAGAACTTAGATGACGTAAGGAGGATAGGTAGGTAGGGCGGAGGTTTTGGAATGAGGTCTGAGCAAATGCTTAACTTTTGTGAGGATTTCATAGGTTTTTGATCAGACTTGAATGAACAAAACAGAAATTTCTGATTTGCTTTGAGACTAACATTACCTGGAACTCATGTTAACACTGTAGCCAGATTCCTTATGTTACTTAGTATTAGTCAGGCTAATTAGTAAGTACAGGCATTATTTCCTACCTTTATCATTCTTGGTGTTTTAGTCATAAATAAATAAAACACCTCATATTTCATTTACTGTCACATTTCTCAAAACATGTATCCAACCATTGGGATTAAAGTATAAGTCTTTTTCTATCTTTTTCTTACAATATTTTAAGAAGATCATCTTCAATGCTCTTTCTCTCCCTTCTGCTGATTTTCCCCTGGGATATTTTGTCATAGTCTGTTTTTGCTGATCTTTAATGAAGTCCTTTGACACAGTTCAAACAAGTGTTGAAGTCAGATCTTAAGGTAAAACAATACAAGGAAGGGCCGTTTAGCCATCTGAAGAGACGGTAGGAAGGATGCCATGTAAGAATGGCAGGAGACGGACATGGAGAGGGATGTGGAGCTTGGGAACTCTGTGTGACATAAGGGCCATGTAAGGAGAGCTATCTGCTCAGAAGAATATCCGATAGCTGAGAACAAGCTGAACAGAAGTAAATGAGATGAATTTCGATGTCTGGATATTAAAAATAAGAATTCCTCATGCTTTAGTTCAGAGTCTACAAATAAGTTGTATATTTTTAGAAGCGCCTTCCCTCAGTGCTTGGAAATTTAGATATTCATAATCAGGGTTAACACAGCACCTCCTTTATAAGCAATTTTTTAAAATTTGGAAGTTAGTTATAATATTACCACATACTTACATTGTACTTTACAGTTTCTGTGCATGTTTTTCTGCATTTCATCTTTAATCTTCAAAGCAATGTGGACATATAAGCAGGTCAGGTGTGTGATTTAAATATCCTCTTACTGCCCTGAATGTACCGAGGAGGCCCCGTTGCTATTAATACCCTACTGCAAAGGCCGATAGCATCCACTTGCACCTCTGTGAGACTTTGGCTCTCCTCCAGCACTCCTCAAGTTATTTTTGAGACTTGTAGGTTGTGTCCCCACCAGACACTATGGTACCATACCTGCTGCCAACCCCTCTGTGGCAGCGTGGTTCTTGGACCAAGCTGTCTTGCTCTGGTGGTGGTGCTGCCTGGAGCTCCAAATGCTCAAGCTGCACTTGCAGACTTGGTTTACAAGAATATGGTGGGGGAGAAGGAAGGATGGATGAAGAGTTGGAGAGATGTCCAGTGTATTATTCCTTGTTTCTTTAAACAAGTATTTCTGACTACACACACATGAATTTTTACAATCAAAAGATATACTGCAGACTTTACCCTATGAAAGTTTGTGAAGAAGGCTAGGAACCACTACTCTAACCAATGCGTGATCACAGAGAGGTTCTGGGTCTATAGGAGGATCTGAGACACCACTGAAGTTATATTTGGTGGAAGTGCTCTTTTGGCTTCAAATTTCCCCGTTATGCTCTTTGTAGTTTATGAAAGAAAACTTCTGGGATTTAAAAAATTAAAAAGTCTCATTCTTGGATAAGTGAATTCTGGACAGATGGAGAAGTCCCTTCTTGTCCACTGTGAGACAGTGGGCAGATGATGGAAGCACAGGAGGCCCGGGATGCTATTATTCTATACTGAGGGTACTGGAATTGGAGCTACAAAGATCTCGCCTTCTCATGGCCCTGTTTTGGTAACATTTCACATTCAAAGAAACAACAAAATGGCATCCCAAATACTTGAAGGGTAATTTAAATCTTTACTACTTTGTCTAATCAGACAGCCAGAGGGGAATAATTACATATAACACAGTAAAGCTTTCTTAAATATTTTCTCTCATTTTCAAGATCTCCCACATGCAGCAGCTCCAGAATTTCTCTCTCCCATTCCACTATAAGCTCCCAGAAACCCTTTTCTCTAACCTGGGTGATACAAGCTCCGTATATTTCTTTCCTTTCCTTTCTGGCTCAGAGTTTTATTAAATAGATGAATCTAGCCTCCGAGACCTGTTTTAGTTTTCCTGCTCCCTCAGTACTTTCAGCCTGTGCAATAGAGGAGGGCCCGGGAATTTGTTAAGCAAACAGTAATCTGTTCTCTTAGAGGATCCAGAAGATTGTAAACATATAACTCAATATTTTTTCTTGTATTCTCAGAACAGTAAAAACAAGATCTATTAAAATATTGTTGCGCGTATTGTATAAAGGAAGAATGAAAATAGTTGTTTATTAGCTCACACATTTTTTTAAGATGTTTTAGAGAAATCATCAGCGTATCTTAATACCAGCTGTATTTCTCCTAGGCAATGAAAAAAAATCCCTTGGAATTATAAATCCTATAAGTAATAAGTTTCCTATTTCAAGTTGGCTGCTAAAAAGAAAAGAGCCAAATTTGTGGCTCACCACAATGATGTATGGATAACTTTGTCTTCACCTTTATTTTTTCTTTCAGCAAACTTTTAGTTTATGCTAATTTGTATTTTCTATATCCTTCTAAAACACTCTATAGCCTTTCTGGTACAAGGTGATGTATAAATATATAAATATTGGTGAGGAAGAAAACAGCAATGACTCTTCACAAGTGTAGATTTATCTTAATTCTGTAGAGCTTAATGATGCAAACAGTAAGGAATCAGTTAGTGGTTCTCAGTATTAAAGCATTAATCCTAACTTTGAAATAAATCAGGAAAGTTGGTCTGACATTAGCTGGAACAGAAATTCTCCTGTAGTCTGGAGGAAAAGTTAAAAAATCCTACAGATTATTTTTACCTCTACCTTGCCTACGTCTTGGATTGTAGTGAACTTCACTGTTCGATGACAGAAGTGGTTTGCTTTGCCTTATTCATTATATTCAACGCTTTACATGCTGCTGCCACTTAGTAGAGCTCAGGACATATCTACTGACTGATTAGATATTTTAATTTATGTACCTGCCATAGCTCTGGTTAGGTTAGTGAGGTTAAGTGGGGTGTAAACTCCTTAGAATCCAGAGACCATATTCTAGTTCTGATTCAGATTCTATACTGTGTTTTGAGTTGGTTTTTGGTGCCAAGTAAATGATCAGTTTATACTTGTTATGAGACCACACCATGTAGTGGTAAGAATGTTAATTTGCACTAAGGCAAATGAGTTCAAATCCCAACTCTGCTCCTTATCAGTATGACCTGATCTCTCTGAGCTTTAGCTGCCTCAGTTATAAGATAAGTGTGGCATTAGTTTCTTTCGAGGACTGTTGTGAGGATTAAATAGCATAATGCATGTAAATCTGGGGTAGGTCCTGAGCAAATTAGCTTCCTTTATCTCCCTGTTGAACAAATAAGTGAAGAAATGAATGAGGACATTATACTCCCTGTTTAGCAAGATATTTTAAATAAGTCATCTAGTGCATTAAAAATTAAGAACAATTAATTTTTCATAAGAGAAATTAAATTTACTAAGAAATGTAATATTAAGACTAAGTAAGGAATACAGTTGCAAGACTTACATGAAAAGTTCTTGCTTTTGCCATTGCACTGCACCGTCTCCTTATGGAGGCACACACACTTAAATGAATACATAGTAATAAACAGAAGGGTCCACTTTTAGTAGGCGATGAGAGCTATGTTGCCAGGAACTCATGGCTAAGCCTTCAGCTTAATTATAATATTCTTACAGGCTAAGGTTTTCTGATATAATTTCTATCACATACCTTTATTAGTTGGTTTTTAGTTTGTTCTTATTTTAAGTGTACTTATGTATGTATTTATCATACATTGCTTTAAATCTTTTTAAAAGATTGATAGAATAAATTGATAAAAATAAATGTAGTTTCATTAAAAATTTTCTTTAGTGTGCCATGTGAGCGCTATGACTAAGAGGATTCAGTGGTTTGGGTTCTGTATTGATTACAGAAATTATTGCACTGTTTTTAGTAAATATTTCAAGAATTAACTAGACAAAACATCCTGGAAAACTTGAGAGACTTGGATAGCTGACAAAAGCCTCAATTCCTTAACTGTGTTTAAACTACATAAAAAGTTGGTATGAAAGAAACTAATACTGGCTTCTGGTGAACTATCAGTGGAGCAGCTTCTGTGAACAAAGGCTTTTTGCTGACCTGTGTGTCACTGGACACGGCGTATTTTAAGTAAACTAGTGTGATAATTTTAAGTATTAAAGTAGTTACCAAAGTACTTCCAGTGAACATGTGAATATGATGGATAAGCTCACAGCTGGGTAGCAAAAATGTTCCAATTGAAAACACCAGAAAGGAAAAAGAAGAAAGAAAAGAAGGCAATAGGGCAATGATTGATGGGCAGGGCTTCACATGTCAAGAATGGATAGAGATGCCATTTCTGAGTGAGTGTTTTCAATTCTAGAAAGCACCCAATGCTTGCAGTTTCTCCTTTGAAAGTGTTTATATGGAAATGGTCAATCTATAGAGTTCTCATATGTAAGTTGTGCATGTAATTTCCATAGCCAGAGGGTTCACAGATAACAGAAATTAAAATGTACTCTTTTTTATATGAAAGATGGCAGTGGGGAGGGTGGTGGTATGTGGAGGGGGTGCTAAATTTAGCTGAAGCTTTATGTGAGAGCTTCCAATTAACCTCTTACAATTTTTAGAGCTATGTGAAATAGCTGTTGACCTTGCTTTATTGGAGAGAATTACAATGCATAGAGGAAGGGAAGCAAATCTCAAGAGATTATTAAACTTTTTTTTAAGTTTCAGAAAGCTGTGAAACAAAACATCTAGTTCTTGATATGCAGCACAAGATACAGTCCTTTGGATTAGAGTATTAGGGACAGTTAATGCATACTGGAAAGATCTTAAGAACCAGGAGATTGAATTTCTAGACCAGGTTCTGCCATGAAATTGCTTTGTGAACCTAGGCAAGTCTGAGTTTTAGTCTCCTTATAGATTGTCTAGCTTTGAAATCTAAAAATTATATGATAGTTTTTCATTTTATTATGCAGACATTTCCGTTTGAATTTTCAATGTTTTTATGGACAGGAAATTGAAATATTGTCTGCATACTTAAAACCCTTTAGAGACTTCCAATTAATATCTGTGAAATATCCTGAAACAGAGGAGGGAATTAACTGCTTCATGAAATTGTGAGTTCTGGGAGATATTCAAGCAGAGGAGAGATACTCTCCAGAACCATGGTCCGGGGGCTTGAGGTCAGGTGAATGGATTTGTTAAATGGCACCACAAAACAAGGAGGTTTAGGATTCTAGTTTCTTCGTATGATTCCTCTTAGTGAACTTTGCTAACCCACCTGAGTCTCTACAAAGTTACAAAGGAAAAAAGAAAGGTGAATCTGGAAGCAGCCCCTTAAAGATTTCCCTTCAAGATTGCAAAGGAGTAATTGGCTCTTGTTACAGTAATTGCTTTCCCATCTACCCAAATCATACCAATTCTCTAAGACCACTTTCTGGCCTCCACTTCTGCATGAAGTCTTTCTTATGTATTCCAAACTATCTTCATTTTCCTGATTGCCCTTGGTACTCATTAGCAAATGTTGAAACTCCTGTGGGTATACATATATAGCACTCATTTAGACATTGAGTGTATTAGACATTCCCTTAGTTATAAAAAATATTGGTCTTTTAGTATTTCATGAGCATGACAGGCATCATAACATATACTCCTCCCCACCCATAACGTGCAATATTTTAGGCAGTAACATAATTAATGTCTATCGAATGAACTTTTGCATGCAGCTCTTCGGAGAGACCACCTTTGCAGCCCAGTCTTTCAGGTTACAGTTAATTTCAAGGGGTATTCTTTGATTCATTGAATAATCTTTGTGAAAAGGTTCTACGTGACTTTCTTTTTCATTCCTATTTCAGAGGTTACAGTATGTTCTCTCTTTTCTGATTTTCTGAGTAGACTGAAAAATTTCATATTGCTTACATTGTACCATAGATTTTCTTAGACTTGAGAACTTTGGTCCATTTTGAATAAAAGCATAATCTTCCAGAAACTGGTTCCTAATGCCTCTCAGATTCTTACTATTTCTTCTTCAACACAATACAAAAGAACATGCCTTGTATGGAAATCAGGTTAATTTAACAGTAGGCATATGGCCTCTATTATTATTGTACTCTGCTCTGCAGATTATTTCTATGCTCCCCTTAGGATTTAGGATTTTCACCTCACTGTTCTCTAAAGTCTTGGGTTCCTCATTTGGATCAGATGGCTTATATTAAGTTTGGACCTGTCATATATTGAGCCTGTTTAAAAAAAGTGACCAAGAGCCTTTAAAAATCTGAACTTGTTGCCTGCTTTGCCTTTGTGCCGATGAACATGTTTCTGTTCACCATGTTCACATGATGATTTCTAAATATGTTTTCAGTTCTTTTTTTCTACCACTTTTTCTATACGTGCTATATTCTTGTTTGCATTTACTCATATTAATAATATCTTTGTATGATGGCTTTCAATTTTTAAACACTTTCATGAGGATCATAGCACGTAATTATCAACAGCTGCCTGTGAATTAGGCAGGCAGGCTATATCATCTCCAGTTTTTAGAGGATGAAACTGAGGTTCAAGGGTTTTAAGTGACTTGCCCAAGCTTGGAACTAGAACTAAAACACAGGTATTCTGACTCCTAGTTTTGTGCTCTTTTCACTATACGATGTGGCTTTTGAATGGTGCTAAAAATTAGAACAACAGAATTAGGCTAATAGTGAATTTATCAGAATTTAGAAGCATCACTTAATGCTTCTAAATCCTGAGAAATGCATCATAAGGCAATATTACTGTTGTGTGGACATCATAGAGCGTACTTACACAAACTTAGATGGTATAGCCTACTACACACCTAGGCTATATGGTACTAACCTTATGAGATCACCACGGTGTAGGCAGTTCTTTCTTAACTGAAACACTGTTGTGCAGTGCATGACTGCATAGTACTATACTGCCATTTTTAATGTATTTGAAAATATTTTATGTATTTATGTATGTAGTTAGTGTTTCTCACAAAAGGTTAAATCTTATATTTAGAAACCTTAGACATACATTTTTAGGTCCTTTTTAAATGACACATGCATAGTTAGGTACATAAATGCAACAAAGAAGCTCTGCATTTGTCATTGTGGGCAAATGACAATAGAATATGATGTATGACAACAGAAATGCATCAAGTGCCCATTATCTGACTAAAATAAAATAAAATAAGCCCTTTATTGTGGTAAGAGAATAGTTTGAACCAGAAATTTGAACCTCAGATTTCAGCCACCCTCAAAAGTTAGAAAATAATTTATCCCAAAATTTCCAGAACTTGTGCTTTAATCAGTTGTTGAATGTCAGTCTAAAGAAAATTTTATTGGGGAAAGTATTAAATGACAAATTCAAGTTTATAATATGAAATTATTTTAACTGTAGTGTTTCCCTCTAGACGTGCTAAACTGAAAAGTCCTGGGAGGCAACTAGTCCCAGGTCTTACCTATTCTGACAAATTTCCCTCTGGCTGGCTTCTTAGTACCTCCTTCTTAGTAGAGACCTTCTTTCCTCTCCCTACTTGCTGCCATGCACACATTTTACTTTCTAGTTCATAAGTTTTTCTTTTCAGCAGCAGTTTCAGGGGTTGAATCTTTTTGGATCCATTTGAAAATCTGAATATATCACATCAGCTGGGGCTTATATAAAGTTCAGCAGGGTTTGTATTGTTTATGTACCAAACAGAAATGAAATTAAAGTATGTTAGATTGGTTAGGATATGCACTTCCCTAGAGGAAGAGGGCTCTTTCATCTGTGCGCTGGATTGCAAACATGCCTCTTTCATTTTAAATGTAAGTCAAAGAGTTTTGAATTTATTCCACTGGCTGGGAGGGCTTTGTACAGGTTCAAAAGATATCATACCTATGGGCTCTAACATATATTTCTAACCTTTGACATATATTGAATTTCTCTTGTCGAGGCTGTAATATCTCTGAAGTATCCTGGCAGGTTAGTCAGTAATGGCTTTTTCTGCCAACAGCTGAGATCATTCTCTGTAATTAAACTTCTTTCCCAAGTATTCCCTGGAGAGGATTTCCAAGATTTTTCACGATGTTAGTCTCTGATTGATAGCTTTTTAGCTTGTCTCTCACTCTATAATGAAAGAGGGATACTTGGCTTACCAGTTTCTTTTGTTTACTCCCTAAGTTAATAACTGATCATAGCATAACATAAAGCAGAATGTGTGACCAGTGAGTCAGTTAAAGAAGTCAGTTAAAGGGGCCACCTGGTGGTGTAGTGGTTAAGTTTGCGCACTTCACTTTGGTGGCCCAGGGTTCACCAGTTCGAATCCTGCATGCGGACCTACACACCACTCATCAAGCCATGCTGTCGTGGCTTCCAATATACAAATTAGAGGAAGATTGGTACAGATGTTAGCTCAGCAACATTCTTCCTCAAGCAAAAAGAGGAAGATTGGCAACAGATGTTAGCTGAGAGCCAATCTTCCTCACTACAAAAAACAAGTCAATTAAAGAAGTGAGTACCACTTTTCAAATTTACTAGAGTCTCTTAAAGGTAAATCTGCTCACTGAGATGTTGGGTTTTGTATTCCTGATAAAAGGCACAGAAATGGCTAGTGGTATTGCTTTCTCTCTCATCTCTACCTTCTTCCTTGTACGTAGGAGTGATGCTTATATCTGTAGCAACTATCTTGTGACCTTGAGGTTATGTGCCCTTGATGCTGTTCAACTATGGGCAGTCATCCTTATGAATCTGATTTAAGAAAATAAACTATCATTTGTTTCAGGTTTTGGTAGCCAAAGCATTCCTAATTATCATATGATAGTCATTGACCACTCTCAATGAAATAGAAGAGTATACTTTTCATTAGGGCAGAGGTTTCTCAACTGCAGCATTATTGACATTTATTGTTAGATAATTTTTTATTGTGAGAGCTGTTCCGTGCATTGTAGGATTTTCACAGCATCCCTGACCTGTATTCATTAGATGACAATGGCAACCTTATGTATCTTTCAAGGTTCAACTGATGGATAATCAGCTTTTGTTTGTTTGGGAAAATCTTTCTCTCTTTTTCATTTCTGAAGGTCAGTTTTGCTGGGTATAGTATTCTTGATTGGCGTTTTTTTCTTTCAGCACTTTGAATATATCATTCTGCTCTCTCCTGGCCTGTAAAGTTTCTACTGATAGCCTTATGGGATTTCCCTTGTATGTGAGGAATTTTTTTTCTCTCACTGCTTTTAAAATTCTCTCTTTGTCTTTGATTTTAGACAGTTTTATTATAATGTGTTTTGGAGAGGATCATTTTGGGTGAAAATTTTGGGTTTACCTATTAGCTTCCTGAACTTGGATATCCAACTTTCTTCCCGGATTTGAGAAGTTGTCAGCCATTATTTCTTTAAATAAGCTTTCTGTTCCTTTCTCCCTCTCTTCTCCTTCTGAGACTCCAATCATGTGTGAATATTTCTTTTAATGATATCTCATAATTCTTGAAGACTTTCTTAACTTTTTTTATTCTGTTTTGTTTTTGCTCCTTTAACTGGATTATTTCAAATGAACTATATTCTAGTTCATTAATTCTTTCTTCTGTTTGGTTGAATCTGCTGTTGAAGCTCTCTACTGAAGTCTTTGTTCAATCATTATATTCTTTAGCTCTAAGATTTCTGTTTTTTTTTTCTGATAGTTTTATTTTTTTGTTGAACTTCTCATTTTGTTCATGCATTGTTTTCCTAATTTGATTGAGTTTTCTATCTTTGTTTTCTTGTAGTTCATTGAATTTTTAAATGGGATTATTCTGAATTCTTTGTCAGACAGTTCACAGATCTCCATTTCTTTGGGGTCAGTCATTGGAATTTTATTAGTTTCTTTGGTGATGTCATGTTTCTTTGAGTTTTCATGATCCTTGTGGCCTTGTGTTTTTGTCTGCGCATTTGAGGAAGTGGGCACCACTTCCAGTCTGTACAGACTGGCATTGGTAGGCAAAGCCTTCACCAGTCAGCCCATCCAGAGATTCTGGATGGGCCATCTGGTATTGTCTGTGGGTGGGCTTGCTATTGGAGTCCTTGGGTAGACAGGCCTGGTGTCTGGGTCAGCAGTTGTGCAGGCCTTGTGCTTGGGTACATGGGGATCAGCCTGTGGCCTGAATCTTCTGGGGAAGGCCTTGAGCCTGGGTCCACTGGAGTGGGCCTGGAGTTTGAGTCTGCAGTGATGGCCCTGGGACCTGGATCTGCATGGGTGGACCTGAGTCTTGTGTCCACAGGGGCTAACCAGGCACTGGGGACCACTGGGGTGGGCTGGGCATATGGTTCCACATGGTTTGGTTCGTTACTGGGATGGGACGGGAGCCTGGTTTGTCAGGAGGCAGCCTGGAGATTGGGGCCACAGGGGCCAGTCTGGTGCTGGGGAAGCCTGGAGACTGGGGCCACAGGAGTCAGCCTCTAACCCAGGGCCTTGGGTTTAGCCTGGAGGTTAGGTCTGCATGGGTTGGTCTGGTGCTGAGGTGGGCCAGGAGCCTAAGTCTGTGGATGCTGGTCTTGAAGCTGGGCCCAGGGGCTGGCCTGGCATTGGAGTGGCTTGTAATTTGCATTTGCAGTCCATGAGTGCTGTCCTGGTGCTGAGATGGGCTGGGTGCCTGGAGCCTGGGAGCTAGCCTGGTGCTGAAATGGATTGAAAGCTTGGGTCTGCAGTACTCGGCCTGGTGCTGGGCCTAGTTGGTAGCCTGCCTTCCTGGGTGTCCAGTTGGAGCCTGGGTTCATGTGGGGTGTTTGGAAGCCTGGAACCACAGGAGCTACCTGGAGCTAAGGGAGCCAGCTGGCACTGGGATATGCTGGAAGCCTCACTTGCAGGAGTCCACTGGGGGCCTGATGCCATGGGAGCTGCCCAGGGCTGCAGGAGTTATGATGCCGTGGGTGCTGTGGTATGCTGGGAACCTGGGTTTGCAGGAGCATGCTGGGAGCCTGATGCTGTGGAGCAGCTGGGGGCCACTGGGGCTGGTAGGTGATGGGATGGGCCAGGGTCCTGGGTTTGTAGGAAGCTGCTGGGAGCCTAGTGCCGCAGAAGCCATCTGGCACCTTGGCAGCCACTTAGGGCTGCAAGAGTTGTCCTGGTGCTGGGGTGTGGGAGTGCTTGGATCCACGGTGAAGCTGGGTACTGACTTCACTCTCCTTCTCTCACAGGGAGTATGCCTCCTTCCATGCTGGGGCCTGGGCTTGAGGGAAGGGTGATGGGAGTAGTGTGAGTCTATCTTTCCCGCCACCCTCAACATGTCTTTTCTTATATCTGTTCTTCACTCAGGCTCTGTAATCCCTCATCAGGAATCTTTAGCTCTTGGGAAATTATTTTCATTCACAGATAGTTGTTCAAATTGATGTTTCTGGGAGAGAATGAGTGTTAGAAATTCCTAGATGACCATTTTGCTGACATCACTCTTCGCTCCAGCTGGGTTTTAATTAGAGCAAAATGGTGGCAACAATATTCAGGAGAAGATGGAACACACATGAGGGATTTTATCATTTCCAGCAGGCATAGTATAATGGGTTCTGAACTTGGGTTAGGGATAAGAACATAAGATAAGATCAAGGGATGAATAGATCAGAGAGATCCAGTGGTGAAGGACAGCCCAGGAACTTTGGGGTTCCTGTAGTGACAAAAAGCTTGATAGAATTATTCTTGATGGTCTCCAAAGTTGTAAGGCTGAATGGGTAGGGGAGGCACATAGAGGTTTGGGGCTGTCTAACTCCTGCAGATGATGGTGTGGAGGCTGGGAGAGGGCAGCGTGACTTGGAGAATAAGGTCTGGGGCTCCCTTGTCACTATGAATTATATACACATACTACTGAACTAATACACAGCATACACAGCGAAACAAATGCAAAGAAGAATGGGATAAAGATGAAATAAACAACATTTTAAAAAGGTTTAATAATCACAAGAGCTTTGTATTGTCATTACATAATATTCTAAGGCATTCTATGTCAGCAAAGTGACCTTTACCATTAATGATGGTGGATAAAAATCCAAATCCATATTTTAGTAATATTAAGAACATTTTTTTTGCCTGACTTCTTGTCATTAAATCTTGGATGATGGAGAACTCACCATGGGAACAGAGGTGATAGCTCCATCATTTCTTTGTGTCTATATTATTAGCGTAATTGTCAATCCAGTGTTTCTTTGCAAGAATATTTTTTTATTTTTCTATTTTGTAAGGTTAGTTCAGATAAAACTAGGTAATATAATCAGTAAATTCACTTCCTGTGGCTACATACACTGGTACTTTGCATTGTGCTGAAAGCCAGTAGATGAGTGAGAGCTTCACCATCAGCTCCTCCCGGTTCTGTCTACATCTCATGTAATCTGCCTGTCTTGTTTACAGTTGTCATAGAGACAGGGAAGGGGCCGTTGTGATCTTTCTTATATATCAATAAAACTTAATTTCTCTTTATTTTTTGATAAAAATAAATAGAAGCAGAAGTGGATATTTTCTTCTCACATCCTAGTGGCGTGCCCAATTTTGGCGATCATTGACAAGCTAGTGTTTGTTACTGGTAATAAGGAAACAGGAATAAATAAATCAATGTTAGTTTTAAGATATCATTTGGAAAAAAACTAGATAATAATTTGGAATTTAATCAGTGAATTAAATTGGTAAGTTTATGGGTCTAGGATTTGCATGGTCTTGCATAAACATTTGCGCATAGATATAGGAAGCACTTCTTTCCTTTCCAAATAAGAAATTCATACCCTAGGTTGTTCTTCTGAGAGTTCTCACAGAGAGCCCACATTGTCACTCTAATTTGAACATATGCTTTACTATAAAATCAGCAATTAAAGGGGACCCACTCATTGTTCTCAATATTTGAGTACAGTTTTGAAGAAAAACTGATTTTTTTCTCTACATACTTTTCCTAGCCTAATTTTGTAAGATTTTTTGCTCATTACTATGCTTTCTTTTGCTTGTATGCAGTTGCATTCCCTAGATGTATTGTTTTGTTTCATAAGTAACATAGTTGATGAATATTAATTAGATTGTAGAATAAATCTATTGTTTACTGCTGAAGGAGACTTTTGCCTTCCTATCACCTTGAGAACCTTTAAATATACAGAAATGAGATTTTTTAGTATCTCCTTTCTTTGTAGTTTTGTTTATTCTCCTCTTTAAACAATAAAAAATGTAAATGAATAATTCAAGCTCCAAACATAAAAATGGGTAATTCAGCCTACATATTTGCAGCATTTATCCTTGCAAGTTTGAAGGTACTTATCACTTTAGTTCCTAGGTGCTCAGAAAAAGGATGTTAAAAAATAATAAACTCAGCAATAAATTTTCCTTAATCTAAGTTCTGCAGCAACCATCAGGATTATTTTGGAGAATGTGAAATGGTATGTGGTCCATTCATCTCCCAGGCCCATAGGCTGATCCAGTTGGGTAGATTTTTTTCCTTTTGGTTTATTCTGTGCATTCATTAACTCTTAAGGCATACACTGCCCAGAAAGCAGGACTTTTATAATGCTCCTAATAATGGTGAAATTTGCTTGAGAAAGGCTAGGTTCCTGTTGATTGTTATTCTAACAAGATTGGAGGATAGCCAGGACTGGGGCCAAGAATGGGAGTAGGCTGGGCTACTGGTCAAAAGATTTAACTTAACTGGAAAAGCCAAGAACTGCTTAATTTACCCTTCAAAGCTAAGTTCAGGCTTCTTCATTATAGGCTCATTATAGTAGCCTCATTGGTGGGCAGCTAACTGAGACTCATTTTTCCAGTAAAAATACCTTCCCCTACACTCCCGTCTTTAACGATGGCAGTCTTGGTAAATTCCTGTAGAAATTATTGATCTTGTTCATTCATTCAATCTCACATTCATTTATTCACTTAACAAATAGCTATTGAGTTCCATGCACTGTACTTGATGCTAGAAATATTAGAAAAAGTCATGGTACCTGACCTCCATCAGTGTAAAGTTTATTCCATCATCTGTCATTTTATATTTGGCACATATTAATTGCTTTAGTCATTTGTGTCTATGTCCTATTTTCTCAGCTCCTTAGAACAATTTTCTGTTGTTGAGGGTAAAGATAATTTGCTTGTCAAGTGGGGCATTATAGGTAAATACTAAATTTAGCTATGGAATTACTACGACTCTTTTAGAACATGCAACCTGTATACCAGGATGAGTTCAATGGTACTTTTTAAATACAACCATAAATTGCTAAATGTTGCACTGAATTAGAGTTTAGGGAGTTCTCTCAAATACTGTAATCCAGTGGTTGTCACCCCAGCACAGTAGACTACCTTGGGGAGTTTATTTTTGGTCCATGCACCACCCTAGACCAATGAAAACAGAATCTAGGGTGGGGCCCGAATTCTGATATGCAGCCGGCTTGATCATCACTCTTCTATGGCACCTAATCCCAAGAATTATCATGCTGATGTTTTTCAGATGGGGGCACTGCCATTCAGACAGGTAAAGTAAGTTCTCTAAAGCCATAAAGCCAGTCAGTGGAAGAGGCAGGATCTGAACCCAGATCTTCTAGCTATAAAACCTTTTCCATTTCTAAAACATGGTATCACCCTCAAATATGTGGCATTCGTGTTTTTTCCCCATCATTTTGTTTTTAACATTTTCTGATGATTTCTTTCCTGTCAATTGCCCATGATGTACGTACCTGGAATTAATATTTGCGATGGATAGAATGTAAAAAAGGGAGGAAAGAAGATTGTTTGGGTAATCTTCCCTGTCAGGGCTGGGAGTTTCAGGGAAGGTCTTGAAGACAATAGGAGATGGTAGGAATTCTTCTATCATTTCAGAATGCTCACTTTTACTTGTTTAATCCATGCTGGGAGCAATAGTCAACCTTACTAGAAACAGTGTGTTGGAATCATGTGTTACCTATGAGCACAGCTACCATACAGAGGAAAGGGGCCATTCCTGCCTTTCTATCTTCAATTTGAGCAGGACGGTTACCTTGCAGGGACTTGGCATGAGCTGTGAGAAGTCCTTTCTTTTCACTTTGAGCAAAGAGATCTGAGGTTTCAATGAGAGGGAATATACTGCTCGGAACTTTCATACTTGCCAGAAAAGGGTACGTTTAGAGTATTATTCCTCTTCTCTCTGATAATTTCATCGCCTAGAAAATTGTCCAAGTCAATTTCTCTAAGTATCCCATCCTCAATGTTCTCCAAACTGCGATGGAGGGTGGTGGTAAATATCAAGGGGTGGCCTCTTCAAACCATGCAGCCTTCAGCCTATTTGTCCCTGTCAGCATTGCAGTCATCCCTAAAGGCGGATTTTAGTGGGTCCTAGGATCTGCTTGACATCCTTTTTGTTAGATGCTCAGACTATCACTTTTTCCTCTGGTCTTCCCTGTATCCTGAACACACTTGTATCATTACACTTAAATTATTGTGTGCAAGTGTAATTGTTTACACATCTCTCCCCCCCTTCTAGTCTTTTCATTCTTTAAAGGCAAATACTGTGTTTTTTCCAACTCCATGTACCTAGTGCCTAGCACAGTGCTTGGCATATGCGAAATACCTCATACATGTTTGGTGAATTAAATTGTCTTTGTTTTTTGATGGTCTTTTTCAGGAAATGGAGTTTTGAGTCTGCCTTTTGTTGATATTAAATTATTCCCTCTAGCAGAGTGTGTCAGAGTGTTTCAGAGAGTGCATTAACATCCCAGCAGTTATCTTCCCAGGCCACCTCTTTCCCTCTTGTTAAGAAACAGTATTTGTCATAGTAAATGGCCCATTTGAGGTGGTTCATCCAGGCTTTAGTATGAAATTTAACATAACGGGAAGTCACAAAGTCCCTTTTGGCCAAAAAGTACAAAGTTTGATAGCTTTTCCCAGAAATGTAACTTTGCAATAATTTACTCTACTTTATTTGTGAAAGGTATAAAATCTATAAACATTTGATAGCTATTCAGAGGTGGTAAAGAACATTCTGGCCAACCACTTATGCTTTTAATAAACATGTTTTTATGCCTTGTATATAATTTTTGAAAAATTATAGCCTAGTTTGTGGTTTAATACTGAGTTACATTATCTTGTTTGTAGCTGGTGCTCTGTGAAATGATGTTTCAGCGCTTTATAACATTTAGCAACTGTGAAGCTTTTGTCTTATGCTTAATTGTAGGAGAGATGTTTCTTTTTTATTTTAAAATTTATTTTAATTTACGTATAGTCAAATTAGCTTTTTTAGTGTACAGTTCCATGTTTTGGCAAATGTGTAGAGTCATGTAGCCATCACCACAGTTAAGATACGTAACATTTACAACGCCCCTACCCCAATGTTCCCTGATGCTATCCCTTTAATGTCAAATTCTCTGCCACCCTTAATACCTGACAACCACTGATTTGTTTTGCCTTTTCCAGAATGTCATATAAATGAATGGAGTCATACACTATTTAGCCATTTGAGTATGGCTTCTTTCACTTTTCATAAGACATTTGAGACTCATCCATTTGTTGCATGTATCAATCAATGGTGTGTTCCTCTTTATTTCTGAGTAGTATTTCACAGTGTGGCTGTGTCACTGTTTGTTTATCCATTCTTCATTTGAGGGACATGTGGTTTATAGCTTTTGGTGAATGAAGCTGATATAAATATTCACATACAGGGTTTATTTATTTGTTTATTTGGTGTGAACTGAGGTTTTCATTTCATCTGGTAAACATCTAGGAGTAGGATTGCTGGATTGGACGCTAAGTGTATGTTTAACTTCGTGAGAAGCTGGCAGACCATTTTCCCCGGCAGTATGCCAGTTTCCATTCTCACCAGCAACCTGTGAGAATTCCACTTGCTTTGCAGCCTCACCAGCACCAGGTGTCATTTGTTTTATTTTATCCATTCTCATTGGTCTATAGTGTTGTAAAGGTGTTTTTCAGTCATTTTGGATAACTTTCTTTGTTGTTGGTGGTGGGGTTTTTATTACATAAACAAGTGTTTTTTCTTATTTCCCTTTTGTTCATCATTAAGACAGAGACCTGTGTGCCTGTAATCTTAAAAGTGAAGCTTATTGCTGGTGTTCCAGGTAGCTGCTTAGCCCATGGGTCCAGGAAAACTCATAGTACTGTGAGAAAGCATGAATATTGCTGTAAATTAGGACTGAAATTTTAGGACTTCATACTCAGTGATAGCAACATGGTCTCCTCGTAACTAGGTTTTAAAATCAGTGTCTCACCCCTCTGGTCTCTCCTGTGCATTGTTCCCAGTGGTCCAGTGTTTCCACAGTGCTGCTTTCCTCATGCCATCATTTGTTGTGAACCCTTCACTGGTTCCCTCACAACCCTGGTATAGTCTAGTGCTTAAGCGCAGGGACTCTGGCAACAGCTAGACATGGTTTTATTCTCAGCTCTGCCACATACCAGCTGAGTGACCTTGACAAATTAATTTTTCTAAATCCCAATTTCTCGTTTTAAAAACAGTAATAATAGGACCTGTATAAAGCATTTTGCACCAAGTAGTCAGGGTTCAATCTATGTCAGCAATTAGTAATTAAACACTATCTGCAATAGGACTCTCTCTCTCTCTTTTTTTTTGGTGAGGAAGATTGGCCCTGAGCTAACATCTGTGCCAATCCTCTTCTTCTTTATATTTGGGTCACTGCCACAGCATGGCTTGATGAGTGGTATAGTTCCATGCCCTGGATCTGAACCTGTGAACCTCGGCCACCGAAGCAGCGTGCAATGAACTTAACCACTATGCCACCAGGCTGGCCCAGGACTCATTTGTTGGGCTAGCCTTGTATGCCACAAACATCATTGCAAATCTTCTCACATAAGTAAGCTAACTCTTAAGTGTTTTGACACCTTTGTTTAATTCTTCTTTGCAGGGGTTCTTGTTTAGTTGCGAGGAGACCATGTGTGAGCATGGATGATGAACTACTGGGTAGGTCCTAAGGAGTCTCTTTGCCTGGGAGCTCTAGGCTGAGGCTGGAGGGGAGCAATTAGCAAAGCCTTCTGAGAGACAGCCTGGGGCAGCCGTTACCGTGCTGCTTGTCTTTTATATTAGCATTCCCGGCCTGCTCAAGAGCGGCACAGACAGTGCTGAATGAGCTGTGTAAATGCGTGTGGTGTTGGTGCTTAGTTGAAACCAGTTGCCACGGAGTGGGGGAAAGAAGGCTGCATGGCACTGTCACTCATCAGTGTGACCTTGGCTCTGGAGGTCTCCAGGGAGTGCAGTGCCACTGTGGCCTCTCCAGGGCAGGCAGCTCTTGGAGTGCCACCTCCCTACAGTCTTTGCCCCGAGGGCACTGGAAGCAGGGACAGTGATGTGGCTTTCTTCTCTCCTGGAGAAGGGTTCCCAAACAGAACTCAAGAGTGAAAGATACTGACAGTCTGAGGATTTACAGACATTTCTAAGGAAGGAGGCCTGGCAGTAGGTTGTTGGGGCTTAGAAATTCAGGTTAGTTCTCTTAAGGAGCTCCCATCTGTATCTACAACATTGGCAAGGTCTAGAAACACACAGATTATACCTAGAAATTTCTCCACATAATCTGGCTGTCCAGGTACTTCCCTTTAAGGAGATCTAAACCTCACCTCTTCCAACTGAGGGCCAGGCTCTTATTTCTTTTTGTTTGTTTATTTGCGCTTTCAAAATATATATGTGTCTTAGGTCCATAACTAGATGGTAAAATCCACGAGCACTTACACTCGTCTGTCTGCTGTCCCTGTTTGCTCTGGTTCCCCTTCTGCCTTTCACTGTGAGTATACAGTAGGAGGAGAAGAAATGGGAATTCGATTGAAGTTTTACTCTACAATTTGGGGTCCTAATTTCTGAAAATTCTCTCTGGAATAGGATGCTAAATAAACATAATGATTATTTAAACAAAAATGCTGGAGCCCATGCATCATTTAGTTTCCGTTGACACCAAAAAGGGAACATGATGCATGATAATATCCACTAGATGTTTTCCTTCCTTTTCTAAGTGAAGTATTATACTCATTATAGTATTTCATTCTCTTTATAAAGTTGTTTATTTAAACCACAGCCTTTGTAAAATCGCTTAACAACCTGACCGTTTATTCCAGATGGAGTTCTGGAGAAACAGCGGCAGCAGGTGAATGGGGCTGGATCTGCCGCAGTTAAAAGGCAGGCTTTTTCATTGACCTGCCTGGGGCAGATCCTGCCTCTTGGAGGCCAACTGCAGCTGGTATCTGGTCCTGTAAAAACATGGCAGGACAGCAAATCAAGGGGTAGTCCTTGCCCGAATTAGTCTTAAGAAAAGCAGTCATTCAAGCGCTTTTTGAACCTGACACGTCAGTATGCTGAGCATTTTAAAGTGGATCTCAGCGTGGGTGCTGTGTGGGCAGTGTTGTCCTTTTAGATCAACTCTGTGGTGATACTCAAGAGCTTCAGGGAAGGCCAGATAAATCTGACAAAATTTTAGCCTTCTTTTTCTTTTCTTTGATTTTCATCTTGAAATATTCTGATAATATTATTTAAATATAGTTTTAAATAAAATTTGACTTTTTAAAAATGTAATAATCCAAGCTACAAATTCCCTCCCCCCCGTTAGACCTGTACAAAGTCATGTGGATCAATGTGCAGTTTACACAGATACTCCTGTCTTAGCAAAGATTCCAAGTGACCTTTTATATTTCTTAAACTTGAAATGATGTAGTTGGATATTGGGAATACGACTAAAGCCAGATAATTAATACATTAATGAACAATATTTACTTTTTATTAAGCATTTACATATTTGGAGATAAAGAAAAAAACTGAAATCACACATTTATTTGAAGATAAATAATACATCTTTTAGGCTGAAGTGAGAAAAAATTTTTTTCATATATTGGCATAGGGAGTAAACATCTTATTTAAACTAAACAGGTTTTATTTATTACAATTTTCTAAATCAATCAAAACAAAACAAATCTTCATCACCAAGTCATGACTAGAATAAGAATAGTTGCTTAGAGATTTCTCACATCTGATCTATTTTCATTCTAGAGAGCTTACTGTTAATAATAGCTATTTCACTGTGAGGCTATTTTTTTCCCACAGACTTTGTAAATTAGCAGTATGATCATCGGCAAAAACATAAGATAGCAGAAAAATCTTTTAATTAATTCTTTTTTATTTTAGGTTTTTCTAGTTCTGGGTAGTAAAAAAGTATCATGGGTATAACTCATTTGACCTGGAACTGGGATGTTTTATGGAATATTGGGGTTGAGTAAGCATTAACATTTCTGGTTGTCACTCTAACCCTAACTAAACATTACCTGCTTTTATTTGAGTTTGCCTATAATACTTAGGATATATATTGTATATTATAATTGCGCCTTGTAAGAATCTTGCCATTATTCAGTTGAGACAAGCTCTGGGAGTTGGGGCACTTAACTTGACTGAATCACTGTGTGATTTTGGACAAGTCACTGTCTTTGTCCAAATTTTCCTGTTTATGAATTCGCTATGATTATATTTGCTTTACTAACACGCAATCAAACTAGGAGTTATGTTTACCTGGGACAAAAAATGAGGCAATCAAAAGTATAGTCTTAATAAGGACAAGATTTTGCTTTCTTTACCCTGGGCGAGAATTTACTCTGAAGAATGAGTGATTACATGAAGCCAACCATGGCTACTTACAGGTGACAACCAGTAACTGTTCTAGAGTCTCTCCAACTTCTCCATTTCACAAGAGTTTCTTTTATTTTTTTAGGAGCTGGAAGAGAAATACAGTTCTACCTCCCTAATTTTTATAATGAGGCAACTTGAGTTTTAGGTGGATTGTGGGTTAAGTAAGACCACAGTAATAGTTAGGGGCTAGATAGAACCCTATCTCTATAGGACTAAACTTCAAGTCTTAGGACTCTTAATTTAGTGCTCTGTTTATCTGTTGGGGAATAAGTTGCTTGTTACATGGAAGTAAATGTTTCCTTTAAAGAGACTGTTTTATGTTTTGTGCCTTTTGGTGGCCACAGAAAGATTGGCAGGAATATCTTTCACCTCAGCCGTCTTCCATGTGAGATGACGTTGTTAGTTATCGTAGGCAAGTTACTGCAGTTTGCCTTCACACGTAGACACTTATTGGAAGAAGATTGTTTTCCCTTTCCTGTTGCTTGCTTGACTGTTTTAAGGTTCTGAGTCTCATTAAGATTCTTGATCAGTGACTGTCATTAGCTAGATGTTTTTTTTCCTGTTATTTGCTGCATTTCTTTCCTGGGCTTTATTGGCATTCGTATTATAAAGAGAAGAATTGGTCTTACTCCTGAAGATAAAACAAATGAATTAATAAATTTAAAGTCTATCTAAGCATTATTGAGGGAATGGTGTCATATAGTTAAGTAACTTTAATTGTAGGTGTTGCTTTATAGACAATTTATGCTTCCAAATATTTTGTCTAAAAGATCTTATGATATTTTGTCATATAAAATTCTTTTTAGACTATAACTAAGAGAAAACCTAGGGATCTCTTAGGTCGAATAAGGAAAATATATTGCATACATATAGGTACTCTCCTGTTTTTGCTTATGGAAAACTTAGCAAATCATCTTTTGTCCAGAATCAGCCTCAGAATCATTCTTGACACGGTGCTTCAGCCAGTCATTATCAATTGATTGGGATTGATGTGAGGGAAGAAACTAAGTACCAATTATGATCTAGTCCGACCTCTCATTTCCCATATGAGGCCACTGAGGACCAAAGAGGCTAAAGATCTTAAAGGACACTGGTATAGCCGGACTTAGAGCTAATGCTCCCATATTTTAGCTTCAGTGCTCTTTAACTCCACCATCCCACTCAGTCAGCAAACAAAATAGCAGGTGTAGGAAATTTCTATGCTCTTTTTGGGTCATCCTAGCTTAATTTTCTAATCTTCAGGTTTCTGAGTTATTGCTATTATTATCTGACCTGTGTACAGTCTCTTAAAATGGGGAGGAAAAAAATGTACAATTCCATGAAGAGCATTCAAACCCATAAAACCAGCATACAGAATATATCAACTGTCGATGATAAATAGCATGTATATCAAACTGCAATTACCATAAAAGTACAGCCAGAAATCTTAACGTCCCAATGCAGCTGTAAATCTCACAACACAACGACAGAGTTTCTTGGAGGAAAAAGCTGTATTGACCCATTGTTCCTGTTGATCTCAGCTTATCATTTGAGTCAACTGGGAGGTTTTCGCGAGCATCAGCCTTGTCGTCTCGCTTCTGTTTGGTCATTAGAGGCTCACAACTGTTGGAAGTTGTAGGGAGAAGGAAGCACTAATGTACATGACTGGCTGTTTCCTCTTTTTCAAATTCTACTAGTACCTGGAGAACAAGGACATGAACATACTAGGAACCTTTTCTTTTGAAAGTAGTCATTCTTACACTTTTCATTGCAATACCACTTTGGTGAAGCTAAGCATGCCTAGACTTCTCTTCCTGATTTCCACCATTTGAAACCTAATCCTCTTCCTTCCCTTCCACATTTCTGTTGACTTATGTATCTACTGTGTGGATCATACAGGAACTTCAGAGAAGCTGGTATGCAGGGACTTCACAGAAAGAGTCACATAAAGAACGCAGAGGGATTCACGTGCTTTAGTTTAGAGCTAAATTAAATTAAAGGTAGGAAAAAACTTTCAGAGATATGAGCATAATGGTTATTGAGTGTTTGGAAGCTATTGAAATAAAGTTCCAGAGTTAAGACTGTAAGAACCTTCTCGTTGAGAGTGGGCAGTCTACTTCAAATCACAGAGTATGAAATGAGTGAAGTATATATTTTTTAAATTTGGAAAGAAAAAGAAATAGATATAGTTTAAGAAGATAAAATTCAACTTTAGATTTTAAGGAAGCTTAGGATTCCATCTGATTTTATTTTGTATCAATAGGACAGGAAAGTTTCTTAGACAGCATTTCTCAAAAAATGGATTCTGTTTCCATGGAAATACATCAATGGAAATACATCTAATTTTTACTGTCAGAGCTACCTTGGGTGCTTGTTAAGAATATGGATCAACAGTTAATATGTAGGAGCAGGACATCTTAGAGAAATATATCCCTGCCGTTCACAGAAAATAGTTTTATCCTTTTCTTCTCAAGCACTGGACCTCTGTTATAAGGAACATGATTTCCCAATTCATCTTCCTTCAGGGAATTCTTGGGTTTGCCATTTAAATTTCCAGACTCAACCCTGCTAAGGCTCAGTTTTTATTTTTCAACGGGATTTTAATCTTAAGGGAGAAAAAAAGAGTAGGTAAATGCTCTTTTGTTTTTCTTTTATAAAGCATCAAAAGTATGAATTAGAAAATCATTCTACTTTGGGACAAAGATTTTCTGGGAAATTTAATCTTTTATTATTCAAGATAATTCAACCAGAACACTTTTGGCCAATTTTAAATATTTTATCTGCATCTCATTAAACTAATATGCATTTTTCTTTCTTTTTTTTCCCCTAGCCTGAATCACACAGATTTCTATAAGTAACTGGATATTTCATTCGTTCTAAATTGTTCTTTATCTCAGCACGTCATTCATTCAGTGGTGCCGTAGCCACGTTTGTGGAATTCCAGTTGCTCTTTTTGCCTCCGATTCAGGAGTAAAGATGAAATCCATTTGGAAAAAATCATGTTTGAAACTTTCCCTAGGAATCCTCTTCATTGCATGAAACTCACGTTTAGTGATAAATTCTAGAAGTTTTGAACTTCTCTAAAAATATTATTCTTCCTCTTCTAAAGTGTGTGGAAGAAGTTGGCTTTGATGAAGTTACGTTTGGCTAAAAAAGGTGCCATATCTCATATTAAGGATGTTAACAGATATATATATTCATCTTACTCTGCCACCAAGGAAGGAAAAGATGTTCTGATGGTCACATCATTTGAGTAATTTGAATGATAAAACTGCCTTCTGGGTCACACTGTTCTAATTCTGAACTAGCCCATTCTGTTCTTACTTTTTCCTCCAGTTGGACAAGAACTTTATGTTGATTATTACAATACCATGACAAGACAATCTTTGAGAGATAAAATAAAATTAACATGCTTCTAAAGAAGTCCTAAATGAATTGTTTTGTCTTTGTGATGTTGTCTTGTGGCTTATGCCTGGGACTCCCCACTGCGCACAAGTGAAACATCACTTGTGAAACGGAAGCACGGCAGCTTCTTCATTTTTCTTCATCCTGTATTTTACAAGCTCGGGCGGTGGCAGTTGAAGTAAGATAATCATTTTGTGCCAGAAGAAAGATAAAGAGGAAGAACAGTTTGCCAACAGGAGCTTAAATTTAACATTAGAAGCCTGGAAAATATGGAAAAGAGGTGATACCCCAGCAACACTACTCCAACACAGTAATCTGGTAGCTTTTCCACTCCTGATTTGTTTTTTAAAAAGTCAGTTTTGTCATAAAGGCTTAAAAGTACTTTTGAATATATATTGGAAAAAATAAGCCAAATAAATTCCCCCTTCACGTTTTTTTGATTGCCTGGTTTGTGGCTTAAGATACTTTCACAGTAGTTTCAGATGTAGGTGGTTTTAGCAGGTATCAACTCCACCATTTTGGCCACAGGATTAGTGGAGAGGGATATTGAGTTCTGATCTTAGCTTTAGTGGTAAAAGGCTTTAACAAATACACTTGTCCTAATTGCTGTTCTTACTTGTCTGTGTTCTGTTTCTCTCTGGCGGGGGAAATATCAGTCTATCCCAGGCATTGTCTGAGGGAGGCATTGGGAATGATCTGCGTGTTCAGATTTCCTTGTGAGTGCAGCAGCGATTCAGGAGCAATTTTTGGATAAAATAGAACTTTATACAAGTCACTTCCTCTTTATTTTCTTTATGAGCTGGACCAGGGTGGCAGCAAGACTTCTGTGAAATCTCTAGCGGTAGCTTGCTGGGTGTTCTGACTGCCTCCCGTGACGCTGAGTAGGAAGGTATTGAACATGCAGTTAGATTACTCCCGTTTCTTCTTGACTGAGTTGATATAATGATTGTAATGTTTATTGAGCTTATCTTTCAATGTGCCAGGCACTGTGCCAAGAGCTTTATATGTATGAGCTGAGTAATCCTCATGACAACTCCAAGGAGGAGATATTACTATTATCTCCATTTCACAAATGTGAACACATTGGAGACTGGATTCAAGTCTAAGCGGTTTAGTTACAGAGTACATGCATTTAACAATTGCTCCATGCTTTCTCTTTTAGCATGGCTGGGAAAAATAGTTGCTGAGCATTCAGAAATGTGAATTTTGGGAAAGAAACAGGAGTGATGTAGCAGTGAAATGCCATATGAGTTTTCTTATCTACCAGTAACAGAAGCCTGCAGGATTTCTGACCAACAGCAATAAGCGCTATGTTTCCAACCTTCGTTATAGCTGTAATTATGCTTTGAGATATGAATAAGGTTAATGAGATGTAAGTGAAACTTTTATTGGGCAGCTTCTGCAAACTTTCCTAAAAGTTAGCTTGTATGTATCCTTTGCTTCTATCCTGCTGCTTGGATTGTGGATGTTATGGTTGGAACTCTAGTTGCTGTATTGGGCTATGAGGATAAGGTGATAGAGTGAGAAGCTGGAAGGAGCCTGGGTTCCTGAGCACTTTGTGGAGCACAGCCACCATACCAGCCCTGGACCACTTACTTTCAGGCTTTGATGTGAGAGCAAAACTTTTGTCTCGTTTAAAGCACTGTAATTTTGAGTGTCTTTAATTTGCAGGTAACTAATTGCTTATTTCATAACTACTACAATGTGGATTACCATTTGCACATAGTATGCACTCAAGAAATATTTGATTTGAGTTTATTTTTTCAATCTCTTCTCATTTAGATATTCAGAATTATCTACCTGAGTTATTTTATAAGAGCAGTGCCTACATGCAAAATTATGCTATAAATATAAAACAATTGGACAATAATTGAGCCTGCATTTTTTTCCTTTAAAGTAATGATTAAATACAAATATTAGATAGAAAACAACTTACAAGTATAAAAGTATAACTCCTCTGCCATATCCAGGTAGCAGCCAATGTACTGTAAGTATGTTATTGTTTACTACCATTTGTCATTTCAAATTAAATGTTACATCTACGGGGTGGGATCAATGGCTAAATCAATTAGAAAGAATGATTACTATAAAAAGCAGGTTTATCTGGAATGTTACTAATCAGAATTCTTATATTTAACATTACACTACATTTATGGTATGGTGAAAATGTACATACATATATATTTACAAGAGCTCTAAACATTAAATAAGTTCTAAAATGTCTTAAAAATCATCAAGAAAGAGAAAAAAGAATTTATGTTCCATTGAATACATGTATGAGGCTTCTTTCTCAAATGCCTATTTTAAATTTGTAGTATTATAATTTTATAAAAGTTTCATTTTTGTTCAACTATAAGCACAGAATTTTCTCACCTTGCTGAAACCCAAGTAAAAAATGATAGTGTCTTGGACCAGGACCTCGTCAGTGTAGAAGGAAGGGTTGGACAGGTTTTTGATCTGTGTAGCACACAGAGATAGGCGTGGCTGATGGATTTGCTATGGAGGGTGGGGATGCGAAGCAGAAGGGGGTAATCAAACATGACACGCATATTCAATCTGAGCCACTGAGCGGATGGAGGTGTTGCTTATTGAGATGGGGACTTGAAGAGGAGTAGGTCTCAGATGTGTGGGAGGGGGAAGGAAGTAAACCAACAGTTCCACTTTGTGTATATTGAGTTTGAGATGCCTGTGAGGAGACATTCAAGAATAGAAGTCAAGTTGTGTATATGAGTTTGTATTTCAGAGGAGATGTTTACATTGGAGAAAAAATATTGGAGGTGTCAGCTTAGAGATGACATTTAAAGTCATGGGAATATTTGACATCATCTAGGAAGAAAGTATAGAGCAAGAGGGCTCTGAAACCAGCCTGGTGAATACGGTAAGAAATCTAGAAGTTATGGTGAAAAGATTATGGTGTGTATTGAGATCTGGTGTGGATTTCTCTTCCTCTGGGTGCCACTAGTCTACTTGTTGCTCTTGATCCATGTCATTTGCTCTAGGATAGTACTTATTCATGCAGTCTTGCCTGGGGATCTGGGCTGTTAAAGTCGTATGTAGGAATGAAGAATGGAATTAAGTAAATGCTTCCATCAAAGAACTGTTGGTATGAGAATTCCAAGGGCTTCTTCTAGAGATGCAAAGAATTCAGCGTGTAAAGAATTTAGAATGTTTTCTCTCTGCATCCTTAATATCTCTTTAATCTGTCTTCTCTTTAATACTTTGAGACAACCATAAAAATTAGTTCTGAAATAATGGCACTTTGCAACAATAAACATGGGGATCGGTGATTTAATGATTGCCGCTGGTCTTTTCTCTCTGAAATTAGCTATGTTGGAGATTTCACAATTTTTAACAATCTCATACCATCATAGTGTTGGGCCGCAAAGAACTTCCCTATGAAAAAATTCGAGATTCTTACAGGTTTAACAGAACAAAAGGTAGGGAGGGGTGTGTGTGTGTGTGTGTGTATGAAATGGAAATGGAGAGACAGAGACAGAGAGAGACAGAGAGAGAAACAGAGAGAGAGAAGGAGGAGTGTTTAGAGAAGAAGCTGTTGCTAGGAAAGTTAAGGACAAAAATTACAAAAACTGAATAGAGACTTAGCACCTGTTTTTACATCTAAAATAATTATTTTAGGATTTGATTAATTAAAAACAACAGAAATTTCTCTTTCCAATTTGCATTCTCCTTTTTCAATTCACTGACCAAGAGACTGCCTTTTATGTCCCCCAAATCCTGTAATATGCCTAGACTTACTACAGAAAGTAGCTAAGACCTATATGGCTGGCACCGAGGCCATAAGCAGTGCACATTCCAGTGTCTTGCTCATGTTTATTCATTTCATTAACACTAATTGAATACCTTCCAGACACGCTTATTAATTTCACTAGCATTTACGGAATTCCTACTATTCACCCTGTAACTGAACCTACTCACATGCTTCCTTTGTGGACCCACGATGAAATTTAGTTTTGCAAGTCTGTGAGTGGGCAACTTTCTTGCTAAAATAAATATATTGCCCAATGGTTTTTGCTACCTGAAGGAGATTAAATATTTTAAAATGTGGCTTTGCACCCAAGCCAATGGTTATCTCTGTTGTAGTATTGCTGACGTTAGAGTGCTTTGCATACTGTTTTTTGATTCCTAGAGGATTCAGCTAACAATAATAACAACTCTCCATTCCTCTCCCCCTTTTCCCCATCTGTTCTGCACATATTCAAGGTATACTTGGCTCTGTTCTCAGAGTCAGCTTCTTCCAATTTCCTCCGCAAAATTTCTTTAACTTTCCATGTTTTTTTAATTTTAAAGGAGGCTGTGAGACTCCCACTAAATTAACTTGGCTCAGAAGATTACTGAGCTTCAAAAGTCTGGCTTTAGGTAGATCTCTAGAGTCTAATTTTGAAGCCTTGGTATCCAAGAAAAGTGAAAACCTCATATTTTCGTCAAAGGTTTGTGTATAGCCAGGGTTTTACAAAGTTTTACAACATGCTATCACACTTAATTCTAAGAACAATTTTGCCAACTTTGCCCAGGTGGAACATGTATACTTTCTTCTACCTCTACTCCTTAAATTTAGGCTGTTTTCAGGGAATTGAAGAGAAACTAGTTCATAGACAGGTCTTCTTGCTTAGAATTTTGAATATTCAAATTGTTAAGGGCATTAGACATCATCTTGCCAAAGAGTTCTCACCAGCATCAATGGTTAGTGCTTCCTTAGGGAGCTCCATTAACTTCCTCAAATGAACTGCGAAATTTTGTGTGTAGTCAATAAATATTTATTGAGCACCTATTATGTGCTAGGCAGTTTCCTAGGCTCTTGGGATACATCTATGTACAAACAACATTTCCATCCTCTTATAGCTTACGTTTTCACAGGTGGAGACAGGAAGTAAATGTAATACGTAAGTAAATTTTTTAGTGCGCTGTGGTGTCAGGGCTCCCCAAGGCCACTCCTGTGTTCACTGATTTGCTAGGAGGACTCAGAGGACACAGCATATAGTTATACTCACAGCTAAGATTTATGACTGTGAAAGGACACAGGGCAAGATCAGCAAAGGGAAAAGGCTCAAGGGGCAAGTCTGGAGGAGGTCAGGCACACTCTTCCAGAGTTCTCTCCTAGTGGAGTCGCATGGATGCACTTAATTCCCCAGCAAGTTGTGACAACATGAATGCAATGTTGTCTACCAGTGAAGCTCATTAGATTCCCAGTGTTTTTATTGGAGGCTGGTTATGTAGGCACCCTCTGCCTGGCGCATACCAAATTTATACACTCTTAAAGGAAAACAGGTATTCAGCATAAACCATCGTGTTTACTCAAACAGTTTAGGTGTAATGAGCCACTCTTATCAGTTCTGAGAATGAGAGAACCCTTCTGAAAGCCAAGTTCCTAGACACCAGAGAAGGACCAACCTTGTAAGCAGCCCTTTCGAAGGATAACAGTCAGGCTTGCTATATTGGTTCTTTTGTGCACAGCTAGATTATAAGTGCTCTGGGGGAAAAATTTAGAGCAAGAGGCAAGGACCAATAGTGCTGGAAAAGGATGTGGCTTATAATTTTAAATAAGGCGATCAGAATAAGTCTCACTGGGAAGGTGACATTTGAGCAAAGTCTTGGAGGTTAAAAAAAGAACATTCTAGGTGGAGAGAACAGTCAATACAAGTACCCTAAGGTGTGAGCTTGCTTGTCATATTTGAGAAAGAACAAGGAAGCCAGTGTAGCTGGAGTGGAGAGAACATGGAGATAAATTCAGAGAGTTAAGGTTGGGTGAGGGGACTGGTGGCCAGACTGTAGTGGACCTTGTAGGACATCGGTAGTTCTTTGGTTTATGTATCTGTGCGTTTCACTGAGGAAAGACCCAGTAGGTTTCATTTCTTTAGATTCTCCGAGCTCCCAACATTTAATACCTGCAGATTAGGCTAAATTCCTCTTTTTACAGTTGGAGCGCTAAGCTTTAAGTAATGGCAGGTGTCTTGCTTAAGGTGACATGGTCATCAGCAAGAGAATGGAGAATAGGACATAGAATGTAAGTGTTTTAATTCGTCTCTCCCAAGTTCAAGAGAATCCTGGTGAATTATACAACTGCATTTTACTAAAGTTTGTGTAATTGATAACAAATGGACACGAAACTGCTTCAGGGTAGTTTTGGCAGAATGTGTTCCGTTATTTCTTCCCGTTTAGAATGCAGAGTGATTGGAGTGCCCAGTCTCTAGGTTTAAGTGGGAGATAAAACTAATATTGGACACCTAATGGAGATGTTTCCCCTTCTTATTTGAATGTCTGATAATTCAATTAAGTGTCTTCGCATCTTGTGCCTATCCCTTCCACCTAAAAAATTAGTTTTCATTGCTTGTTAGAGCTTCCCTGTTTTGTCTGCATTTTGACTACATTTTGTTATAGAGAAGGCTTAGTAAGCTGCCTCCTGCTTTTAAAGGATTCAACTACAGTTTCTTACAAGGGCTATAGAAATAAAAAAAAAGCTAAATTCCCTCAATGGCAAATTCGTAATAGTCACACCAAGAAGGCATAGTTGAAGGGTATGTGAAATGCAGCCAAAGAATTTCTAGTAAAAATAGATCCAGGAAGAAGTATGTTTGACCTTAAAACCCAAGCTGATATAAGCTGCTTATGAAGTCAACAGATAATTGCTATCTAATTTTTTCTTTCAAAATGAAATCAGACTGAAAGGAAGATTGGCAGTTTTTCAAACATTTATTGCTTTTAAACAAAAAAGAAATGAATGTTGGATGCAAATAGGTTTGTGGTGTATGTTTGCTAAAGATATGATTTTGGCGACAGCTATGGAAGGCAAATTAATGCCTTTTTGTTGTTGCTTTGATAACCAAAACAAAAAGTAAAAAGAACCCTTTAAAATCAATTTTAAAGGTTAAGTTCAGAGCTATTTAATTATTATGTGGATTTGGAAGTACAGGCATTTTAAAAAGGCTTTCTTTTTCAAGGGAGAAAATCATTAACTCAATGTGAGGAGGTAAGACGTGGCATATGTTATTTCACAGATGAAAAAATTCTCCGTTCTTTAGGCAATAGTTCTATATCGCAATCTTTTGGGATGTTGCTGATAAACACTTTATGCTATATTGTCTCAGCCAATGATGCGATCAATGGCTCTGTCACAGGTAAATAGCATCAAACCAGTATAAGAATAAAATATCTATCACTATTAAAGAGATAAGTTTGATATGACACACAAAATACAAGATCTTTAGGACTTTCCCTCATAGTTTTGTTTCCTTTTGTGTATTTGTAACCATGTAAGGCTTTCGTTTGGTTGACAACGGTGGGATAAACCTGGCAGTTACAATCATTCTGTTTGTACTAAGGCCCTACACAAAAATTTCAATAACCTTTTTATAAATCTTTTATGCTCTATATCACTTATGATTTACAATTTATATCACATATGATTATTATAAAAATTTAAACCACACAGAAAAGTAAGAAGAAGGCAGAAAGTCACTCCAAATTCCACTTTCCAGAAATAACCATTCTCAACATTTGAACATCTTTCCAGACATCTCTCAATGTGTCTATATTGAGCAAAATATAGCTAGATATAATTTTAGGAAAATGGGATCACAGTATATATGGCATTTTAAATACCAAGTATTAATTTACTTTTACTTGAATTTAATGCTAGAAAAGAGTTTGAAGTAAATTAGAGGAGCCATTGCCTTTACTCAGAAAAGTATTTCTTTACCACAAGGAATACAGAGCATGAAAGACCCCATTATTGTTAGGAAAACTATAAACCATTCTAAGAGTTTAGAATCAACACTATTTTTTAACTTTCTATTTCCTGTAGTCAAGTAAAACTCGACTTAGGCGGCATCTATTTCTCTTCCACTGCTGCTGTGGTGGGCGCAGGAGCAAGACATGGTTGGGAGTGATGCAGAAGCCTGTGAGAGTGCAAAGCGAGCATATGTCCAGAAGGCAGTGTAGCCATTAGTATTTGCTATGAAAGATGAAAAAATAACATACATACACTTTCTACCAGATCCCTCCCCCGTCCTCTAATTTCTGTTATATTATTCTCTATATGTTGTCTTGATTTATTATATTTTCTTTTTGTTCTGTGGCCATAGTTATCAAAGTTATTTAATCTGTTTAAAAAGTTTATCAAAGTTATTTGTTCCATTTAAAAGTTGATTCTGTACTCGTTACCAGCTGTTTTACTATTATTTCTCTCTTACGAAGTTCCTTGTTTTGATTCTGTTCTTGGATGGCTGGATTTTGTGGCTCAGGAATTGTTTAGGGAAGTGCTCATACACGTTTTGTTTACAAAGTTATTATATGTTTGAGATTGTCAATTGAATTTATATTTTATGGACAGCTTGACTGAGTATAAGATTCTTCTATTTTTTTATTAAGTATTTAGTATTTTATTAAGTATTATCAGTATTAAGTGCTAAGATACTTTAGATCTTATTTATGGTCGCTTTTTAGATAGAATTAGTGGAGGTAAATTTGTTGCTAAATGGCCAAACAATTTGCTGAATTACCAATTCACCAAATTTAACAAAATTATTAATTGTAAATTTTGGGGTGGGGAGTTTAGTTTTGACGTGAAGTTTAAATGGCTCTTAGACAATGAAGTGAAGGTGTTGAGTAGAGGATATGAGACTGGAGTTCACTAGGAAGGTTGGGCTGCAGATACACATTTGGAGTAGACAGTGTAAAGATGGCAATTAATGGCATTGAACTGGATGAGAGTTAGAGTAGACAGAGAAGAGAAAGGTCTGAGCACTGTGCCCCGTGTGCACTCCAACAGTGAGAGCTCAGAAAAATGAGGAGGAATACTGAAGGAAAGTGAAAGTGAAGGAAATGCCATTAAGCTGGGAAGAAAACATACCTGAAATTTCAAGAAGAAAGTGACCAAGTGTGTCAAATGCTGAATAGGACAAAGACTGAAAACAATACATTGCAAGAGGCCACTTAGGAGTTCTTTGGGTCCCTAATAAGATCAATGTAGCCGGCAAACCAGCAATAAGCTTGATTAGAGGAAAAAAGTGAAAATAAAAATACATAATATCATATACAATTATAGACAATATTTTTAAAATATTGAAAGAAAATTGTAGGCAATTCCAACAATAAATTTGGACATTGGTAATTTTATCTGTATGCGATAGTGTCTTCCGTTGTCAATAATTTTATGAAGAAACAAGACACAACCCTTTATATTTGTATGTATGAATGAGCAAGAGAAAGGGGTAAGAGCATTAATGCAAAACACTTTTCCATTGTTGAGTGTTGGTTACCTCGGGGGAATAAGGCCAGAACAGTTTTGTGGAGATTATTAATATTTTCTTTATATATCTTCGTATTGTTTGACATTATAATGAAATGGTATTCTTTTCAAAGTTAAAATTAGGTAATAAAATAAAAAATAGAGTAAGTACTAAATTTTATGTAATGCAAACAAAGTATCAGTGGTGGCAACATGGTACCCAAGGTGGTTCCTTCTCCCCTGCTGAGTCCATGGATTTAACATTACACAATAGCTATGAGAGTCTTTCCTCTGAAGCCCAGTCACGACTTCAAAATCTTTATTGACACAGTTTTCTAGATAGTCATACCTAATTGACTGCAGTTCCTGTTGAATTGAAACTTATTTCCCAGCCCTGGTATAGATGCTCTCTGTAGTTCCTTCCTAGTTTTTGCTTTCTAATTATTCACCGTGATTACCAAGTACCTATACTGTGCCAGGAATTGCATAATGGGAACTATACTTGAAAGAACTCATGGTTTATGATTATTTGCACCTTCTTTTTGGGCTTCTTTTACTAGTCCTACCCCTTAAAACTGTTTTTTTCTGAGTTCTGTCTGATTTTCTCTTTTTCTAACTCCACACACACACACTCCCCCTAAGCTACTCCATTCACCATCTCTATCCCAGGGAATTCCTAATTGGTGCTTCCATTCCACAGCTCTCTCAGTTTGGCATCCTTGTTTCCAACCCAACATGTCTAATAGAGAACTTATTATTTTTCCTGCTAGTTGTGGCTTTTCTCTTTCGTACCCTACCCAGGTTCTATATTTGACCCAGTTATTCAAGCCAAGCCACTTTGCCCAAGCTAGCATGTCTGACTGATGCATAAGTCTGTTAATTTTACTGCTTGTTTACTTTTATTGTCATTCTCTTTTCTGCATCCCCATTGCTACTACCTACTTCAGATTTTCTCCATCTCTCACCTGTAGTTTTGTAACACTCTCCTGCCTTAAGTCGCATACATTTCACTAATCTACTTTGTCACAAAAATGATTTTTCTTTAACACAAATTGTGTAATATCAATCTTTTTCTTAACATTATTCAACGACTCTCTGTTGCTTTAACTAGTGGCACATGATTAACGATATACACATGCCTAATACGCTTCAATGAGTGTACCCCAATTTTGACAAAGCTCAACAGTATATTTTTAGGGAATGCAGCCTTCGATAATGTATAATTTCCATGGTTTTCTTGATAGTTTGGCAGTGGTGATTTACTAACAATTATGGCTTAGACTAGATAGGCTGTAGATTATGTACATTTGTTGATGAACTAGCTAAAACTCTATCCTTTATTCTTGCACTCAAAAAAGTGTATTGGAATGAACGTGAAAGTAATATTATAGAGGCAATCTTAAACAAGCATTTATTTATATTTTAAAAAGTACATAATTTGCAAATTGCAGTACTTTGGCTTTAATTACTAACAAATCGCTTGTGATATACTTCATAAATGGCCATTTATCACCACGATTGATAAAACCTTGATGTTAGACCAAAGTCCAGACTCTTTACCATAAGATACTAGGCCCTCCATGGTTCAAGCCGGTCATTTATTTATCTATCCATCTGTTCATCTATTTGTCAAATATTTATTGAGCATCCATTATTTGCTGCGGAATTGTTTGTTAGAGCCTGGGCATCCACTATTGAACAAAACACAGGTTTTGCTCTCACAGTCAATGCCCACAGAGCTTCAGATTTCTAAGCCCTTTCTTTGACATGTACTTGTCCAACCTCCTCTTCTCTCCTCACTGTTTCCAACAAAATTGACTATTTATGGTTCCCTGATGCATTGAACTATTTCTCTTATTGGTATGTTCTCCTTCCACTGCCTGGAATGCTCTTCCTCATTTTGGCAAATTGGTGAATACTCAGCTCAGTTGTTACTCTCTATTCCCTGTTTCTGAATGGGGACTCCACTGAAAATCAAGAGACCTTTAATAATTTCCCTCAAATGTAATTTAAATCTTTTGTTCATAAGTCTTTCAGATATAACTCAAAAGAGTCAGCTCGTAAAATCCAAGTTAAAAGAAAACACGGGACGGGGCGGGGTGTGGTGGGGGGGGGGGGGGGGGGGGGGGTGTGTGTATGTGACATTGACGGTTTTGGTGACCCAGTGGGGTAGCAAGAATGGGATTGGAATATTAGGGGAAATGAGTTGGAAAAACAGGAGGTTTTAAAAAACACAAGCTTGAATATTCTATAAAATTTACTCTTCTAGAACACGTTGTTCCTTAAGATTGTGGGGTAGTTTTATCCTTTCCTTGCTTTATTTATTTAAGCAGGTTTCTTTTTAGCAGCCTTTTGGTGTTCTTTTTTCCTTATACACTTGGTCAGATATATGACTGAGAATGTGGTTTTCCAGGCATTTGATTTTTAAAAATCAGCTTTATTGAGGTATAATTTGCATACAATAAAATGTACCTATCTTAATGGTTGAATGAGTTTTGAGAAATGTACCACCCACGTAACTACCACCACAATCAAAATAGGTATTTCCCTAACTCCAGAAAGTTCCTTTGTGCCTCTTTGTAGTCAAGCTCCCTCCCACGCCTGGCTACAGGCAACCACAAATGGGCTTTTGTCACTATCGATTGGTTTGGCAGGTATTTGATTTTAATACTGTATTTCTTGTTCAAAGTCATCTCTTGTCTGTCCCCTTCCCTCTGTGGTCCTCTGTAGATAGAGCTTGGAAGATGATCTCATTCTTCCTTTATCTGTCTCATTTTCTTTTCTACTCTTCCCAAACTTACTCTGCACGTCTCATTCTTCATCTTCAGATACTATTATTAATTCATTTTCTATTATGTAAGTCTACTATAGACTCTGGTCATAAGTGACAGCCCGAGGGGCTTCAGTGTCTTCCAGAGTCAAAATCTTTTTACCTTCAAATTTCAATTATATCACTTCTTTTAACGTCCTTTTGAAGATAGAAAAGAAACCTCCTAAATTATAATTTTGTAAACTACTTTATATTAGTCACTTTCTCCATGGCACCCATGTAATGTATATCAAACTGAGGAAAGTAAAATAAAAGATGGCAGTTAAAGGGCTGGCCTGGTGGTGTAGTGGTTGAGTTCATGCGCTCCACTTCAGCGCCCCAGGATTCGTGAGTTGGGATCCCTGGCACAGACCTACACACCACTCATCAAGCCATGCTGTGGCAGCGTCCCACTTACAAAATACAGGAAGATTGGCACAGATGTTAGCTCAGTGAAAATCTTCCTCAGGCAAAAATAGGAAGATTGGCAACACATGTTAGCTCAGAGCCCATCTTCTTCACCAAAAAAAAATTAATAATAATAATAAAATAAAATAAAAGATGGCAGTTAAGCTTATTTTCCAAAATTATCTATATTATAAACCCCTCTAATTTGTAATAACTAGGAACAAGAATGAATTAAGTAATATTAAAAAATATTTACATATTTGTGAGCACATTTAGGGGATTATTGGAATGAATATGTTGGTTCTTTCTTCTTACCCATTTGATATCTCAGAAAACTTTAATTTTAACAATAGTTTTCTGTGATGGACATCACACCTGTTTTTAGTGCCATTTATTTTCCTTGCTTTGTTTATGGAAGTAGGAGGGAATTATTTAGGGGTAGTAATTTGATGCTATCTTAGTTGGCATTTAATTGCGTTTACATGTTGAAAGATGCATAGAGCTAGGTATTTAATTAGAGGTTTTATAATGGTAAAGTATATTTGTGAACAATCTTGTGAACTTGGCACGTGCTTTCCTACTTGAATATCTTCCAAGGTGTGAACCTCTAAAATTTTCCTTTTATCTGATTTATTTAACCCTTCCATCACTCTCTGAACAGCACAGGAAATCACACCCATGGGTATTTATTCATTCTGAGTGAAAATATCTTCATCCTGCCTGAGACATTTCACGTAAGTTTCTCTGGAGCTAATTTAGGTAAATAGAAACATCTATTTAGTTGCTTCTTTAATATCTACTTTTGGTGACATGTTTTCTCTTTTTTATTGTAGTAAAAAAATACACAGAATTTACCATCTTAGCCATTTTTAAGTGTGCAGTTCAGTAGTGTTGGGTATTTTCATATTGTTGTGAAACAGATCTCTGGAACTTTTTCATTTTGTAAGTCTGAAACCCTATACCCATTAAACAACTCCCTCTCTCTCTCTGTTCCTACACCCTAGTAACCACCATTCTACTTTCTGTTTCCATGAATTTGACTGCTTTAGACACCTCATAAAAGTGGAATCACAAAATATTTCATCATAAATGGAATAATTTAGCATGATAGCCTCAAGGTTCATTCATGTTGTAGCATGTGACAGTATTTCATACGCTTTTAAGACCAAATAATATTCCAGTACTATGTTGAATAGGAGTGGCGAGACTAGGTAGTCTTGTCTTGTTCTTGATCTTAGCAGGCAAGCTTTCAACCTTTCACTGTTGAGTATTATGTCAGCTGTGGGCTTGTCAAATTTGGGGTGATCTGTTAGCTTCATGAGTTGCATGTCTAAATCTCCCTTCAGAATTGGAAAGTTCTCAGCCATTATTTCTTTAAATAAGCTTTCTGCCCTCTTCTCTGTGTCATCTCCCTCTGAGACTCCAATAATGTGTAGGCTGTGTCTCTTAAGGGTGTTCCATAGTTCATATAGGCTTTCTTCACTCTTTTTTTTCATTCTTTAAAAATTTTTGTTCCTCTGACTGGATGATTTCAAATAAACTGTATTCTACTTTACTAATTCTTTTTTTTTCCTGTTTGGTTCAGTCTGATGTTGAAGATCTCTGTTACTTTCTTTAGTTTAGCCATGTACTCTTTTATTCCTCCCCAAAGCCCCAGTGTGTGGTTGTATACCCTAGGTGTAAGTCCTTCTAGTTCTTCTATGTGAGTTGCCACCACAGCATGGCCACTGACAGATGGGTGGTGTGGTTTTGCGATGGAAAGGAACCAAGAGTGCTGAACGTTAACCATTAGACCATAAGAGGTGGCTCTAGCCATGTATTCTTTAACTTTAAGGATTTCTGTTCCATTTTTAATGGTTTCTGTTTCTTTATTGAACTTCTCATTTTGTTCATGCAGTGTTTTCCTAATTTCACTTAGTTTTCTATTTTTTTTCTTGTAGTTCCTTGAATTTCTTTAAGAGGAGTCTTCTGAATTCTTTGTCAGACAGTTTCTCAATCTCCATTTATTTAGGGTCAGTTATTGGAGCTTTATTAGTTTCCTTTGGTGGTGTTATGTTCCTTCATTATTCATGACCCTTATGGCCTTGCATTGGTGTATGCACATTTGAGGAAGAATTCACTTTTCTGGTCCTTACAGAAGGGCTTTGGTAGGTAAAGCCCTTCACCCATCAGCCATCTGGAGATTCTGCATGGAATGTCTGACGTTGTCTGTGAGTGGCCTTGCTGCTGGAGTCCTTGATTGGTAGATCTAGTGCCTGGGTCAGCAGGTGGGTAGGTGTGGTGCTTGGGTACTTGGGGACCAGCCTGGTGCCTGGTCTTCATGGGTAAGCCTGGGGCCTGTGTTCACTGGGGCAAGCCTGGCATTTGAGACTGCAGTGATGGGACTGGGACATATGTCTACATGGGTAGATCTAGATTCTGGGTCTTTAGGAGCCAACCAGGTGCTAGGGACCACTGGGGTGGGCCCATTGTCTAGGTCTGTGGAGGTCAGTCCGTTACTGGCATGGGACAGAGCCTGGTGACTGGAGCTGACTTGGACAGTCCAACCACATGGTCCAGTTTGACTCTGGGGTTAGCCTGGAGCTTGGGTCCATGGGAGTAGGCCTGTAAGCCAGGGCCTAGGGGGCTGGCCTCCAGGCTGGGGCCATAGGGGCTGAACTGGTGCTGAGGAAGGCTGGGAGCCTGAGTCCATGGGAGCTGGTCTGGAGTCTATGTCCTCAGGGGACAACTTACTGCTGGAATCGCTGGGGGCCTAGGGCTGTGGGAGCTGACCTGGTGCTGGAGTGTGTTGAGAACCTGGATCTTCAGTAGTTAGTTTAATGCTGGCCTCAGTTGGAAGTCTGGGTTCGCATGTGGCAGCCTAGAGCCTGAGCTCATGGGAGCAGATTGAGAATCTGAGGCTGTAGGAGCTGCAGAAGGCCACAGAAACCACCAAAGGTCACAGGAACTGGCCAGCACTGGGCTGAGCCATAAGCCCGGGTTTGTAGGAGCCCACTGGGAGCCTGGTGCTGCAGGAGCTGTCTAGGGCTGCTAGAGCCACCTGAGCCTGCTGGAGCTGCAGATGCTGGGGTCAGTTGGGGGCCTGGGTCCACAGAACCCATTGGGATCCTGGTGCTGGGGAAGCCACCAGAGGCTGCAAGAGCTGGCAGGTCCTGGGGTGAGCCAGGGGCTTGTGTTTGTGGGAGACTGCAGGGGGCCACCTAGGGCCACGGAATTGGCCTGGTGCTAAAGTGGACTGGGTCTGTGGTCTGTTGTGAAGTTCAGTGCTTACTTCACATTCCTTTTCCCACGGAGAGAGTGTCTCTTTCCATGCTGAGCTACATGGGTTTGGGGAGAGCTGATGGGGGTAATGTGAATCTATCTGTCCTACCCTCCTCAATGCATCTTTTCTTGGTTCTGTGCTTCACTCAGGTGCTGTAATCCCTCACCTGGAATTCTTGGCTGATATTTCTGCAATGGGGATGAGGTGGGACAACTGCTAGAAATTCGTATGCTGCCATTTTGCTGACACTACTCCCTCATGAAGATTTTCCCCTGTGTTTTCTTTTAGGAGTTGTATAGTTTTAGGTCTTATGGTTGGATTTTTCAACCGTTTTTGGTTAATTTTTGTATGTGGTGTGAGATAAGGATCCACTTTTATTCTTTGGCATGTAGATGTGTAGTTTTCCCAATACCATTTGTTGAAGAGACTGACCTTTCCCCACTGACTGGTCTTGGCACTCTTTTTGAAGGTTGTTTACCATATACATGAGAGTTTATTTCTGGGTTTTCTATTCTATCCCATTGGTCTATTTGTCTTTATGCTACTATCACACTGTTTTGATTATTGTAACTTTGCAACATGTTTTGAAATCAGGAAGTATGAATCCTCCAACTTTGTTCTTCTTTTTCAGAATTGTTTTGGCTATTCAGGATTCTTTGAGATTCCTTGTGAGTTCTTATATTTCTGCCAAAAAATGCCATTGGGATTTTGATAGAGATTGCATTGGATTTGTGGACTGCCTTGGGTACAGTGGACATCTTAACCATATTAAGTCTTCTACTCCATGAACATGGGATGTCTTTCCATTTATTTTTTTCTTCTTTAATTTCTTTCAGCAATGTTTTGTAGCTTTCAGTGTACATGTCTTTTACTTCCTTGGTTTAGGTTTATTCCTAAGTATTTTATTTTTTTGATGCTATTGTAAATGTAATCATTTTCTTAATTCTCTTTTGGATTAGTGTGTGGAAATGCAACTGATTTTTGTCTGTTGATTTTTATACTGTTACTTTGGTGAATTTGTTTATTCTAACAGTTTTTTTTTCTGGAATCTCTAGGATTTTCTACCTACAAGGTCATGTCATTTGAAAACAGAAATAATTTTACTTCTTCCTTTCTAATTTAGATGCCTTGGTGGGAATTTCCTAAAGGAAAGGTACATTTGCAGGCTGGCAACAGTATTTGGTAGAGGACAATGCTGTAGTCACATTTTTAGAATACTCTCAGGAGTGTAATGCTGCTACCTTCAGCCAGCAACAGTGTGATTAATTGGGTTAACATTTTTTGATTTGTTATCATTCTACTTGAAATCTCTGGAGAAATCATGGATTGATATATAACTACTTATTATAGTCACCATATATTGATCAGAATTAACTTGACCCTGTTTGCTCCTGTTTCATCACAGTTCCTGTTCTGCAACAGATCGGTCAAAACAATGTAATGATGACCTCTTTCTGTCTGTATCCTTGTGATCAGCTGCACATAAACACACATCTATACACACACTGACATACACATACCTACTCTTACTATCTCTCTTCATTTCTTTCTTTGTGCCTTATCTGTTGTCTCCCAGGCGTATCATCCACATTCATTTTTTTCTCCCTCCTTCATTCTTTTCTTTTCTTACACTCATATTTCTACTTCCTGTAGATTTTCCTACAGAGTGATGCAATGCAAGAGATGTTTATGAAGCAATTTAGACTTGCTACAAATGATGAGCTAGGAGATGCTGTAAGATGAAATACTACTTCACTTGATAACGGTGACTGAATGGTGTAATCTCTTTGTTTGGTAAATTTAGGTGCATAAGCATTCAAGGAAAAGTTGTTATTGTGTGTGCTTTTTTCAAACTAAGTCACGACGAAAGAAGTGAGAGATTTTGTGGTTCTTGTGACAGTCGCAAGAAATAGACTGCATTAATCATGCTGCATAACAAGACAATAAGAAGCAAAGGTTGAAACCTTAAACTTTTAGAGATGAGTCATAATTGTAATGGTGCTATTTGTCTTCAAACTTCTTCACAAAATGAAATAACATTCTTCCCATAGTCACAATTATATTAGTGGCTTTCAAAGATGTTGCAAGTAAGGTAAAGAGGTTAAAAGGAGGCAATTCAGACCAAGGGTGGGAGCTAACTTTTTGAGAATTGAAATTCCTTTGTGATTATAGAAAAAAATGTTTTCAAGTAGAAATTTGTAGCTCTGGTTCTGGTTTTGCCTCTGCCTCTTTGGCAGGTCTCTCAGCCCCTAGTGACTTACTTCCTAGCTCCCACTTTCCTTACTCTTGTGAGGGGTTAGACTAATTGATAGCTAAGTTAACCTTCAATATTTAAATAGTTTGATTCAATTCTAGAATTCTCTTTCCTCTGAACATTATGCTTAGTCTTCTTAACTGGTACGTTTAATTAATGAAGTCTTTCAGTACTCATCATGCAGGCAATTTAACTTTTGAGATAAGAAAAATGTCTCAAAGATGTGGTTTTGTAATTTAGTCTCTTCTTGAGTGTTGAAAGGGTGATCCAGCAAGTACGGAGGTCATAGGAAGAGGAGAAATGACAATTAAATGCTAGCGTGTGTTAGTTTGGCAATTTCTGATCATGGAAAACATGAATGATAGGAGTCTTGTGAGAACATGTGATAGGTAGCAGACTGTCACAGGACCTTAGGAATAGGGTCCAGATAATGCTGTTGTTCTGTGAGTGACACAAATTTCATGGATCTTTACTCTAGTCCCTTTACTGTAGTACCATTAATATGACTGTTTCTTTTTGGGTGTTAATTCCTAATTCCAAAGTGGAATTTTTGCCCATATTTTTCCTTTTTAGTTCCAGAGGGATTAAATCTGACTTGCCTAGCCAATTTTTATTTCCACCTATTGGACAGAGCTTTATGCTGGATCAAGAAGTGACCATTTCAAGATGCTCATAAAACAGCCTGAAGTTTGGGGCGATAGGTCGTGCACTGTCCCTTAGAAAGAGGTGTTGGCAGAGCAGGACCCAATGTCTAATGTGGACATGTTTTGAATACTGAGTTTTAACTAGTGTAGCTTTTCAAGGATATTCTCCAAAATAAACATAATGTTTTTCTTCATGAAATGGCTAGACTTTGAATGGTTCTCTGCTACAGGTGTTGTGGTTTATATTAATGGGACATTACACTCATTTGTTGAAGAAAAAAAACCAGTTGTATGTTATGTACAAGGTAGAGATTCAGGACTTGGAAAGCTTTTCATGCCATTTGTTCTAACTCAATGTATAAAGATATGTTGTGACTTTTAATCAATTAGTATTAATCAATTCGTGTATACTCCTAGTATAGTTTAATCACTTAGTAGATACCACTTTTTACTAGTTGACAAGTTGATTTCCCTTGCTTTTCTATGAGAAAGATACTGAAGAGAGAATCGAAAAGCTAGCAAGACTAGAGAGAAGACATCACCAAGAATTTTGTACTTATTAACCCTTTAATCACACAATAACTCTAGGAGGTATTTCCTGATGAGGAAAATGAGGCCCATAGACACTAAGAAGCTTGTTTAAAGTCTTGCAGCTGGTAAAGGATAAAGCAAGAGTTTGAATTTGGGTATTTGGTGTCCAGAATCTTCACAATGCTATACATTCCCTTCTTAGTTTTTACATTTCTGTCTCTTTCCTCCTCCCTACCCTCTGCCTTGGATCTTCTGTTGGTTTTCTGTCTGCATGCAAGACACTTGCTTCCGCTTCTCATGTACATTTACATTAAAGTGGAAATAGTTGTTTTGTCTGGAATACTCTTCCCTGGAAAGTCAGTTATGAGAATGGTTTCAGTTTTTGCTCAGACAGACCAGGACCTAGAAGTCAGGCACACCCTTTAATTCTTGCAGATTCCAATAGAAGAGGGCTCCTGAGAAGTTCTGAGCCAAAGCTCTCAAGGCAATGGTCCTAGGCAGTGTAATGGATAGTGTGGGCTTGGAGGAACTAATGGAGGAGCAGGAAGTCTTGGGGGGGCTGTTAACTTATAAAATACCATCAGCATTGGCATGCTAAATCTTTCCTCTTTTTCTGGCCACTTATTACTATTTTGGAAACTTTTTCTGTAAAACTTCATACAAACTATGGTTCCTGAAGTTTATGATCCAGGTTTTCTTTATTAAGAACCCTTCATATCTTCTTTAGCCAGATTTCAGGCAGGAAGAACCTGTGATTTTTCCTTGGATTAGTGAAGAGCTTTCCTTTAACAACCTAGCTCATGTCTTGCATCACTTTTTGGGGGGTATTTGTTCAAGCTGTTAGGGGTTTACTGTGACATATTACTTAAAAGACATTTTGTGTCAGGAATGTCTCTTGCTGTATACACCCTAATCTCTGGTGTGAAGGGAATACCATCATCCTTTCCTCAACCTCCATTTTTATTAGAGCTTAAAATTTTTTTTTGATATACAAGAAGCAGTATATAATTCATGTATACAACTTGGGTTTGGAGATAAGTATACACCTGTGAAACAATCACCATAATCTATGCCCAAAGTTTATCTATCACCTCCAAAACTTTCCTTTCTCTTATTTATTATTATTTTTATTATTTTGTGATAATAACACTTAATATAAGATCTACCCTGGTAGCAAATTTTTAAGTGTACAATATGGTATTGTTAACCTGTGCTGTAATTAGATCTCTAGGACTTATTTCTCATGAACTGGAACTTAATACCTTTGACTAATACTTCCCTTTTTGCCCCTCCTTCTAGCCTCTGGCAATCACCATTCTGCTCTGTGATTTTATGAGTTTGACTATTTTAGATTCATCATATAAGTGGTATCATGTCGTATTTGTCCTTCTGTGTCTGACTTATTTCACTTAACGATGTCCTTCAGATTCATCCACATAGTCACAAATGACAGGATTTCATTCATTTTTAAGGCTGAATAATATTCCATGGTACATATATAAAACATTTTCTTTGTCTATTCATTCATTGATGAACATTTAGGTTGCTTCCGTGTCTTGGCTATTGTGAATAATGCTGCAGTGAACACGGCGAGGCAGATATCTCTTTGAGATCTTAATTTCAATTCCTTTGGATATGTACCCAGAAGTAGGATTGCTGTATCATAGTGGTAGCTCTATTTTTAGTTTTTTGAGGAAGTTGCATACTGTTTTCCATAGTGGCTGCACCAATTTACATTTCCACAAAGTGCACAAGGGTTTCCTTTTTCTACATCCTCTCCAACATTTGTTATCTCTTGCTTTTTTGATAAAAGCTGTCCTAACAGGTGTGAGATGATATCTCTTTGTGGTTTTGATTTGCATTTCCCTGTTGATTAGTGATGTTGAACACCATATATCTGTTGGTGGTTTGTATGTCTTCTTTGGAAAGCTGTCTATTCAGTTTCTCTGCCCAGTATTTATTTATTTATTTATTTATTCATTTATTTCAGCTTTAATGAAATATAATCAACATATAGTATTGTGTAAGTTCAACGTGTACAATCTGTTGATTTGATACACTTGTATATTGCAAACTGATTACCACCATAGCATTGGTTAAGATCTCCCTTGTGTCACAAAATGCCATTTATTTTTTGTGGTGAGAACATTTAAGAGCTACTCTCTTAGCAACTTTCGAGTTTATAGTACAGTATTATTAATCTATAATCACCATCGCATATGTTAGATCCCCAGAACTTATTCATCTTACAGCTGGAAGTTTTTACCCTTTGACCAAAATCTTTCCATTTTCTCCACTATCCAGCCCTGGTAACTACTATTCTAGTGTCTGTTTATTAATTTGGCATGTTTAGATTTCACATATAAATGAGAACATACAATATTCGTCTTTCTCTGTCTGACATTTCACTTAACGTAATGTCCTCAAGACCCATCTAGGTTGTCACAAATGGCCGGATTTCCCTCTTTCTCATGGCTGGGTAATATTCCATTATATATATATATACATATATATATATATCTATCTCACATCTTCTTTATCCTTTGATGAACAATTTAGGTTGCTTGCAAGTCGTGGCTATTGTGAATAATGCTGCAATAAATATGGGGATGCAGATATTGCTTTGAGATCCTAGATATATACCCAGAAGTGGGATTGCTGGATCATATGGTAGTTCTATTTTTAAGTTTTTGAGGAACCTCCATACTGTTTTTCGTAGTGGCTATACCAATCTACAAGCTCACAAATAGTGCACAAGGGTTTCCTGTTCACCACATCCTGGCCAACACTTGTTATTTCTTGTCTTTTTGATGATAGCCATTCTAATAGATATGGGGTAATATCTCATTGTGGTTTTGATTTGCATTTCCCTGATGATTAGTGATGTTGAGCACCTTTTCATGTACTTTTTGGCCATTTGCATGTCTTATTTGGAAGAATATCTATTCAATTCCTCTCCCCATTTTTCAATCAGATTGTTTATTGCTGTTGATTGTATGAGTCTTTTACATATTCTGGATGTTAACTTCCTATCAGATGTGAGATTTGCAAATATTTTCTCCTATTCCACAGGTGTCCTTTGCATTTTCTTGTTGGCTGCCTTTGCTGTACAGAAGGTTTCTAGTCTGATGTAGTCCCACCTGTTTATTTCTGCTTTTGTTGCCTTTGTTTTTGTGTCAAATCCAAAAAACCATTGCCACAGCTGTCAAGGAGCTTACCGTCTATGTTTTTTTCTAGGAGTTTTATGGTTTCAGGTCTTACATTCAAGTCTTTAACTCATTTTGAGTTGATTTTTGTATGATAAGGGTCCATTTGCATTCTTTTACATGTGGCTATTCAGTTTTCCCAGCACCATTCATTGAAGAGACTACCCTTTCTCCTGTTGTATATTCTTGGCTACTTTGTTGTAAATTAATTGACCATATATGCACCATTTATTTCTAGGGTCCTTATTGATCTATGCATCTATTTTTGTACTAACATCATACTTTTTTGATTGCTATAGCTTTGTAATATAGTTTGAAATCAAGAAGCCTATGTCTCCAGTTTTGTTCTTCTTTCTCCGGATTGCTTGGCTATTCAGGGTCTTCTGTGGTTCTATACAAATTTTAGGATTGTTTTTTCAATTTCTCAGAAAAACGCCATGGAATTTTGATAGGGATTGCATTGAATCCATAGATAACTTTGGATAGTATGGGCATTTTAACAATATTAATTCTTCCAATCCATGAGCGCAGAATCTCTTTCCTTTTATTTGTGTCTTCTTCAATGTCTTTCATCAGTGTCTTGGAGTTTTCAGTTTACAGATCTTTCACAACCTTGGTTAAATTTATTCCTAAGTATTTTATTTTTGTTGATGCTATTATAAATGGGGATGCTTTCTTTATTTCTCCTTCTGAGTATTGTTATTGTATAGAAACATACCTGATTTTTATATATTGATTTTGTTTACTGTAACTTTACTGAATTTGTTATTAGTTCTAACAGTATTTAGTGGAGTCTTGAGAGTTATATATACATACTATCATGTCATCTGCAAATAGAGACAACTTTATTTCTTCCTTTCTGATTTTGATACCTTTTATTTCTTTTTCTTCCTTAATTGCTCTGTCTAGGACTTCCAGTACCATGTTGAATAATATTGGTGAGAATGAGAGAATCCTTGTCTTTTTCCTAATGTTATAAGGAAAGCTTTCAGCTTTTCACCACTGAGTATGATGTTGGCTGTGGACTTGTCATATATGGCCTTTATTCTGTTGAGGTGCATTCCCCCTATACCAAGTTTGTTGAGAATTTTAGCATGAAAGGATGTTGAATTGTGTCAAATGATTTTTCTGCATCCATGTGATGATCACACAATTTTTTTCCTTCATTTATTTGTTTATTTTCGGGTGTACTTCATAACATTTTTCAAATTCTGTGTAGATTACATCATGTTCACCACCCGAAAACTAATTATAGTCCTTCCCCTCACGTGTGAACTTAATCACCCCTTTTACCCTCCCTCCTCCCCCCTTCCCTTGTGGTAACCACCAATCCAGTCTCCAATGCTATGTGTTTGTTTGTTGTTGTTTTTATCTTCTACTTATGAGTGAGATCATGTGGTATTTGACTTTCTCCCTCTGACTTATTTCACTCAGCATAATACCCTCAAGGTCCATCCATGCCGTCACAAATGGCTGGATTCCCTAATTTCTCATGGCTGAGTAGTAGTCAATCTTGTGTAAATACCACATCTTCTTTATCCATTCATCCCTCGATGGGCACCTAGGTTGCTTCCAAGTCTTGGCTATTGTGTATAATGTTGCAATGAACATAGGGGTTCGGGTATCTTTATGCCTTTGTGTTTTCAAGTTCTTTGGATAAATACCCAGCAGTGGGATAGCTGGATCATATGGTAGATCTAGCCTTAATTTTCTGAGGATACTCCATACTGCTTTCCATAGTGGCTGCACCAGTTTGCACTGCCACCAGCAGTGAACAAGCGTTCCCTTCTCTCCACATCCTCTCCAACACTTGTTTCCTGTCTTGTTAATTATTGCCATTCTGACCAGAGTAAGGTGATACCTCATTGTAGTTTTGATTTGCATTTCCCTGATAGCTAATGATGTTGAGCATCTTTTCATATGCCTGTTGGCCATCCGTATATCTTCTTTGGAGAAATCTCTGTTCAGATATTTTGCCCATATTCTAATTGGATTGTTGGTTTTTTGTTGTTGAGCTGTATTAGTTCTTTGTATATATTGGAAATTAACCCCTTATCTGATATATGGTTTGCAAATATCTTCTCGCAATTTTTAGGTTGTCTTTTCGTTTTGTTGATGGTTTCCTTTGCTGTGCAGAAGCTTTTTAGTTTGATGTAGTCCCATTTGTCCATTTTTTCTTTTGTTTCCCTTGCCCGGTCAGACATGGGACTTGAAAATATGCTGCTCAGACTGATGTCAAAGAGTGTACTGCCTATGTTTTCTTCTAGAAGTCTCATGGTTTCGGGTCTTACATTCAACTCTTTAATCCATTTTGAGTTGATTTTTGTGCATGGTGTAAGGGAATGGTCTACTTTCATTCTTTTGCCTGTGGCTATCCAGTTTTCCTAACACCATTTATTGAAGAGATTCTCCTTTCTCCAACATATGCTCTTGGCTCCCTTGTCGAATATTAGCTGTCCATAAATATGTGGGTTTACTTCTGGGCTCTCAATTCTGTTCCATTGATCTGTGTGTCTGTTTTTGTGCATGCTGTTTTGGTTACTATGGCTTTGTAGTATATTTTGAAATCAGGGAGTGTGATACCTCCAGCTTTGTTCTTTTTTCTCAGGAATCCTTTGGCTATTCGGGGTCTTTTGTTGTTCCATATAAATTTTAGGATTCTTTGTTCTTTCTGTGAAAAATGTTGTTGGAACTTTGATAGGGATTGTGTTGAATCTATAGATTGCTTTAGGAAGTATGGACATTTTAATGATGTTAATTCTTCCAACCCAAGAGCATGGAATATCTTTCCATTTCTTTGTGTCTTCTTCGATTTCTTTCAACAATGTTTTATAGCTTTTGGTGTACAGATCTTTCACCTCGTTGGTTACGTTTATTCCTAGGTATTTTATTCTTTTTGTTGCAATTGTAAATGGGATTGTATTCTTAATTTCTCTTTCTGCTGCTTCATTGTTAGTGTATAGAAACGCAATCAATTTTTACACGTTGATTTTGTATCCCATGACTTGACTGTATTCCTTTATTGTTTCTGAAAGTTTTTTAGTGGAATCTTTAGGGTTTTCTAGATATAAACACATGTCATCTGCGAAGAGTGACAGTTTCACTTCTTCATTTCCAATGTGGATCCCTTTTATTTCTTTTTCTTGCCTGATTGCTCTGGCTAGGACTTCCAATACCATGTTAAATAAGAGTGGTGACAGTGGGCATCCTTGTTTGGTTGCTGTTCTTAGAGGGATAGCTTTCAGTTTTTCTCCATTGAGAATGACATTTGCTGTGGGTTTGTTATATATGGCCTTTATTATGTTGAGGTATTTTCCTTCTATATCCATTTTATTTAGAGTTTTTATCATAAATGGATGCTGTACCTTGTCAAATGCTTTCTCTGCATCTATTGAGATGAGCATGTGATTTTTATTCTTCATTTTGTTAATGTGGTGTATCACATTGATTGATTTGTGGATGTTGAACCATCCCTGCATCCCTGGAATGAAACCCACTTGATCATGATGTATGATCTTTTTAATGTATTGTTGTATTTGATTTACTAGCATTTTGTTGAGGATTTTTGCATCGTTGTTCATCAGTGATGTTGGCCTGTAATTTTCTTTTTTTGTGTTGTCCTTGTCTGGTTTTGGTATCGGGATAATGGTGGCTTTGTAGAATGAGTTAGGAAGCCTCCCCTCCTCTTCAATTTTTTGGAAGAGTTTGAGAAGGGTAGATATTAAGTCTTCTTTGAATGTTTGGTAGAATTCACCAGGGAAGCCATCTTGTCCTAGACTTTTATTTTTTGGGAAGTTTTTGATTGGTGTTTCAATCTCCTTACTGGTGATTGGTCTATTCAAATTTTCTACTTCTTCTTGGTCCAGTTTTGGAAGGTTGTATATTTCTAAGAATCTATACATTTCTGCTAGATTATCCAATTTGTTGGCGTATAGCTTTTCATAGTATTCTCTTATCGTCTTTTGTATTTCTGAGGTGTCCATTGTAATCTCTCCTCTTTCATTTCTGATTTTATTTGTTTGAGCCTTCTCTCTTTTTTTCTTGGTGAGTCTAGCTAAGGGTTCATCAATTTTGTTTATCTTTTCAAAGAACCAACTCTTGGTTTCATTAATTTTTTCTATTGTTTTTTTAGTCTCTATTTCATTTATTTCTGCTCTGATTTTTATTATTTCTTTCCTTCTGCTGATTTTGGGCCTTGTTTGTTGTTCTTTTTCCAGTACCTTTAGGTGCACTTTTAGATTGTCTATTTGGGATTTTTCTTCTTTGTTGAGGTAGGCCTGAATTGCTATAAACTTCCCTCTTAGAACCGCTTTTGCTGTATCCCACAGATTCTGGCATGTTGTGTTTTCATTTTCATTTGTCTCCAGGAATTTTTTGATTTCTTCTTTGATTTCTTCGTTGACCTAATAGCTGTTCGGTAGCATTTTGTTCAATCTCCACATTTTTGTGGCTTTTCTGGTTTTCTTCCTGTAGCTGATTTCTAGTTTCATACCTTTGTTGTCAGAAAAGATGCATGGTATTATTTTGATCTTCTTAAATTTATTGAGACTTATTTTGTGTCCTAATATGTGATCAATGCTGGAGAATGTTCCATGGGCATTTGAAAAGAATGTGTATTCTGTGGTTTTTGGATGGAATGTTCTGTATATATCTACTAAGTCCATCTGGCCTAATGTGTCCTTTAAGGCGAGTGTTTCCTTATTGATCTTCTGATTGAATGATCTATCCATTGGTGTAAGTGAAGTGTTAAAGTCCCCTACTATTATTGTGTTACTGTCTATTTCTCCTTTTATGTCTGTTAATAATTGCTTTATATATTTAGGTGCTCCCTATGTTGAGTGCATAGGTACTTACAAGTGTTATATTTTCTTGTTGGATTGTTCCCTTTATCATTATGTAGCGCCCGTCTTTGTCTCTTGTTATAGTTTTTATTTTAAAGTCTTTTTTGTCTGATATAAGTATTGCTACCCCTGCTTTCTTTTCTTTGCCATTTGCGTGGAATATCTTTTTCCATCCTTTCACTTTCAGTTTGTGAGTGTCTTTAGGTCTGAAGTGTGTCTCTTGTATGCAGCATATACGTGGGTCTTGTTTTTTTATCCAATTGGCCACCCTATGGCATTTGATTGGAGGATTTAGTCCATTGACATTTAAAGTAGCTATTGATAAACATGTATTTATTGCCATTTTGTCACCTTTTTTTTCTGGGTGTTTTAGTAGTTCTTTTCTGTTCCTTTCTTTTTCTCTTGCTCTCTTCCCTTGTGGTTTGAGGCTATCTTTAGTAATTTGCTTGTTTTCTTTTGTCTTACTTTTTTTCTTACTTGTTATGGGTTTCTGATTTGTGATTACCATGAGGATCCTATTTAATATACTATGCATATAACAGTCTATATTGAGTTTATAGACTCTTTAGCTTGACCTCTTTCTAAAAGCTCTACTTTTTCACTCCCCTCCTCCCACATTTTGTTTTTCAAATCATATATAGTCTCTTGTTTAGTGTGTGTCTGTCCATTACCCTTTTATCATTGAAATAGGTGATTTTAGTACATTTGTCTTTTAACCTTCATATTATCTTCACAGGTAGTTGATCTGCTGCCTTTACTATATTTTTACCTTACAAGTGATTTTATTGGTGGTTTTTTGTTGTTGTGGGTTTTTTTTGATAATTTTTTTTTATCTCTCTTTGTGATCATTGCTTTCCCACTTAAATAAGTCCCTTCAGCATTTCTTGCAGAACTGGTTTCTTGGTGATAAACTTCTTTGATTTTTGCTTGTCTGGGAAGCACTTTATCTCTCCTTCCATTCTGAATGACAGCCTTGATGGATAGAATATTCTTGGCTGTAGGTTTTTTCCTTTTAGCACTTTAAATACGTCATCTATTCTCTTCTCACCTGTAGGGTCTCGGCTGAGAAGTCTGCTGATAGACTGAAGGGCTTCCCTTTATATGTAACTTGTGGCCTTTCTCTTGTTGCTTTTAGGATTCTCTCTTTGTCTTTAATTTTAGACATTTTGATTATAATATGTCATGGTGTGGGCCTCTTTGGGCTTCTCTTGTTTGGAGCTCTCTGTGCTTCCTGAACTTAGATGTCTGTTTCCTTCCTCAGGTTAGGAAAATTTTCCTCTATTATTTCTACAAATAAATTTTCTGCCCCTTTGTCTCTCTCTTCTCCTTCTGGGACACCTATAATCCAAATGTTAGCATGCTTGATATTGTCCCAGAGATCCCTTAGACTGTTCTCATTCTGTCTAATTCTTTTTTCTCTTTTCTGTTCTGCTTGGGTGATTTCCTCTAGTCTTTCGTCTAACTTGCTGATCCATTCTTCTGCTTCCTCTACTCTGCTATTGAGTCCCTCTAGTGAATTTCTCATTTCCAGGATTGTATTCTTCATTTCTGACTGTTTTTTTTTTTATGTCTTCCAGTTCTTTGCTGATGTGCTCACTGTGTTCATCCATTCTTCTCCCCATATCTGTGAGCATCCTCGTGATATTTTGTTTGAACTCTTTGTCAAGTAGGTCGCTGGTTTCTGTTTCATTTAGTCCTTTTTCTGGGGTTTTGTACTATTCCCTTGCTTGGAAATTATTCCTTTGCCTCCTCATTATGCCTCTTTCTCTGTGCTTATTTCTATGTATTAGGTGAGTTGACTATGTCTCCTGATCTTGGAGAAGTGGCCTTATATATGAGATGCCTTATGAGGCCCAGCAGTGTGCTTCCCTCTTGTCGCCAGTCCATAAGAACCAGGAGTGACCCCTTTGTGAGCTGCTTGTATCCTTCTACTGTGGCAGGGTTGCTCCCACTGCAGGTACCCAGGGAGTCTAATCTTTCCTTCCCTGGCCAGCTGTTTGTAAATCCAGTTGGGGGAGCCTCAGCACTGTTTGCTACAAAGTCTATCAGCACACTCCTATTACAGTTTTCCTCTTAATTGGGTTGGTACCCAGTGTAGCTGGTTTCTAGGCTCAGGGGTGTACATTTGTGATAGGCCTCAGGCCTAGAAGGCTGTTGTCAGTTCTCTTAGGAGTGCAGCTGAGTGGGGCTGGCACTGGGCATGGGGGCGCTCAACTGTTTTGGGCTTTGGAAGGTGGGGCTGATCCTTTTTATGGCTATTTGTGAAGCACAAGTCTTCTGGTGCTGATAAGCCTCACCCCCCACAGGACCACGTACACCGTCAACAGTCCTGGTCGTGCACACTTCTCAACCCCCTGGAGTGTACCCCGATGCTGCATGGCAGGGGCCCCCACTTCTCCACCAATGCTCCCCACAATTCACCTCATCCTCACACAGGCCCTGCCCCACAGAGGCAGACACCCTTGCCTGCCTGTAGAGGATCAAAGCACCCAGCCAATGCAGGCTGAAAAGTGGCCTGAGGGCTTGCTGTTAGGTGGGGCCATTCCCAGGGGGGTTGCCTGCCTTGGCTGAACTGGATCAAATCTGTGCTCCAGTGGGCAGACCCCTGGGCTAACAGGCCAAGGGATGAATCTCAATGGCACCCACAGGGGTCTGTGTCAGCACGCCTGGAGCAGTTTAGAACAATGTCCCCTACCAATGTCTCAGTCTCTGGTGAGGTTCCTCCTCTCACCAAGATGCCCCCAGAACCCACCAGGTGAGTCTCATTTCACCAAAGGACTGTCAGCCTTCTCTCTGGTGATTTTAGGTTGCTGCAGTGAGTGAGTTTGTGCGTGGGCCCTTTAAGACCCAGGTCTTTTCGGCTTTCAGCTGATAGCTTTTCTGGGGGTGTCCCTGCTGCAGTCAATAGCCAGCAAACCAGACAGTAAGTCCCCTGTCTCAGTTGGGCTGCGTCTGAAGGATGCTTATGGCAGTATCACCCCTGCTCTGGACCTCACTCCTCCAGGGAGGGCTGCGTACCTTAGGGTGGCTCTTGCCTGGCCAGCTGAGAAGCTCTGCTGCTCCCAAAAGTGGCTTTTTTCCTCTCTAGCAGGAATTACTGCCTCTTCTGCCTTCGTCAGGACTGCCCCTTGTTGTGGGGATTCTCCTCCTACAACTCCTATAATGTGAATATTGGTCTGTTTCATGGTGTCCCATAAGGCCCTTAAGTTATCTTCACTTTTTTTCATTCTGTTTTCCTTCTGCTCCTCTGATTGGATGAATTTAAGTGCCCTGTCTTTGAGTTTGTTGATCCTTTCTTCTGTTTGATCTAGTTTGCTGTTGAACCCTCTATTGAATTTTTCATTCGAGTTATTGAAGTCTTAAGCTTGGTGATTTCTGTTTGACACTTTTAATATTTTCTACGTATTTGTTGAAATTCTCACTTTATTCATGCATTATTCCTCTGGCCTTGGTAAGTGTCTTTATGACCATTAGTTTGAGACTCTCTGTCAAGTAAATAAATTATCTCTGTTTCATTGAGATCTGTTTCTGGGGTTTTATCTTGTTCCTTTGTTTCTTCACTTTCCTTGACTCTCTGTTGGTTTCTGTGCATTAAATAGCCACCTCTCCCAGTCTTGACAGAGCAGTCTCATGTAGCAGACGAAACTTGTCAATCAGCCCTGGCTGTGCCCCTGGTTGTCTTTCAGACCTTTGTGATTGTCCAAGCTGACTTCTTTGTTCTTAGTGGCTTCCTGTAGTTAAGGGTGTGCCAAGGCACGTCAGTGTCCCAAAGGGGAGGGTTGCAGTCATTACCTAGATGCATGTTGATTGGAAGCTGGACCCTCAGATGTCAGCTGGGAAAGTATGTAGTTAGGCCCCTTCCAGGGAGAAACTGGGAGATGGGTGTTTTTGTCTGATCCCTCTGTGCTTGCCCCAGATGTATAGCCATGGGGGAGAGTGCTTCTGTGCCCAGCAATAACTGCTTCTTTGTTTGCCTTTGCCCTGTGGGACTTGAATGCAATCCCCACTAGCTACCAGAGCCAGTCTATTCAGGGGCTCTTTCTTTGGGTGGCAGTTGCAGAAGCTGGGGTGCAGATGAGTATGTAAGCTCCTTTCAGGAAGATATTGGCAACATGGAGTGGGCAGTGGGGTGAGGGAGGAGGAGGTGTCCACAGGCTTCCCTGGTCTCTGGGGAGGATTGCAGTAAGTGCCTAGATGAGCACTAAATTAAAGGCCTGACCCTCATATAGCAGCTTTTAATATATGCAAATAGACTACATTCAGGGAAACACTAAGAGATGGGCATTTTTTGTCTGCTCCTTCTGTCCTGAGCCCTAGGGTGATAGCTGCAGTGAGTGCAGCGATAGTGTTGTGCGTCTTGATGCGAGCCCTGTCGCCTTTCGGAGCTCGATTTTTTGGGGATCCATCCTCTGGTAGGAATCTTAAAAGTTGGAGTACTAAATGTGTGGTCCAAACCTTTCACTCCTTAAGAAGAAGCTGAAAGTTGAGGTTCCCTTTGAGAAATATACGGCACTGTGCAGGGGGTGGAATTTATGGTGAGAGTGTGTCTCAAACTTTCCTACAGGTTTCAGTGTGGGTATTCTTTGTTTGCCTGTTGTGTAGGAGTTTCTCAGCTACTTTCTGGATTTCTTTTAGACAGAGTTGCTTTGTGTGTAGTTGTTCATTTGGTGTGTCCATGGGAGGATCGGAATTGAGGAGCCTCCTATGTTGCCATCTTTAAAGACTGCTCCTTTGCTGAATTTGTAATTGTGTTATTATTATTATTTTTTGATATTGAGTTGCAGGAGTTCCTTATATATTTTAAAAGTTAACCTCTTACCAATATATCATTTGCAAGTATTTTCTCCTATTCCATAGGTTGCCTTTTCATTTTGTTGTTTGTTTCCTTTGCTATGCAGAAGCTTTTTAGTTTGATGTAATCCCATTTGTCTATTTTTGCTCTTACTGCCTGTGCTTTTGGTGTCATATCATGAAATCATTGCCAAGGCCAATGTTCAGAAGCTTTTCCCATATGTTTTCTTCTAAGAGTTTTATGGTTTCATGTCTTACATTTATGTGTCTAATCCATTTTGGGTTGATTTTTGTGAGAAAAGGATCCAATTTTATTCTTTTACATGTGGATATTCAGTTTTCTCAGTACTATTTATTGAAGATACTATATTTTCCCCGTTGGGTATTCTTGGCACTGTTGTGAAAGATCAGTTGTTTGTATATGTGTGTGTTTATTTCTGGGCTATCTTTTCTGATCTCTTGGTCTATGTGTCTGTTTTTATGCCAGTACCATACTATTTTGATTACTATTACCTTTTTCTTATCAGTATTTATACAAGTTCCAGTTCCCTTCATCTTAAAAAAAAAGCCAACACTTTCCCTGGCTTCTAAATCCTTTTAATTATCATTTTTTCCTATTCCTGATTGTTAAGCTTTTTTAGAAGAGAAAATTGCACTTGCTTTCTCTGTCTTTATCTCCTGTTTGCTCCTCAATTCTCTGTAATCTGATTGCTATCTCCACTCCACTCTGCAACTCCTCTGGCAAATTTCACTGAAGGCTTTCTATTTGTCAAATTCCTTATCAGACCTTGTTTACTCAGCTTATACCATAGACTACTCTCTCTTTGTTTTGGGTGTGAGATGCTATGATATAGTTTGGCTTGTATTTTCTAGTCATCCTATTTTCATCTCCTTTGCCTATTGCTCATTCTGAGCTCAGTCATGTATTAGTGTCGCCTGGTATCTATTCTGACTACTCAATCGGGTGGTCACCAGGTTCTGCTGAGTCTACCTCTCTAATCCTTCACAAATTCATCTACTTTTCTTCATGTCAACAATGATCACTCTAGTGCAGGTTCTTCCTCCCTGCCTTTTTCTAACTCTAATGATATCATAACTGCTCTCCCTACATCTGGTCTTGCCCCTTTCCAGTCTAGTTATTTTTTTAAAACAACTAGTAAAATGATATTGTAAAAAGGAAAATACCACTCTTCAACTTCTGATTTAAAACTCTTCAATGACTCGCCTTGGCCTTTAGCATAGCTCTTAGCATAGGGTACAAGACCCTTCTTTATTTGCCCCCTATATACCCATCCAGACTTTTCCCTTTCCCTTTTCCCCTTTTACTTAGGGTTTCATACTCTCTCTTGCTTTTATGCCTTTGTGTATGCAGCTCCTTACATGTGCCTCCTCCCCTTCCCTTATCCCCACTCTTTTTGTTTTGCTAAGTCTACTCTTCCTTTAGAACCCAGTTCTGGGATATCTCCTCCTGGAAGCTTTCTCTGTTGACAGAGTCTGGATCACAGTGTCAAGAGTCTATTACCCAGCAGGTACTTCTATGAAATACCAATCACTGTAATTATCTGCTTATTTTTTGTTTCCATTTGAAGGCAGAGAACATTTTTCCTTGACTTTGAGTCAATAGCAGCTAGCATAATGTTGGGCACATGGCAGGTGCCAAGTAAGGATTAGGTGAGATTGGTTTGCTGATCCTTCCAACACTTCAAAAGATATATCTTTTACTCTTACTATTTGGCAGAGCATTAACAAAAATAATTGTAAATATATTCCTTTTATTTTAGAGAAAGCCAAGAGGTATATTTGCAAGAAATATTTGAGACAAATGTTCATAATAATCAGATAATATTCAATGCCGTGTTGTTTTCATTTTCTTTAAATACTCAGTTTCAAATGATTATGTGTTGACTGTCCAGAATCCTTTTTTATTTAATTATCAGAGTTGTGAAAGATGAAGCATTGATGGGAATGTATGTGGTAAAGTAGTCTATAATTAAAATACTTGTAATATCTAGTGCAGTGCTGGTGAAGGGATGGGCCCAACGAAGATATCTGAGACTAGAAATTCAGATAAATTCTTAATAGATGGATATAAACATTGTATAGTAATAGATCAAGATAGGGGCACAGTGACATCAGCAAGATCTAGAAATCAATGTCGGGGACAAAGATACTTAATTTAGCCTAATTGTACATTATATATGTTCACATCTCAAGTATCAAGACAATGTCAATGATAAGAGAGTAGAATTGAGCTAATAATTAGAATGAGGCTAGAGCAGTTTATTTGACTGTCTAACAAAGGCAAGAGTAAGGCCAAAATAGTACATGAGATTAAACACAAATCAAGAAGTCTATAAAGGAAAAGGGAATTGAGTAAGTCAGTAGGCTGTAGCTTGTGGGTGAATGGAGCTTAGAGTATGGCACTTAGAAGACTGTCCTGATATGAGCAGAAATCCTAGGAGGATTCAGTGATGTTGGGTCTTCAGCTTAGTGGATATAGCATGGAAACAAGGTAGGGACTTAAATGTCTACATAGGGGAAAAGGAAGTGATTATAAAGTGAATAATAGTAGTAGTCTCTAACATTTAGTTACTACCTACAATGTACCAGAGCATATGTTAAACCACAGGGTACAAGGCAAGGGATCGGTCATGATTAAAGAAAGAACTTTCTTACTGGAATGCAGGTATTAGGTTAAATAGTAAATGACTATTCCTGAGAAACCATCATTGCCATAGAAATTACAAAATGTTGCAAATCTATAACTTTCTTAAATAAATGCTTTGGAGTTTTGTCAAAATTTGGGTGTGTTCACAATAGTATGTTAGGCATGCATGACAGCTCTCCTCCATTGGCCCCTCGGCTATAATCTCCCTTGCCTAATGCTTTCTGCCCTGGAAGGCTGGCCCAAATGCATGGAATCTTCAGGTTCCCTTGCCTTCTGGCTTCTGGTTAAGTTCAGCCACTTGAGAGCCCAGGTTGAAAACTGGAGGAAGTGAGTAAATGAGGTTAGATTATAATTATCTTATCTCCTTGTTATGGGATTTTTAAGGGTAGACTGTCTCTTGACCAAGGTCATTGATCGTCTCAAAGTGGCTCTTTCTATATAACTTTGTCTGGGTTCCAGTTACTCTGGAACCTCTTTGGGCCTAGGGGTGATAACCTCCACTGTTATTGGCATGTGGTTAATGCATTGTACCTTCTGTCAGTGGTTCTCAAACTTTGGTGTGCATTAGAATCACCTGGAGGAGTTGTTAAAACAGATTGCTGAGCCCCACTCCCCAGAATTTCTGATTTAGTAGGTCTTGGGTGAGGCCCCAAATTTGCTTTTCTAACAAGTTCCCAGGTGATGTTGAAGCTGCTGGTCCAGAAACCACATTGAGAGAACCAGTGCCTCATGGTTTCCTTGTACCTTATCCACAGCTTTATTAAACTGTCCTTTTATTAAATTCTTTTTTTATAATTCTAATTTGGGTGTGCCCTCTGTTTACTTATGGGACCTTGCCTAATATCTTTCCTACTATACCAAAAGTCATCCCAGAAAATAGAGCCAAAATGGAATTCTGGAATTAATTTTATCATATATTCAAGGAGTGCAAAGGAGGAAAATGGAACATGGGTAATTCATGGCATGTTAGCATTGTAATTACTCAAAGTATCACTGGTGGTTACATGCGATGAAGTGTAGATGGAAGATAGACTATTGAGAGATGAAGTGACTGTGATACTTAGTTGTACGGCAATGATAACAGACAAAGTTTGTGGAGTCCTCTAGCTTCTTCTTATGGTCCTATGGAGGGTAAATAGGGAAAAAGAGTAAATAAAAACTGTGAACATATAATTAAGGACGTGTGTGGACAAATAAGCCATCCTTTGCAGACTTGCGATGAAGGTGCCTCTCATCTCCTGTGTTTTAGGACAGATATGGCTGAGGAACCCCAGTCCTAAACCTAACTCTCCCTGCTCCTCTAAGAGATCTAGCTCCTCAGTGCATAAAAGTCTTTTACTTGCCTAACAAACTAATGCTGATTAACCTCAGGACCCAACTTTGCCATCTCTTATTGACTCAATATAGCCTGGATGGGGAGATACAAGGCCTACCCCAAGAGGGATAGTTCATACACTGAAAGAGCAAGACCTCACCAATCTGTGTTAGCACACAGAGGGGTGGATGCTAAGGTCTGTCAGACTAAATTCATTGACATTGGTATACTCACTTGGCATTTGGGATTTGATATGTTGGCCTACATACTTGGGAGAAGCATTAATAATCTATGAAGTATATTAATTGAAGCCTGAACTCAATGATGACCTTCAGTTAATGAGGTAAAAATATTTGGGATTACCTGACATACGTAGAAGAAGGAATTCAATGGTCTAGGGAAATGAAAATTCTAGAATGGATCAGCTAACTCCTAATCATATTCCCTAGGAAGGCCAAAGGATGTGTTTTTAATCAAAGCACTAAGAAATGCCTTGGTGAAGGGGATGAGAGCATCTTTAAATAACTCTGTGGTTGATGTCCTCTGTAGGAAAGAGTTGACAGTGGATTATGCTGTAATATAATTGGGTTCACTTATTCTAATAGGATTAATGGAAATCTCAGAGTGATAGAGGCCAGCTGGTGGCCTTTAATAATTACAAATAAGGCATATGAAACTACCACAACAAACCACAGGGATGGGGTTTTGACTCGCAAGGACCTTTGGGACTGGTTTGCAAATTTGACTGTGTATCAGACTCACTTAGGGAGGCTTGTTAAAACCCAGGTTTCTAGGCCCGACCCTCACAATTTCAAATTTAATAGGTCTAAAGTGGAGTCTGAAACGTTTCAATTTTAATTGAGATTCTAATCAGGTAATGCTGATGCTGATGGTCTGGGGAGCACACTTTGAGAACTGCTACTCTATAATTACAATTGTGCAATTCTAAGAATAAAATACATGTGCGGCCTTCCAATGTACTGCCTGACATGTATAGGCAGAAAAATCCTGCATTGTGGCAGGTCTTGTGGGCAGAAATGAGCCACCATAGTGTTTTTGGATATGTTCCAATTCACATCTTAGAGCCTCTCAGATGATGGAGAGACCAGGTCCCCTTATACAACAACCTTACAATGTAGCCATGGGTGTATACCATGCCTTTTAATCCAAGCCATCTTTAGACATATTCCTATGATATATTAATAGAGGAGGAAAAACCATGGTCCTGATTTATGGATGGATCTTTATGGTTTACTGAGACCAGCTATAAATGGATAGGTACTGTACTACAAACCAGTGCAGCAGTTACTTGAGAAGCCAGTGGGAAAAGGAAATCTTCACAATGTCCAGGATGCTGCAGCCTTCTGCCAGGGTGCCTGTACATTGGAGAAAGGGAAATACCCAGACCCTCTGAGGAGTTAGATTCTGGCTCTAAACTGATACTGATACCCAGATACTTTAAATACCACCATGGTACACCAGTCAGATTAGAGATTTATTTGGATCTAGAGATAGATGGTAATGTTTTGATCCCAATGGCAGTTCCCTGTCCCTGAATATCTAATGGGAGTAGAAGTAATTAGTAACTGGAGGAATCATCACATTGGTTTCCTGACCCATCATCTAAGATGACTGCCATCTGCTGTGGCTGGCCCAATTTGTCTTGTTCTTCTTCCCATTCCATATCCCAGTTTAATCTCTGTTAATTAGCAGGACTACCCTAAGAACCCACATGTTGTCCTCTAGTAACTTAGATGGGTGTCTTCTTCATCACATTCTCCATTTCCTGCTCCCTTCAACTCAACATAGCTCCCATCTTAGTGACCAGAATGATGGCATACTGGCTGATCTAGCTGACAGTGGCACTTAGGAACTACCACTGTTGCTATAGTGACCAGCTTATACCTCTTCCTGCCCTCTAGTGCACAGTTGGGTATTGCCTCAGTTTCCTCCCTGCTCAGTTTCATTAGAGCAGAGCTGCCCTTGGGCACCAAGTCATCCTCCTCAATCATCAGCCAAGACAGTTGCTTTGTCCACCAGAGGTCAAGTCATCTCTCTGGTGCTGTAGTTCTCAGCTCCTTCCAGGGAACAGGAAGTTGATATTGCCATGGAGGAGGTGGTGGGGTATGGCCATCACTTCAATAGTTTTACTGTAAAAGGGAAATTTGAACAACCAAAAAAAAAAAAAAACTCTGAAATTTGAACTTTGAAACAACAACAAAAAACTTTGAAAAATAAATGTCTCCTGATCCACGGACTGAAGGCTATTAGGATAAAAAGGGCCAAGGAGTAGCTCCTGGAATAGCATCCCCCATCCACCCAAGATAGTAAAACTAACACCACTTTCCTGAGGGAATTTCACAGATTACTGCCACCATAAAAGACTAAAAAAATGCAAGGGAAATTATTCATGTTTAACTTGACTCTTTGACAAGTGCAAAATCATAGGGTCACGGAGTATGAAAGTTTACTTTTGCAAACTTACTTAGGTGGTGACACTAATTGCACTTGTGGTTCAAATGGTGGTATCTTTATGGGAATAAACTAGCACAGCCCTCTGGAAGTGTTTTGTTTTCCATTTCCATTGGTAAGGAAACATCAGAAGTCATGTACATTTATGTGGCAGGGACAACAGTATATGTTTACAGTTTTACCATAAGTAATATTCAACTGATCTCTGTCGTACATAATCCAGAGGGATTTGGGTTTCCTATTTATCCAACAGAACATCAAATATGTTTTTATATTGATGGTATTATGCTGACTTAACCTAATTGGTAGGAAGGAACAAGTATACTAGTCATTCTAGTAAGATATATGTATGTCAGAGTGTGGCAGACAAAGTTCAAGGGCTTCCTGCATCAGTGAAGTTTCTAGGATTACAGTGAGATTGTCAGGCTACTTCTTCTAAAGTGAGACACAAATCATTACACCTATATTTAAACCTCACCCACCACCGAGAGTGAGGCATAATTCTTGGTGACCCTCTTTGGATTTTGAATGCCACACTTGTTAGCTTTGGGTGGGCTGCTGCTGCCCATTTACTGGATAAAGTCTAAGGCTACCAGTTTGAGTGAAGCCAGGAGAAAAAAAGGGCTCCACAGCAGATCTTTTCTGCAGAGCAAACTGTTTTAACTTGTGAATTTTATGCTCCAGAAGACTCAATGTATTGGAAATGTATGTGACAGAGATATTGTTTGGAGCTTCTGGCAAACCCCAAAGGAGAATCATGGCACCGACCTCTCCTTTGTCAACAACTATTATCCATTTGAAAAACAGTTTTTCTGGATTGCTTATGGACTCTTATAGAGACTGAACTGTTTTACGACAAGGCACAAAGTTTGAACTGCTCGTCATAGACTAGGCGTTATCTGATAGAGTGAACTATAAAGTTGAATGTGCCCAGCATTCCACTATAAATCAAATGTGATGCCTCAAGAGCAGCCTGAGAAGACCCCGAAGGCACAAGTAAGCTGCCTAAGTAGATGACTCACACGTCCATGGTACATCACCCTACTACTTCTCTGCTTCTTCCTCAACCCGGACACATAGCTTCGTGGGAAGTTTTCCTATGACTGCTAATAGAGAAAGAACATATATGGTCCTGATTTATGGGTGGATTTGCATAGCATACTGAAATCAGGTATAGGGGACAGCTGCTGCACTACAACCCCATGCAGGCATGACTTTGAAAGACAGTGGGGAAGGTAGATTCTTCCAATGGACTGAGCTCTGAGCCCTGCATCTAGCCGTTAATTTTGTGTAGAAGTAGAGATATCCTAAGGTATCGATATACATTAATTCATGGGCAGTGCCTAACACATTGACTGGTTTGTTAGGGACTTGGAAAGAAAAAATTGTGAAGTTGGTGACAAAGAGGTCTGGAGGAGACCTCTAAGAATTGTCAGTGGAGTGTGAAGATATTCCTGTCTCACATTAATGTCTACCAAACAGTTCCACAAGGGATAAAACACTCAATTTTTAGATGACCCCTAAATTGACCACTGCAGCTTGCTCAAAGAGCCCAAGTATGACATGGATATGGTAGCTGAATAGCGGTATGCAAGGCTCAGCAACATGAGTTTTTCCCTCCCCAGAGCTGATTTGGTTTCCACCAAGTGCTGAGTGTCCAACTTGCCAAGATCAGGCACCAACATTGAACTCCTGCTGTGGCATCACCCTCCTGGGACCATCCAGCGACCAAGTAGTATGTGGGTGGAGGAGGCAGTGCTTTGTCCTCACAGAGAAAGACAGCAAAGTCCAAAAATTGATTTGCTTATCTTCCTACCACATATAACAAAATAATGGTTAAGGGACATTAACAGCTGTTCTAATTTGGAATTAAACTGTTATAAATCAAATCAGTACTTCTTCCCAATAAGAAGGATCACTGGGATTAATTTAGCCAGGAATGTTTTAAATCTTCTTTTTAACTCCCTATCTCAGTGACAGAACTAAGAGTCACTTTTGTATGCCTTCTTTCCTTGGTGCAAATTTCAGGTGCCTAATAAATTTGTGTATTTGATTTGACATTATGTATAGGTTTATATCCATTCTTCTTCTTAAAAATCAAATCAGGGCCCAGCCCCGTGGCTGAGTGGTTAAAGTTCTGCACACTCCACTTTGGCAACCTGGGTTTGCAGGTTTGGATGCTGGGCGTGAAACTACTCCACTCACCAGCCATGCTGTGGCAGTATCCCACATGCAGAAAAATAGAGGAAGATTGGTATAGATGTTAGCTCAGAGCTAGTCTTCCTCAAGCAAAAAAAGAGGCGGATTGGTAATGGATGTTAGCTTGGGTGAATATTCCTCAGCCAAGAAAAAAAAAATCACATCAAAACATATCATTTGTAAAAATGTTGCTTGAGTTGCTAGTGTAAGTTAAAAAAATTATCCAGTTAAAAGAAGAGAAATTTGGGGGCAGAAGGGAACATTATTGAGATAATTAATTTGGTGTAGTTGAATACATTTTAAGTTTGAAATTATTGGATGATAGTATGTGTATAATTACCTTGAAATTGTGCCAATAATTTGTCTTTCTCTCCACTTATATTTTGTCTCCACTGGTATATTTTTCTGAGTATGAGACCTCCCTATGTATATTTGAGTCTCTAAACACTTATTGATTTATTTTTTTCAGCAAATGTTTACTAAGTGCCCACTGAGTGCTACACATTACGCTAACGTTGGGAGAGAGTGGGTGGGGGATGAATAAGACCCCATCTTTGCTGTGTAACAGTAAAATGTTCCAAATAGAATCTATAACATTGGCTGGTGTTATATAAACTTTCAGAGGATTCTTTAGTGACTGGAGTCCATTCACCATGTTCAGGGTCAATTGGATCTAAAGCATTTAAGATGCGTAAGTTAGAAGGAGAGGGAAACTTAACATGTACATTAGTAACATGTTCCAGTCATAAATAATCTTTAGCAGTTCGAAATACTTAGAAATATGAGATAACATCTAGCACAGCAACTACATTATGTGAGAATATTTATTAAATGAAACAAAATTAATTAATTTGTGCCCTTTAATAAAAATTGACATTCACTGATGGAAACCATTTAAGCTGATGTTTATCTGTTAGCTTTATAGATTTTACCTTTCCTGGGTCTCCTTCCAACCACCTCTAAGAGGACATTTGAAGGAGTTTTTCTCAAAGTGTTACGATGGACAAATCTAATCTACTCATAAAAAAGACAGTCTACCTGATCAAGCTTAGCAACTTTATTTTAAAGAATAATTCTCTTGTATAATGTCATCAAGGAAATAGGTATTTAAAAACTCCTAGCACCGCTTGTCAAGCCACATAAAATAGAGGAAGAGTGGCACAGATGTTAGCTCAGGGCCAATCTTCCTCACAAAAAAAAAAGAATAAGAAAAAAAAAAGCTTGGAGATTATCGACCTATCATTTAGTATCTGAAAGAAGCTTTATGGGTGACAGAAAGAGGAATTTGGAAGAGCTCTTTCTGAAAACTTTTTTGGGGTCCAGAATTTAAGGAGGTTGTAAGGAGGTAATTTAGTGATGGGTGTCAGCGGGCAATGTGGGTCAATGCTAGTGCTTGATTCTTTTGAATTTTTGCAGTTTCCTACACTGGCTTCCATATAGTATTAGTATAGTTTTGTTGTTGTTAAAGAAAGAACAACCTTGCTGAAAGCTGGTTTGTTCCACATCTTCTATTAATAAGATTGCAATTTTACTTGCAGGGGGAGAAAATGCACAGATAGTATGCAGCACAAATCCATTGTAAATACTCTTTTTTAAGCAATCCACAAGACCTCCACTTTATAAACTGAGCAAATTCTGTTTAAATTGGTTGCTTTGGTACTTAATGAAGATTGATGTCAGGCTACTTGTTGGAATTCATATGCTGAGGGGATTTTATTTCATTTTGAAGCAAATAAATAGAAGTTCATGCAAAGAAGTAGTCTGTACTCCTGTGATTGGGACTCCAGTGCGTATAATAGAAAGATTTCCACTGAGCCTAACTTCCTTTAAGATTATGACAACTTTTTCCAAACTGCAATCTCCAGGAGAATCTGTAGACCTGTTGGATTTCAAAGCCGTTTCATAATACTGCTTCCATTTGCGCCAGAAAAAACAATTTTACAGAATAGTTGTTTATTTTGAGAGTTGGACTAGTCTATTTCAATTATCGTAAACCACTGTTCTTGACACTGATGCTTTACTTAATAGTGTTGAAATTGTGCATAGTAACAAAGCGTAAAATGGTTTTAAACGGTTTTCATGAACAATGTCAATTGCAGAATAGGCTAAATTCACTTTAACTGCAAAGGCTCATATTACTATGGTGGACAAGATGCTCTACCACTCTCAGAAAAGCTGTTCTTTTCAGTGATTCGAAGCCTATTTGGTACTCCTTTAAGACTAAAACTACACCCTAATGATATAATCACGGAGAGTACTAGAGTCATTATAACCATATGTTTCTCCACAATCCTTGAAACACAATGTCAGATGTTAATGTTCTGAGTAGTTTTCTGTTTCTGAAGATCCAAGATTATATTGGACCAAGAATAGATGTTAGAAAATATATCTGTTGAGTGTTTCAAGGCTGATCACATCATCTGATTACATGTGGAGGATGCAGATTGGCCTGGGCTGTGAGCTGGGTATAAATGGCAAGAAGAAAAACCATCTGATGAATTCAAGTCATTTATGTGCTGTCAATTTGAGCTATACATGCATAAGGGATGCATTTTATGGGGACACAGAGTTATTCCAGGAGATTGTTTTTACTATATTTATGGCATCCTATATGCAAACATATTCAGAAAATATTTGTGTGTAAGTGATGGCAAATGTGTTGACTGTTAGTCTGGAATGGGTTTAAATATCAAAAGGACAATATATATAAGAAATTTTTTCATGTGCCAGTCATCATGGAGTAAGTCAGCAGAAGCTCTGGAGTTTTGGGATCTCAAAGAAAGTGCCAAGAAATTGTGTTCAAGAGTCTTTCTAGGTTTAATAAGAGATAGGGAAAGGATTTCTTTCAGCAGAGCTGTAAAATCAAACCAGAAATAATTCTCAAGTCCTTGAAATGCCTTAAGTTGAGACAACTAGTATTTTTGTATCAGTGGTAGATTAAATTCTGTTATTTTAATATTTTGTAATTAGTTTTATGTTGTAGTATTTTAAGTCAGGAGTTAATGCATGGTTAATGATACAGACATGAAAAATGTATCTTGAAGGCTTTCCCATTTCTTGAGTGTTCTTTTTCTGCTCAATACAATAGGAGAAAAATCAGATAAATTTTTTTGGTACCAATTTAAAGTTTGGTCAGAACTGAAAGACACTTGAATAATAAGTAACTTTAACTGCATTTCAGAGGGGACAGATAATAGTCACTCTTCATTAGGTGCCTACTGTATACCAGCTCTTTTGCTAAGTGCCTTACGGAAGCTGTATAATGTAATCCTCATATTATCTATGACGTATGTAACATTGTCCCATTTTGCAGATGAGGAAACTGAAGTCGAGAGAAATTAAAGGATTATCCAAATGTCACACAACTAGAAAAAGGGTAGAACTGGGATTTGAGCTCTCTGGCTCCAAAGCTCGTATTTATTCCGCAGTATTGTATTTCCACAGCTGGGCATTAAAAACGGCGTTGTTTCGCTGTGGGTTGAATATAGCTCTCATGAGAGATCAGCTTGTTCCTGTGCGGGTATGAGAGTCACTGAGGTTTACTTGCTGGTTTCTTTCAATTGACTCAAGGGCTGAGTCTCTCGGAGAAGGGAAATGTCTTCATTTACTACTTGGAATAATAAATGTGTGCCACACTTGCAGAAACATATTGTCTCTGCTAGGAACCAACATATGCATTTGATGCAGAATGAAAATATGCCCTTTGTTTGGCCCAGCCCAAAAAGAAAATCCTCATATTATCTATGACGTATGTAACCTTGCAGGAAACCTTGTAAAAAACAGACAATTTTATAAAGACATATTCTTAGGCCACACATATTTAATTTTAAATAATTGAGTTAATACAAACATATTTTTATGTTATATAGAGTGGTTTTTCTCTTTGCCTGTCTCATCCCTTCTTTCTTTATGAAACAAGTTTTACTTAAAAAAATTATTAAAATTCATTAGACTATCTCCTTTGGCTATTTCACTTTTAATGCCTATTTGAGAATTTATTCATTTATGCAGTGTGAAGTTGTACAAAGAGCAGTAGACTGGATATCATTGTAATAATGTCCAACCCACAGATTTATTTTGTGAGAGGAAGTGTCTAGCTCAGTGCCTCAAAGATCGTAGGCCCTTCTTAGATGCCCACTGATTTTTTTTTTACGTCTCTGTTAGCTGAATTCCCTTGGGCAATTCTCTAGGACTCATTTTCCTTATCTTAAAAATGTGACGCTTAAAGATGATTTCTAAGGGCCTTTAGCTAGCTCTCCAATGCCATAATTTCTAGATAGACATGTAACATCTGCCGCAATAAGGCTAGATGCATCTTTGGTATCCCATTAAACTGTCATGCTTATTCCCACCTCTAGTCCTGTGATCATTCTGTTTTTCCCATCAGGAGTGCTTTGTCTCCTCACTATCCATCCAAAATCATCCAGTCAGTGTTTATTTGCTACTGTCTTCATTGAACACTTACTGTGCACGTGGTTAAAGGAATGAGTAAAGGTATAAACCTTTAAATTACGATGATCCTTCAAAGCCTTTTAAACCTTCCTTCTTACATTAATTCTTTCCAAAAAATTATAGCCCATTTAGATCTCTATGCTTTTTCATTTCTTATATTTATTGTATTTATCATTCATATATTTTTGGTAACTATCTTTTATTTTTTGACAATAAAATTACATCTTACCTCATCAACTAACTTGTAAAATCTTCCGTGGCCGAGTGGTTAAGTTTGCTCGCTCCGCTGCAGGTGGCCCAGTGTTTTGTTGGTTCGAATCCTGGGCGCGGACATGGCACTGCTCATCAAACCACGCTGAGGCAGCATCCCACATGCCACAACTAGAAGGACCCACAGGGAAGAATATACAACTATGTACTGGGGGGCTTTGGGGAGAAAAAGGAAAAAATAAAATCTTTAAAAAGAAAAATCTTCCAGAGTAGATGTCATGACATATAATTCTTTTTTATTTTTCTTGACATAAGGTATAATTTTTCTTTAAGGGTTTATAGATTAGAAGGTATATATGCTACAAATAATATGGTAGTTTGAATAAATAAAGTCCCGAACTAGCATAACAGGAGTATAAATTAAGTGGAAAAAGGGAATTCAAAAGGCACTGCAGGTGTTTTGCTAATTTTCAGTTTGCTTGGCTAGTTTGCATGTAGACGGTTTGTAGACAGGCCTTTGACATACATAAGATCTGAAAATAAAGTAATGAGGTTGATATTTTTAATACTCACTTTAGAACTTGTTAAGCCAGATGTGTCCACCGAGAATGCTATAAACTTAATCCAATGTTATCACATTTTGAGGAAGTTACTTTTTTGGCATGAGCTTTTTGTAGTTAGATTATCATTCAAACACAAATATTGCTCTGATTACTTCATAGACACCACTTGGTTTAGATTAAAAATGATTATACATTAAGCCTGATCAAATACCTTTTTTTTTTAAAAGATTTTATTTTATTTCCTTTTTCTCCCCAAAGTCCTGCCCCCCCGCCCCCCCGCGTACATGGTTGTATATTCTTCGTTGTGGGTCCTTCTAGTTGTGGCATGTGGGACACTGCCTCAGTGTGGTCTGACGAGCAGTGCCATGTCCGCGCCCAGGATTCGAACCAGCCAAACACTGGGCCGGCTGCAGCGGAGTGCGCGAACTTAACCACTCGGCCACAGGGCCAGCCCCTGATCAAATACCTTTTTAATTAGACTTTGTTCAATTAAATTTCTCCCCTAAAATGCTGACTGGCCATTATTAAAACATTCAAAAAAAATTTTTTTTACTTACTTCCTGCTAAGTAAAATTAAAAAATTCAAAATAAGTTTAAGTATGTCAACTACCATAGAATAAATGATAATTATTCCTAAGATGGTGATTTTCAACAAAATAATGATACTGGCTCAAAACAAGTTTTACATAAGGGAGGACTGTATTGTAACTTTGAATGACCTCTGATTAACTAACCCAGATGGATATACACCCTCCAAGAGATATAAATGCTCTGTAGATTTTATGGCCCCTCCCAGTCACGATAAGACTATAACTTTGTTCTTATGAGTTCCCTAGGAAGTGATGACCCCCAGACAGAGATTCTGTGCTGATATCCATGACAATGGAAAGATCTTGTGTGGTGATTCCTAGTCTGTAACACCAGAGGGTCAGCATTCCTAACCCCTCCCCTATAACCCACTGGCCTATATAAGTACATGATTCTGTGCCCCTCTTAAGGTGGTTCTTTTGGACATTAGTCTCCTATCTTGCACCCTGCTGCCAAGCTGTGATAAAAACCTTTTCTCACCTACCACCTTGCCTCTCAACTATTGGCTTGTCTTGCAAGGAGTAGAAGAACCCCCTTTTTGGTGGTAACAGTAATATTAATTTGGCTGCATGGATTCTGCTGTCTTCATTGAAATTCAATTATTTTAAAGATACTTCTTTGTTCTCCATTAAATCAATTCACTACTAAATGTAATTCAAAAACATAGCCTCAGGGAAACACTTCTGAAATGGCAGAATGAGGATCTCAGAAAATCTACTCCTTCATAAAAGCAATGAGAACACTGGAAAACATGTTGAAAATCAACTTTTTCAGAACTCTGGAAATTAACCAAAGGCTTACAACAAGAAAAATGGCTGGATCTCACTAAGAACAATGATTTTTTGTGGTATTTTAACTTGCCCTCTTTCTAGCTCCCTTTCCCCAGATTCACAGTAGCCTTAAAAGTCAGTTGTCACACAACCAAGATAGCTGTGAAGCCAGGAGTTTAGCAGGCACCAGAGGGGGCAGAATGGGTTTGGAGCTGCCCCAAAAGCTCCATTCTTCTGAGATAATTGTCACTATTTGACCTGTCTGACAGCTCCTTGGAAAGCCCCATTCACAGGGCTTTTCTTTATTTGACCTGACTTAGAGCTGCTCAGTGGAAAAGAACCAACTCCAGAGGGTTTATTGAAAATGATCATCAGCAACTGTTTAACATCATAGGTGCTTGAAGCTGTGATACTAACTGGAGAAACAAGAAGTTGACCCAAGGTCTTAAAAGAAAAATCTGGAGAATGAGATGTTTTTAGGGCATTTTGAAAAGCTCTGATTATTTCTGGGGACCTAAAAGTCCAAACACACAGGTAGGGCTGTGAGCATGCCCAGGAAAGGCCTGAGAAGGCCCTAATCTCTCACCTTTGGCCCATCTTGATGCTTTGTGTAAGCAGGAAGTGAAGGATAAAACAGAGTTTTAAAATACCAGACATTGAAAGTATAACCCAACACATACACACACACACATATACTCTTTCTCTGTCAACAAAGGGGAGACTTATTGCTTTGAGGAATTTAAGGAAATCTTTGTCCAAATACTAGCTCAACACTAACTGAGCATAGTCTCAGTGACTGTATATAAGAAGACAGGCTTTACGTAATTAGTTCAGAAAAGTCATTAAAACAAAGAGTAGCAGCAGCAGTAGCAACAAAAACAACAACAAAAAACCCTAGGAGGTGGGGTGAGTTGCTCTCCAGAGGTGCCACATTATATTAATCAAAATGTCCAGTTTTCAACAAATAATTATGACACATGTAAAGAACCAATAAAGTATGGATCCATATATTGGGGAAAAAAAGCAGTCAATAGAAACAGTCCACGAGGAAGGCCAGAGCTGGACTTATTAGATGAAGACTTTAAATAAGCTAATTTAAAGATGTTCTAAGAACTAAAGGAAGCTATATCTAAAAACTAAAGGAAATGATGAGAAAAATGTCTTGCTAAATAGAGATTATAAATAAAGAGATAGAAATTATAAAAAAAACAACCAAACGAGTTAAAAAGTACAATAATTGAATGAAAAATTCATTTGAGGGGTTTAAGAGATGTGAACTGGCAGAAGAATGAATCAGCAAACTTGAGATAGGTCAATTGAGATTATTCAGTCTGAGAAACAGAAAGAAAAAATATCAAGAAAAATGAACAGAACCTCAGAGACCTGTGGGACCCCACTAACTATACTAACATATGGATAATGCAAGTCCTATAAAGAGAGAAAAGAAAATGGCAGAGATAATTTAAAGAAAGCTTTCCAAAACTGATGGAAAACATTAATCTACACAGCCAAGAATATCAGCTCCAAGTACGGTAAACTCAAAGAGATCTACACCTGGACACATCATAGTCAAGCTGTCAAAAGCCAAATTAAAGAGAGAATTAAAAGCAGCAAGAGGAAGATGATTCATCATGTACTATGGGTCCTCAATAAGATTAATAGTTGACTTCTTATTAGACACCATGGAGGCCAGAAAGAAGTGAGTGACATTCGAAGTGGTGAAAGAGAATGTTAACTAAGAAGTCTATATTTAGCAAAACCACCTTTCAAAAATTAAGGAGAAATTAAGATATTCCCAGAAAAAGAAAACTGAGAGAATTTGTTGCTAGCTGACTTACTCTACAACAAATACTAAAGGAAATCTTTCATGATGAAATAAAAGGACAATAAACAATAACTTGTATCCACACGAAGAAAGAGCACCAGTAAATGTAACTATGTAGGTAAATGTGAAAGAGATAGTATATAATGTATTTTTGTTAGTAATTCTTTTCTTCTCTTATCTGCTTTAAAAGACAACTGGGAAGAGTAATAATTATACAACTGTATTGATTAACTTACAATGTATAAAGATGTAATTTTTATCAAATAATGTAAGAGCTAAAACTAAGAAACTCTTAAAAGAAAACATAAGAGTAGACCTTTGTGACCTTGGGCTTAGCAATTGTTTCTTAGATATGACACTGAAGCACAGCTGATAAAAGAAAAACAATAGATAAACTGGACTCCATCAAAATTAAAAACCTTTGTGTTTCGAATGATACTACCATCAAGAAAGTAAAAACGACAACCCACAGAATGGGAGAAGATATACACGACAATGGAATTTTATCCAGCATACATAAAGAACTCTTAAAACTCTGTAATAGATGACATCAGGAAGATAGCAGGATAGGAATTTCTAGTGCTTATTCCCTCCAAGAAATATCAATTTGAACAACTGTCTGTACACAAAAATACCCTCACAAGTGCTCATGATTCCAGGTGAGGGATTACAGCATGTGGGTGGAGAATGGAAATAAGAAAGGATGCATTTAAGAGCCTAGAAAAGACAGTTTTCCATTACCCACATCACCCCTCCCCAAAGCCCAGGCAGCCTGCATGGAGACACCCTTCCTGTGAAGGATGGAGAGTGAAGTGCCCAGCTCTAAGCCAACTCATGCAGCCCCAGTGGCTCCTGTGGCCTTAGATTTCAGACCACCCCCTCCAACCCAGGCTCCAGGTAAGCTCTTGTGAACTCAGGCTTCTGGCTGGCCCTTATGCCAGGCTGGTTCCTGTGGCCTTAGGACAGCCAGCAAATAATAAGATGCATTAGTAAGTCCTTACCTAACAATAATTACTTTAAACATAAGTGGATTAAATTCTCTGATCAAAAGGCATAGAGTGGCACTGAATTAAGAAACAAGACCCTTGGGGCCAGCCTGGTGATGCAGCAGTTAAGTGCCCACTTTCCGCTTTGGTGGCCCAGGGTTCACCAGTTTGGATCCTGGGTGTGGACATGGCACCGCTTGGCAAAGCCATGCAGTAGTAGGCATCCCACATATAAAGCAGAGGAAGATGGGCATCGATGTTAGCTCAGGGCCAGTCTTCCTCAGCAAAAAGAGGTGAATTGGCAGCAGTTAGCTCATGGCTAATCTTCCTCAAAAAAAATAAAAAAAAAAAAAGAGAGAAACAATACCCAAACTATATACTGTTTACAAGGGACTCATTTCAGCTTTAAGGACACCCATAGGCTCAAGGTGAAGGGATGGATAAAGATATTCCATGCAATGGAAAACAGAAGAGAACAGGGGTAAGCTATACTTATATATACTTATAAAAGACAAAATAGGCTTCAAGCCACAATCTGTAACAAGAGACACAGAAGGTCATTATATAATAATAAAAGAGTTAGTTCATCAGGGCATATAACAATTGTAAATATATAGGCACCCAACATGAGAACTCCTAAATATATTAAGGAAATACTAATAGAACTGAAGAGAGAAATAGACAAAAATACAATAATAGTAGGGGACTTCAGTACCCCATTTTCAACAATGAATAGATAGTCCAGACAGAAAATTAACAAGATAACATTGGGCTTGAACTTTACTTTAGACCAAATGGACCTAACAGACATATACAGAACATCCCATCAACAGCAGGAGAATACACATTCTTCTCAAACTCATAGGTACATTTTTCAGGATAAGTCACACGTTAGGTCACAAAAAAGCCTTAGCAAATATAAGAAAGAAATCATATGAAGTATCTTTTCTGACCACATAGTATGAAACTAGAAATCAATAACAGAAGGAAAATTGGAAAATTCACAAATGTGTGGAAATTAACACACTCCTGAACAACCATGGATCAAAGAAGAAATCAAAATGGAAATAAAAAATAACACAAAACTAATGAAAATGGAAACACAATATATCAAAACGTGGGATGCGTTAAAAGCACTTCTAAGAGAGATATTTATAGCTATAAATGCCTACCTTAAGAAAAAAGAAAGATCTCGAACAAAGGACCTAACTTTACACATCAAGAAACTAGAAAAAGAACAAAATAAGCCCAAAGTTAGCATAAGGAAGGAAATCACAAAAATAAGAGTAGAAAAAAACAGAATAGAGACACCAAAAAACAATAGAAAAGATCTTGAAAGTAAGTTATTTTTTTAAAAGATAAACAAAATTGACAAACGATTAGACTAACAAAGAAAAAAAGAGAAAACTCAAAATCAGAAAGGAAAGAGATGTTACAACTGATACTACAGAAATAGAAAGGATCATGAGAGAGTACTATAAATAATTATACACCAACAAACTGAGTAATCTAGAAAAAATGAATAAATGCCTAGAAATATAACCTACCAAGAAATGGAAAATCTGAACAGACACAAGTAAAGTGATTGAATCAGTCATCAAAAACCTCCCCCAAAAGCAAAGCCCAGGACCAGATGGCTTCACTGGTATTTTCTACCAAACATTTAAAGAATTAACGCCAATCCTTTTCAAACACTTCCAAGAAAATTTAAGAGGAGGGAACTCTCCCAAACTCATTTTATGAGGCCTGGATTACCCTGATACCAAAGCCAGATAAGGACACTACAAGAAAAGAAAACTATAGGCCTACTTCTTGCTGAATACAAATGCAAAAAGTCTCAACAAAATACTAGCAAACCAAATTCAACAGCATGTTAAAGGATCGCACACTGTTATCTAGTGGGATTTATCCCTGGGATACAAGAATGGTTCAACATATGCAAATCAATTAATGTAATACACCACAGTATTGGAACGAAAGACGAAAATCATGATTATCTCAACAGATGCAGAAAAATCATTTGACAAAAGTCAGCGTCTTTTCATGATAAAAACTCTCAACAAATATGGTATAGAAGGAACATATCTCAACATAATAAAAGCTATATGTGAGAAGCCCACAGCTAATATCATTCGCAACAGCGAAAGGCTGAAAATTTTCCATGTAAAATCAGGTTCAAGCCACAAGCGCCTACTCTCACCACTCCTTTTCAACATAGTATTGGAAGTCCTAGCCAAGCAATTAGGCAAGAAAAGAAAGAAAAGGCATCCAAATGGGAAAGGAAGAGGTAAAGTTGTCTCTGTTTGCAGGTGATATGATCTTATATATAGAAAATCCTAAGGACTCCACTAAAAATCTATTTGAATCAATAAACAAATTCAGTAAAGTAGCAGGGTACACAATCAACATACAAAATTTATACATTGCATTTCTATATATGCTATCTGAAAAAGAAATAAAGAAACAACTCCATTTATAATAGCCTCAAAAACAACAAAATACTTGGGAATAAATTTAACCAAGGAGGTGAAAGATCCATATACTGAAAACTATAAGACATTGATGAAATAAATTGAAGAATACACAAATAAATGGAAATATATCTTGTGTTCATGTATCAGAAGAATTAATATTGTGAAAATGTCCACACTACCTGTATCCATCTGTGGGGTCAATACAATTGCTATAAAAATTCCAATGGAATTTTCAGAGAAATGGAAAAAATAATTCTAAAATTAGAATGGTATCTCAAAAAACCCCAGATACCCAATGCAATCCTGAGAAACAAGAACAAAGCTGATGGTATCACACTTCCTGATTTCAAACTTTATTATAAAGCTATTGTAATTAAAACGGTATGGTACTGGCATAAAGACAAACACATAGATCAATAGAACAGAATTGAAAGCCTAGAAATAAACCATGTATATGGGGTCAACATTTGAGAAGGGAGTTAAGAATACTCAATATGGAAAAGATAATCTCTTCAATAAATGGTGTTGGGAATACTGATTATTTAAATGCAAAAGAATAACCTTGGACACCTATCTCACACCACTCACGAAAATTAACTGGAAATGGATTAAAGACTTAAGCATTAGATCTGAAACCAAAAACTCCTAGAAGAAAACATAGGGAAGAAACACCTTGATATTGGTCTTGGCCGTGATCTTTTGGATATTACAGCAAAAGTGCAAGCAACAAAGGGGAAATTAAACAAGTGGGACTACATTAAATGAAAATCCTTATACAGCAAAGGGAGCCATCAGCAAAATGAAAAGGCAACCTATGAAATGGGAGAAAAATTTGTAAATCATCTATCTGATAAGTGGTTAATATCCAAAATCCATAAGGAACTCATACAACCCAGCAAAAAGTCAAATAATCCAATTAAAAAATGGACAGAGGACCTGAATAGATATTTTCTCAAACAAGACACACACATGGCAGCAAGTACATGAAAAGGTGCTCAACATCACTAATCATCAGGAAAGTGCAGGTCAAAACCACAATGAGTTATGTCCTCACATGTGTTAGAATGGCTGTTATCAAATAGACATGAAATAGCAAGTGTTGAGGAGTATTGGAGGAAAGAGAATGCTTGTGCACTGTTGGTGGGAATGTAAATTGGTACAACCAGTCTGAAAACATATGGAGGTTCTTCAAAAAATTAAAAATAGAACTATCATATAATCCAGCAATCTCACTTCTGAGTACATATCCCAAGGAAATGAAATTGCTATCTCAAAGAGTTAGGCGCACCTTCCTGTTCATTGCAGCCTTATTTACAACCAAAACATGGAAAAAACCTAAGTGCCCATTGATGGATGAATGTATAAAGAAACTGTGGTATAAATATGTATACTGGAATATTATGCAGCTGCAAAAAGAAGGAAATCCTGATTTTTACAACAAAATGGTTGGACCTGAGGGCATTGTGCTAAGTGAAATGTCAGACAGATAATGACAAATACTGTATGATCTCGTTTTATATATGGAATCTGAAAAAGCTGAACTCATAGAAACAAAGAGTAGAATCATGGTTTCCAGGGGCTGGGGGCTGGAGGAAATGAGGAGATGTTGGTCAAGAGGTACAAACTTCTAGTTATAAGATGAATAAGTTCTGGAGATCTAACGTACTGACTATAGTTAATGATGCTGTATTTTATACTTGAAAGTTGCTAAGAGTGTAGATCTTAAATGTTTCCAAAACACACACACACGTAAATGGTAATTAGTAATGGGATGGAGGTGTTAACTAACCTTATTGTAATCATTTCACAATATATACATGTTTCATTCATCATGTTGTATACTTTAAATTTATAAAATATATGTCAATTATATCTATAAAGCTGGGGAAAAACTGTATGATTAAACTCATTCTCTAAAGAAGAAAGACAAATAGCCAATAAGTTCATAAAAAGGTGCTCAACATCATTAGTAATTAGCAAAATGCAAATCAAAACCACAATGCGATGCCGCTTAACACCACTAGGATGGTTATAAGCAAAAAGACAGACAAATAACAAGTGTTGGCAAGGATGTGGAAAAAACTCTCACACATTGTTGGTGGGATTGTAACGTCATGTAGCCACTTTGGAAAATAGTCAGGCAGATCCTCAAAATGTGAAACGTATGACCTGTGTGTCCCAGCAATTCTGATTCCAGATATACGCCGAAGAGAAACGAAAAAATACGCTCACACATAAACTTCTGTATGAATCTTCATAGCAGTATTATTCTCAGTAGTCAAAACGTGGAAACAGTTCAATGCCTATCAGCTGAATAATGGATAAATAATATATGGCATGTCCATAAAATACACTATTATTTGGCAATAAAAAAGAAACGAAAAGGAAGTACTGATAACATGCTACAACAAGTATGCATGCTGAAATCTTATATGAAATGGAAGAAGCCAGTCATAAAAGACCAAACATTTTATAATTCCATCTCTATAAAATGTCCAGAATAGGTAAATCTGTAGAGACAGAAAGTAGATTTGTGATTGCCAGGGGTTGTGGGGAGGAGCAGATGGTGAGTGACAGCTGATGGCTACAGGGTTTCCTTGCGGGTTAATGAAAATTTTCAGAAGATAGATAGTGGTGATGGATACACAACTTTGTGAATGTACTAAAGCCCACTGAGTTGTACACTTTAAAAGGGTAAATTTATGATATGTAAGTTATGTATCAAAAAAGCTGTTATTGAAAAAACCAGCTACAGATATTTTTCCATTTTATCCTTTTTGCATTGTTAAGTGAGTCAGTAAATAAGATCTGAAAGTAATTCCTGGGTATTCTCAGAAGCTTACATGATGAAACATTTTTCATAGTATCACAATATACAAATTACATCCTATATATGCCTTTATATGCATAGATACCAATATCAAGCTTATCATGCTACAACAGGTATGCATCTTTAGAGAAAATATTATGTGAAATGAAATAGGTTTATCATTACCATCCCAACTTCCCCCTTCCTCCTGTATTTTCCGTCTTAGTTCAGGGTATCACTATCTTCCCAGACATCCAATATAGAAACCTGAAATCCAATGGCGAGTGGATGTCAAAGCCAAAGAATTTCTTCCTCCTCGATGTCTCTGTTCGACCTCCTCCTCCCGTTCTCTGCCCTATTTGGGGACTTCCTCATCTCTTAGCCACATGTTGCACTTCTTCACAAAATTTACTTTCTTTTCTTTTTATTTCGTGTAATCCATCCTTCTCCATGAAGTCAGTCACATCACCACCTTGCTGATAAAAAAAAAGCCTTTGCCTCCCTGTTGCTTACAAAATGAAATCTCAATGTTTTAGCCTGCCATTGAAGGCCACGCACAACTTAGTGTTAGTCTGCCTGAATAAAGAATAAATGCCTTCTCAGTGGACAGTGGACGTTGAACAAATACCCACAGGGATTCTTTCTCTGTGTTATGCAGTAGGGATGGGAAAGATGGACTTATTCACCTTCTTTCAAAACTTTCTCTAAAACACATCTTGTACTTAGGGCTCACCTGTTTGCTCTGACCAATCATTGACTCGCACGAGGAAGTACATCCCTCTGCTGGAGCACACTGCCTTCTCCTGCCATGCCCAGAAACACAGCTTCCTGCTAAATTTCAGTACCCATAGAATCTAACTCCTGTCTTGTCCTAAGCATTAAATGAGATAATATATCTTAAACTCTTGAGTATGGAGCCTGTACTAAATGTTAGCTGCTCTTTTTTCCCTTCGTTTCCTCTTCTCTTCATTCTCCTTTTCTTCTTCCTTCTCCTCTTCCTCTTCTGATTATTTAAAATTTTTTCCTACATAGTACCTGGATCAATGTTCCTTCTTTTGAGAAGCCTTTTCCTGCAAGCTGTCTCCCTTGCATCCTACCCTTGTTTGTGTTCCCATGGCGATATACCTGCATGAAAGCACTTATCATGACAGTTTGCTGTTTTTGTCAGTATCTTTGTACCTCTCTCAACAGCTAGATTTTGATTTCCTTGAACAGAAGGAAATTTTTGTATGACTGAGACTAGCAGTGTCTGGCATATAGTAGGGATTTAATATATAGTTCTTAAATTTTAGTTTAAAATAATTTTGGAACAAGTTGCTTAAGGAATAGAGTGGAATTCTTTCTAATAAAAAGTAAGAGTTAAAAATATTTGCTTTGCTAGTCTTACTTCCTCTTTAATTTACTTTAGATCATAATTATGTAAAAACTATATTTGTATAATAGAGAGCACAGGTGATGTCATTAAAACAAAAGTTAGGACTCTTCCATTGCCTACAACGGTAGGCAGTTCGCTCCATATCATCATAGGGCCTAGGATAAGGTCTTGTATGTAGTGAGTAGTCGGTATTTATTTGATGGATCAATAAATGAGTGAATACACACTATTAAAATATAATCCAAAGATCTTTTCCCTGGAAATGATCATCCTTCTTATTACATTATAAGTATCCTCTAAAAAAATAAGATAAATTGAATTTGGTTCATTTGGCTGGTGGAATATTTATATTCAGAATTAAAGAAGTGATTTGACTATATATCAATTGTTCACAATCAATCATTTAATGGTGAGTAATTGTCCTATTAGACATTTTTTCATGCTATATTACATAAATGACAGTAACAATCTATGACATTGAAGTATATTGGAAAAGTAACTTTTATTCCAAATAATTTTATTATAAGGAGTCCCTACTGAATTATAAATTTTTAAAAATATCTGCAAATCGTAAAGCATTACGCATATTAGAAAAAAATTAGTCTGCGCGTAGAAGCAGTGCTACGCATTTTTTTCTGACTTACTGGCTTCTTCTTAAGCTTTGCAATCAAATAAATTTCCCTAGTCACTCAGAAGTGTAAATAAAGAGCACTCGAGGTGCTTATATATTTTACATTTAGTGAGACTGCTGCACAAGGAAAACAAAAGGACTTGCAACTGAATCAAAGTGATTAAATGTAATGAATTACATAGATTAGGCAATAAATAACCTATGGGACAGAGAGAATGCTTAAACGAACATTTTTGTTGGAGAATAAATTTTAAAATGTTGGACAATTCTTCATTGCTGCTATTGGTCTGTTTATTCAGTTCAGTCTTGCTATTTGATTAAGATAATTTTTTGGGTTTGAAAAATATTTGACCGGCTTTCCATTTTTTCCCAAAAGTGTAAAGATGACCTAAAATCAGTAATGGAAGAAAAAATAAAGAGACAATGGTGGAGGGCGGGTAACAATGAAAGCATAAAAGGAGAAAATGTATAAGATATATTTTTATAATAAGGCATATTATGCAATATCTTACTTATATAATAATTGCACAAGAGTAAGATTTGAGGAACTTTTATAAAGTGAGGATAGAAATCATCTATTATTGTCAATGAATGAAATTCTCTCTGTCCCCCTCTCTTTTTCACTGTCACGTCTTTTCATTTTCTCAGTTTTCTCTCCTCCCACCTCTCCCAGTACACCTTGTAAACTCCCGGTAGGCGAAAGAGCAGTGTCAAAAACTTTGGCTTTGTGCTAGCGGTGACTGGAACTAGCTGACTGCCTTGAAGCAAGTTATTTAACCATTTAGAGTTCTTAGATGTTTAATTAGGAGGTTAGATTCAATGGTTTTATGGCTCTTGACAGGTTTAAAAGATTATTATTCTGTATGTCAGCTAATAGACTAATCTTAGTCTCCAGAAGGCTCGGTGTTGCTTAGACTCTGGGTCTAATAATTGACTCAACATATTTGGTGTGCAATATAGGTGACTGATTACTGTGACTTATTTAGTGTGGATTAGCTCTTTTAATTACTGCCTCTGAATCGGACAACTCAGGATTCAACATCTCTTTGCATTCTCCAGAAAAATTTACTCACATCTAATACACTGGTAAGAAATATTGATTTTACTGAAAATTATGTAGGAGGAGAGCTTTTACCTTGCACACTCCATAACAAGCTACTTTCAAAGTCTTTGTTAGACCTCTAGGTTCTCCAAAAATTCACTCTTTCCTGTAATACTGCCAAGGAGATTCTTCTGCTTTAGCTTCCCAGCATTGAGAAGCATTAGCTTCCCTGACTTCATCTAACTTTAGATTTCTTTTCCCCTTATTTTATGTAATAATTTTCTGTTTTCATTCAAACTGCATACAACCACCCATCATTGTGCTCAGCAAATAAATGGCCATCCTGATATACTGGGAGCCAGTCTCTTCAGAGGACAGTGGACATTGAACAAATACCCACAGGGATTCTCATGGTAAAAACAGTCACCATGTAGAATTATGAGTTTAAGGGTTCAAGATAATTTGACATAAGGAAGCAGAGTGAATGTAGTGTCTTGGAATACCTGGATGCCTGTAACTTGGTAATATTTTTCCACAGAATTAATTTTTTTTGGAAAAACACAAATACAATGGATGCAAAATATTATATTGTATGGTATAGTATAATTTCTTTAACAATAGCTCTGTTGTTGGATATTTAGTTTGTTTCTGGTTTTTGATATTATTGTTGATATAAGTAACCAATAATCAATCTATATATTAAAAATGGGGTAAGTTTATTGTATGAGCTAGCCTGAGGACTATAGCCTGGGAAAGCAACCTCCACTGGAGTGGAGGGAAGAAAGCACTCCTGAGAAAGGAGGTGTACAATGTGGTTAAACACTGTTTCAGAACATACATCAGCAGGACGGGAATACTTTTATTTTTGCTTTTACTACAGTCACAGGATGTTTTGCTGCATACTCAGCAGGTCAGTCTGACTCTGTTTCTGGAAAGGAACGTTTATCTTTAAAGAAATGCTGATAGGGAGGGAGACCTTCCTCTCTATCTCTAGAGGCAGCCATTCTTTGCTTTGGGATACTGTTGAATGTTTAAAGCAGATGTGCAGTGCATGCTTGACAGGCTGTAAGTCAGGCCTTTAGGGAAAAACAAGCTCAGGCCAAATCAGTTGTAATTTCCAATCAGATGAATACGTTGTTTCAGGAGTTTCTTTTAATGGATAGACTTTCCTAGATTGCCCCATAATCCATTAAAATCAGTTGTATAATCTTAAGGATGATGCTTACAGACTTAATTTACAATTAATGACAATGAATAGACGGTCTTGGAAGTCTCTTATTTTAGTGATATTCTTCTGAAGCCCCATTAGTGTTTTCTGAACATTTTTTAAGTTCCTTGAAATATATTGCAGTTCATTTTATACAATCATCCTAAATATTTGTAATGTAAGACCCCAAAGTAATTTTCCAACCATGCTCAGTACCATTCAGATTCTCATTAAAGTTCTGCACTAGTTTTAGGATACATAAATCAAGAAGAATATGAGGAAATGGAAAAAAACCCCAGAAGATTATTATGGAAATTAATGAAGGGCTAGAAAGCAGTATTAGTAAAGATGGGTAAAGAAGTCGTGTTGATTTAAACTGGAGGAGAGAAAGCTCGGGGACATATATGAAGTACAGAAGATATTAGAACAGTTTATAATGTGATACACGTTTCCTAATATTGTAAACACCACTGGGAAAATTCTAGTTGGTTCGACTTTTTGAACTTAGAGATAGCCATCTGAGTTTATGGATTGTCAAGATTGTTTCCCATCTCACTGATTTCTGATTCTATCTTTATCATTTGCTTCCTTCTGTCCTCTTAGGGTTTACTGTTATTCTTGTTTCAGTTTCTTGAGTTGGCTGCTTGGCATATTCATTTTTAGTCATTAAAAAAAGTTTCTTACATAAATAGTTTAAGGCTCAATATTTCCCTTTAGATAATATTTAGCTGTTGTAGTTCCATCTAAGTTTCTCATCCATGTATTATCTAATTTACATTAGGAAGTTTTCTTTGCTCCTAGTTGGAGTAAGAGTTCCACCTCCTGAGCCAGGCTGCCAAGGACCACAACTGAGCTCCGCCACTAATGTGTGTACATGCCTGTGTGTGTGTGTGTGTGTGTGTGTATGTGTAATTAACTATTTATTCTCTTTCTGTCTCAGTTTGCTCATCTGTCAAACAGGGGTGATAATAGCAGTCCCGGTCCCTCCCTTCTGTCGTTTTACGAGGATTGAAGGTGCTAACGTAAAGTACTTAGAAGAATGCCTGATATTAGCAAGAACCATATGTGTTAACTATTATTTGTTTGGAACATTTTTACTGTTTTCTTATTTAACATCATTGTGGTTAGAGAATGTGGGCCGTATAATGTTGATCCTTTGTTTTTAAAAAGATTTTACTTTTTTCAGAGCAGTTTTAGCTTTACAATGTGATTGATAGGAAGGTACAGAGATTTCTCGTATACTCCCTGCCCCCACACATGCATAGCCTCCCTCATTATCACCATCCCCACCTGAACTGTACATCTGTTACCAAGGGTGACCTTACATTGACACACCATAACCATTCAGAGTCCACAGTTTACCTTCGGGTTTACTCTTGGTCTCGTCCATTCTATGGGTTTGGACAAATGTATACTGACATATACCCATCATTATAATATCAACAGAGTATTTTCATGGCCCTAAAAATCCTCTGTGCTCTGCCTATTCATCCCTGACAACCACTAATCTTTTTATTTTCTTCGTAGTTTTGCCATTTCCAGAATATCATATAGTTGGAATCACACAGTTTGTAGCCTTTTCAGATTGGCTTCTTTCATTAGTAATAAGCATTTAAGGTTCCTCCATGTCTTTTCATGGCTTGATAGCTCTTTCTTTTTAGCATTGAATAGTATTCCATCGTCTGGATTTAGTCCGATTTATCCATTCACCTGGTGAAGGACATCTTGGTTGCTTCCAAGTTTGGGCAATTATGAAGAAAGCTGCTATAAACATCTGTGGCAGGTTTTTGTGTGGACATGATTTTTCAACTCCTTTGGGTAAATACCAAGGAGTGCGATTGCTGGATCAGCTGATTCATATGGTAAGAGTATGTTTAGTTTTGTAAGAAACCACCAAACTGTCTTCCAAAGAGGCTGTACCATTTTGCATTCCCACCAGCAGTCCATGAGAATTCCTGTTGCTGCATGTCCTCGCCAGCATTTGGTATATATTGATTCTTCATATCTGTTGAGATTTACTTTGCTTCAATGGCTTGGTGGGTGATCTGGTGTGAATGTTCCATGAGTACTTTGATAAGAATATGTCTCCTGTAATTGGATGTGGAATTCTATAATTGCTCGTTAGATAAAACCTAATCATGCATTATATCTTATATAGCATTACTGATTTTATGTCTCCTTAATTTTACTTACTTATTTATTTTTTTGGGTGAGGAAGATTGTCCCTGAGGTGCCATCTGTTGCCGATCTTCCTCTTTTTGCTTGAGGAAGATTGTCCCTGAGCTCACAGCTGTGCCGATTTTCCTCTACTTTGTATGTGGGATGCCACCACAGCATGGCTCAATGAATGGTGTGTAGGTCTGCACCCTGGATCTGAATCCTCGAACCCTGAGCCACTGAAGTGGAGCACACAAACATAACCGCCATGCCACTGGGCCAGCCCCAATGTCTCCTTCATTTGTAATTACCAAAAGAGGTGTATTATCATCTCTCACATTGATTGTAAATTTCCCAACATTTCTTAAGTTAATTATTGTTTTAAATATTTTGTGTTTATACTGTTGAGGTCATGAAAATTGAGAATTGTGATTACTTCTTGGTAAAATTCTTTTTGTCATTGTCTGATGGCCCTCTTTAATCCTAGTAACTCTTATTTGCCTCAATGTCTTTTTCTGGTCTGACATAAAAGTGGCATTTCTTTCATTTTTAATTTATTCATCATTCTATTTTTTAGTATTTACTTTGTAAGTCTTCTTCCATTTCTTTTCTTTGAATCTTTAAGTGTATATTATATTTTATAGTTTTCTCTTGTAACAGTATAAACCTGAATTAAGAAAAAAAGTTCTAAAACTCTTCCTTTTGTCTGTTCAGTTTAATTGTTTTACTCTAATTTATGCTTACCAATATATTTAGATTTAGTTCTGTTTTTTGCTTTTAATTTACAGCTGTTTTTCTTTATTGTTATTTGTTTTATAGTAATTTATGTAAAACTTTCATACATTTAAATGTATGAATCTTAAGTGTACATTTTATGAGTTTGATGAGTGTCTAAATCTATGTAGCCCATAACCTCAGATAATTTCAAGTTCCCTTATGTCTCTTTCCAGCCAGTCTCTACCTCACTCCTCTGGAGACAACCACTGTTCTTGATTTTTTTCCATCATGGATTAGTTTTACCTATTCATATTACTTCATATTAATGGAATCACATAATATGTTTGTTCTCTTTTGTGTTGTCTTCTTTCACTCAGCATGATGATTTTGATATTCATCTATGTTGCTGTGTATACCACTTGTTTATTTTTTATAAGAGAGTAGTATTATAACAGTTTGTTTAAACATTTTTCTATTGATTGACACCTGGGATATTTCCAGGTTTGGGTTATTTGGAATAAAGGTGCTGTTTATATTTGTGCACAAGTCCTTCTGTGGAGCATGCTTTCATTTCTCTTAAGTAAATACATAGGAGTGGAATTAGTTGGTCATAGGGTAGGTGTTTCTTTTGTTTTATAAGAAACTGCCAGACTTTTTCCTGAAGCAGTTGTACCATTTTACTCTCACCAACAAATGTATGAGAGTTCCAGTTACTGGAAATTTAGCCTTTGGTAGATGTGTAATGGCATCTCATGGTGGTTAAATTTGCATTTTTTTAATGACCATAATTTTGAGTATCTTTTTTTTTGTTTTTATGCTGAGGAAGATTCACCCTGAGCTAGCAGCTGTCGCCAATCTTCCTCCTTTTGCTTGAAGAAGATTCACCTTGAGCTATCATCTGCACCAGTCTTCCTCTATTTTGTACATGGGATGCCGCCACAGCATGGCCGCTGACGAGTGGTATAGGTCTGCACCCAGAAACTGAGCCTGGGCCGCCAAAGTGGAGTTTGCAGAACTTAACCACTATGCCACGGGCCCGGTCCCCTAATTTTGAGTATCTTTTCATGTGGTTATTGGCCATTTATATATCCTTCTTTGTAAGTGTCTGTTAAAATATTTCGCCAATTTTATAATTGGGCTGTCTTCTTATTGTCAAGTTGTATTTTTAAAAAAATTTATTTTTGTCATTTCCTGCTTCCTATTGAATTGTAAGCATTTTCATATATTATCTTATTCATCTCTCACAAAAACCTGATGAAATAGGTATTATTATCCCCATTTTGGGTATGAAGAGGCTAAGGCCTATGCTGGTGAAGTGACTTACCTGTAGTCTCACAGGTAATAAATGATAGGACTCTGATAGGGGGTGTCTAGCTGCAAAACCTTATGCTCTTAACTACTACATTATGCTACAAATAATAAATGGTATAGGACTTCATGTGAGAGAGGGATCTCTGTGGGCTGGGATGGTTAAGATAATGAGTTGAAATGATGGATTTTGATGAATGATTGAGATTTAGATGGCCATTTGTGAAGTAGTGGTGGTGTGGGGTGGGATATAGAGATTTACAAAAATACCTCCATGAAAAGGAAAGATATACACCTACATGGAGTAATAACAAAGAGACCAGAAATTGGCGTTAAAGTTCTAAGGTTATTGAGGCCAGAAAATTTAACAAGTAGTTGCTAAGATGCTTCACTGCATTACAAATTATAAGAAATAAAATTTTCTTCTCTATTCCTGAAACATTACTTTATGTCTTCCCTTGCTAAAATGACCTGGCTTCCACAACTGTGAATTAATAAAGTATTGATTTTGCTTATTACTTTTGCTTGATGGGCATTTTAAAAAATTGGGCGCTACCATTCTTGAAATAAGTTGCATCACGTTTGGAACCACTGGATATTTTAACTTGACGAATTAGGACAACTTCAGTGATGAGTTCTCTAATCACTAAGAATGGTAGAGCATTTAAGTTAGCTCAGTTCTGTGGGGCGAACTCCTGAGAGAGATTCTAGGAGAAATTCAAGGTCTGTCAGAAGTGCAGAGGAGAGAATCATATAAATGTATACAGTTCTGTGCCCTATAAACAATGTTACTTGTTTTTTTCTGGATATTTAGTAATAGCCCTCTATTCCTATTTGAGAGCAGTGCAAGAATTTCTCCTTTGGTAGTTCTGCTTTGCAATTACCCATCTGGCTGGTGGTTCATGCTCAGAACTAGTAAGTAGTATAACTTAAAAGAAATGTAGCTTAAATCCTGTGTATACGAATGAAACTAATTTCACACAAATTAATGTGTTCCTTTTTAAACTCTTCAACCCTTTGTGACACTTTGGGGCTTGTATTCTTTGTTAACCCGTGTCTACTTCTTCCATCGGATGCCTATGATTCTTTCCCTGGCGTTCTGCTCAGTGAGTACGTATCCTGTGAGGCTACGTGTGTGCTGAGAAGACTTGAGTTCAGCTTGAGGACAATTGACAGAGAGGTGGCCTTGTTTGCTCCCAGCTTTCTGATTGAAGTGATTAGAGAAGTGTGGTATAGGGGAAGGAAGATTATCAGGCGACAATTAGGAATAACCCCACCCATCTCTTCTGTTTCTGGCTTGCGTTGGCAAGCAGGTAAAGCTGCCTGTTCTCCTGTCACTCTGTGTGTACACCTCTCACAGCGTTTATATAATATTGCTGTTAAAGTCCACTAGATTGTGTAATTTGGAGAATAAAGCCAATTGGTTGAATTTCTTATGATCATTGTTTTCAGGGAACTTATATTTTTGAACCAGAGCAAGGTCCTTTTGAAAATAGGTCCAAATTTTTGCATATTGTCAAATTTCTACATATGGGCCATAATACCCCATGTGGAGATTTTTCTCTGGCATTATTATCAAGGTAAAATAACTCCTTTATGAATTAGAGCCACATATGAAAACTCAAACAATGGTAGTTTTTGTGAGTAAAATCAGCAGTTAGGCACTATTGACTTTTATAGAAGTTGCAAGTAAGTAATCTGGTAGCTTACACATGAGCTAATATTCCTTTAGTGACCGCAGCTTTCTATTTCTGGAGCTCATTTCTTATATGAAGCACATTTTTCCTGCTTCTATTATTCTTTAAGAAGCTTAAGACAGCCCTTATATTAATCTTTAAATACTCTATCTCTGAAGTTTATCCAAGAACTAGAATGATGAACTTAATCTCTGCAACTTTGTAATTAGTGTATTAACTTAAGTACTATTTTTGGTATCATTGTGCTCTGCAAGTCACCTGGTTAATGTATTTCCTTTTGTAGGATGCCACCAGAGCACAGCAATTGGAACGCAAAATAAACATTAACAGACTTTTCTTTGTGCTTGCATTTGGTTATGAAGAAACTTTTTCATCTGGTATTTTTGTCCTTTTGAAAGGTGCTCCTTAGAATGAGTAGAATTAAGGATTCTGTATTTTAAAGGAGCAACATGTCAAGATGAATAGATGCGCTTATCCAAATAGAGTCTCTAGAAGGATAATTTTTAATTTTTGTGGAAGTGTGCACTCAGAAAAAAGGAGAAATCAAGTTCTGTGTTTTCAGCTTTTTCTTGACAAATACTGGTGGTGTAAATTATCCAGCTGTTCTTCCTCTGTATGGATTTTGTAGGACTCAGAGCGATTTATAGGTCTAGAGTGCAGCTGCTGAGAGTCATTTATTCTCAGTTCTGTATTAAATCCATCATATATAAATATATTAGCATTCAGTACAGAGCTCAAGGGCTTAAGACGTTTTTTCCCTTCTGAGTTGCTGTGCTGCAAATGTTTGTAGGATATCCTGAAACAGCATTCAATTATTAGATTGATAAGTACTTTGAGAAGGGCTGCTTTTAATATTTCCATTTAGAGTATTTGAAATCCACTCATTTATTGATACAAAAGGAACAGGCAAAATGAGTCTTGTTGTCAACATTAACAGATTGCTAATACTAACATGCTTACTTTTGACAAATTAGGACTTCAGCTTGGTCTACTCATTTGCCTCTCCTGCCATATGTCTACTATTCAGATGTGTTCATGTTTCTGAAAGTAAATTAATTGCAAATATTTGGAGGAGACCCTGTTTGGAAATAAGTAAGGGAAAATTTCATATCTACTCTAGATTTTTCTTTTCTCCTTGGAGACATCTATTCCTCCTTTAGATGAGCAGGAACTATTTTGATCAATATTATAAATATAGAGCTTATAAAAATCAATGTGTGTGGCTTGCTTATGATTTCTCTAAAACACCTCATGCTGTTCACAAAATATTGATGTGAATTTGGAGTGTGCACATTGCTTGAGAGTGATGATATTTCTCAAAATGCATGTCCAGATATCTATTCAGAGAATGCAATTTTCTCCTTATTATCTATTAATGTTAAATAAAACATGGCTCTTGTTTCTTCCCTTTTAATCTTTCTCATGTACATTTAGGGTAATTTTCCTTAATAATAATTCTGGACAAGTCACTTTTTTCTCAAAAACCTTTAATGACTTCAACATTACTCTTACACGAATTATAAAATGGTTAACTTGAGTCTCAAGGAGACTTATGATCAGCTCCCAGACTATTATCCCCATTTATTGTTTACTACTCCTCTTCACCCACCTTATGATCCAAACCGAATGATTGACTTGCTGCATTGACATGCACCGCACTTTCCTTCTCACGTTCTTTATTGATATTGTTATTTTACTCTCAAATAATTCTCCTGTCTCTACCTTCACACGGTCAGTTCCTGCCTATTTTCAAAGACCATCTCCTCTGAATTATAAGTAATTTTCTCTTCTCGTCCTTTATCTGCCTTCTTTATGCCCCTATATGATTTTCTATTTTATTACAGCGATTGCTATGCATACATTATGTTTCCATAAGATTATAAACTCCTCGATTTTTGAGATTGAGATGTTTTAACTTTTATCCCCTACAAAGCCTAGGGCAATCTCATACATGTATATAATGTGTTTATATTTATTGTATTTAACTGGAATTTGTAGTCGTTAATAAAATATTGGTTTAACTGAAGATTAAGTATAAATGTTCAAAGTTTGTTGAAAATGGTTCTGAGATGTGCATTACCCTGTCTTAATAAGTATAGTACTGCATATTGAAAGTAATTTATTTTTGATGATTGATTCTTTTTTCCAGCTTTATTGAGATATAACTGACGTAGAAAATCGTGTAAAGTTTAAAGTGTACAACGTGTTGATTTAATATACTTATGTATTATGAAATGGTTTACTGCCACAGTATTAGCTAACACTCATATCACATAATTACCACCTTTTTTTGGGTGAGACCATTTAAAATCTGCTCTCTTAGCAACTGTCAGAAGAGTTGGTATGCAGGGTTTGCTTGGTTGGGCGGATGTTTAGAGAGCTTTCAAAGCTGGGTTACAGTGTTTTGACTTTTTTTTCAAGTGTAAGAAAATCTTATTAGAGTAGTGGCTGCTTTCAAAAATTTATCCTTGCTACAGAGACATTATATCTAATTGATGTCTTCAGAACATTAGAATTGGGTTTTCCAGTCTTTCATATTTGCCTTCATATTTAGTTATTGTGGAAATGATGAACTATGGCATCAAGTAGAGGAAAGGTTACCCAATCGATGGACAATTTGGGATGTAATTTGTACTTTGTTAATAACTTACTTTTTGTCTTTTGTGGGTCAGTTTGCCAGGTGGTGAACTTCCATTTCTAAATTTCATGGATCTAGGTAGTTATGGTTTCTGTGATGAGAAGATAGAAGAAAATAAACATGAAAAAGATAAAGCCAGACAGGTGGAAATCTAAAATTTGCAAATTGGAGGAAGTTCCCCCAAACCAGTCATTTAATGAGAGTTCCATTCATAGCTGTTACATAGCTCATATGAACTGGGAAACACACTGAGGCTTTGGAGGTAGCGGCATGAATCTGAATCATGGTTCTCTCACTATCTTACTAGGCATGTTACTTAGCTTCTTTGAGTCTCAGTTTCCTAACCCTAAAACAGGTAAAATAGTACCTCATTGAGTTATTTAGAGGATATAGTGAGATAATGTACCTGGACCACAGTAAGCCTTTAATAGTTATTAGAGCTTTTTAAAAATTTAGTAGTGAATTTTGCAGAGGGACTCTGAGGCATGAAGAACACGATCTTAAGAGTCAGGCAGGCTTTAGCTGGAATCTCACTTCTGCTCCTTTCTAATAGCATGGCTTTGGGCTAGATATTGACCCTCTCTGAGCTGCTTTCCTCTTCTTAAAAATGGATTTATATGGGGGGCTGGCCCCGTGGCCGAGTGGTTAAGTTCGCGCGCTCCGCTGCAGGCGGCCCAGTGTTTCGTTGGTTCGAATCCTGGGCGCGGACATGGCACTGCTCATCAAACCACGCTGAGGCAGCGTCCCACATGCCACAACTAGAAGAACCCACAACGAAGAATAGACAACTATGTACCGGGGGCTTTGGGGAGAAAAAGGAAAAAATAAAATCTTTAAAAAAAAAAAAATGGATTTATATGAATCAAGTATACTAAATGAGATAAAATGTGTAAAGTCCCTATTCCATAGTAGGTCCTCACTAAACTGCAGCAATTATTAATTTTTGGTATTTCCTGAATACAAAATATTATAAAGTAATTGTTTCTATTCAATCCTAGTTCAAATGTTTGTTTTTTAAAAGAAGTTTTCTACAGATACACAGCAGTAAAAAAGCTGACATTACCAAATTGCTTTATTGTCTGACGCGCTTTTTTTTTATTACAATCCAGTCCCAGTAGCTTTGTGACTTAAATGTAAATTTCATCTCATCAGCATTGCCTCATTTATTGGAGTTGAAGCTCTCCTTCCCTGGGGTGGATGTCCTTTTCTGGTCTGATTGGCTAGTTCTTCACTAGCGACAACAGAATTCTCGATCCTCTCGGCCCCGCCCGCAGTGGAAGTGTATGTAAATCCTCAGAGTCGGGGGTGTGAATCAGTTGGCATTTTATAGAATTTCACATCTGGTACTTCTTTTTTAGTCTGCATAATTCTTTCCCTGGCGTAGAGAGAAGGGGTTATGAACAGCATCCTTTCCAAGCTGAAGCAGGGAGGCTAGAGAGAGGGAGATGGAGGGCTTTCGGTAGCACTTCAAATCCTCCCTTGAGGGATTTGAGGCATTTTGGCTTTTTTATGAATAGGTGCTTGTAAAGAATGAAGGCAACCGTCTGTGCTTGTTAATATACCCCCTTGGACTTTAATGCCAAAGGGAAAAATTCGACAGCATTCTCCAAGCCACAAATCAATGCATTAGTAACCTTTTCTCCACCTCTGACTTAATATCTCTCAGAATGGTGCTGAGACACCCAGGAAAGTTGTTGAAAGTGGTGTTTGTGATGCTATAATAAAAAGACACCAGATCACAATAGTACTAGGTCCGAAATCGCTGCAATTCCATGAGGTTTTCAACTAGAGTGTTGTTTTGGGCTTTTGGGAGGTGATGAAGTGGAAGCCTGAAGCAAGAGCTCATTTGTAAAAGGAGGGTACCATGGCCTTGCAGCCATGATGGACTAGTTTGAATAAGTGCTCTAGCCGCTCCTTGTTATATCACTTTGGGCTGCTTACCATCTGGCCCTGCTAACCTGTATAGACTTAATTTTCTACAAGTGCTGTGTTGTGGCATCAAGCTCTCTCCTCTTCTCCCCACCAAGTAATTTGCTTAAGCGTGTAAGATGTTAATTAGTTGAACTTGTACAGTTCTTTCTTTTTAAATATTTTCCCATGGAAGACTAATTTAAAGAATCCTGAAGTCTGTCATTTCAGAATGAGCAGTGATTACTGTGATATTGGCCTTTGCTGATTATCAGTGCTATTTTTCACCTCCTTTTTGGATTATTTTGCTTTATTATCTTTAGCATTATCTCTGCTTTTGTGAGATAATTTTTTTCCTGACAAGTTTTAAATCATTTTAGGTTTATATTCTTATTTAATTTGTTCTTCCTCTTTCCTCTGTTAGGGACATTTCTTTCCCCAAGCTCCACAGGCAGCCTTTTGTGAAAGCACAGTTGGAATGCGAGCTGTTGGCTTCCTTTTTTAATCACAGTTATAGTTACTATGATTTGTGGAAATACAGAGTTCGCTGACATTTGTAGATCCCATCAACATCTTATATTCTTGATTTCCTTTGTAAAATATCCTTATAATTTAGTATTCTGTCCTGAGGTAGGCCCTATTTCCAACCAATGTAAGCTGGAGAATCTCATGGTTACCAGTTACGAACCTTCCTCTCTTCTCAAAATCAACGTTACTGTCTCCAGTCAGCTGAAGAGCCAGCTATCTTCTCCTTGAATGGATGTTCTGCTATATGATTTTTGAAATTAGTCATGGAAAAGTTAAGAAAATCATCCCTTTTGATCCTGCATGTATAGCAATTTTTATATATACAGTAAACAATTAGGTTGAGTAAGTTCTCCTGTTATTTATTATGGGAATTAAATTTCTTAAATGCCAATACAATCCTCATTCTATGTGAGAATTTAGGATTTGTAATAATAATCATTGCCTTTCTCTTTTTTCTGTTTTTCCATTTATTTTTAGTCTAAAAAAGCATGAGATTATTGTCATCTTGAGTGGGATTTAGTGATTCATACTTTGATTTCTTGTCCTTAACTCAATTTTAGAGTGGTTTTTTTTTTTCTGGTAAGGCAGATTGGTCCTGAGCTAACATCTGTTGCCAATCCTCCTCTTTTTGCTTGAGGAAGATTGTCCTGAGCTAATATCTGTACCAGTCTTCTCTATTTTGTATGTGGGATGCTGCCACAGTGTGGCTTGATGAGCAGTTTTCTAGGTCCGTTCCTGAGATCTGAATGGCAAACCCCAGGCCGCTGAAGTGGAGCACACAAACTTAACTACTACGCCATGGGGCCAGCCCCTGGAACTTTTGACTAATGTAGTGACCTGGAATCGGCCACCCCAAGATATGTCTCTTTGGCATCAGGATTATTTGAGGCTGATTGCTTTTGATAAACTGGGACAGGGAAGGAGGCTCTGAGGAATGGAGCTTGCCCTTCGTTAGGACACATTTACACTTGTAAGGTAAATCTCTATCTGTAAAAGGTGCCTCTCTCACTGTACCAGGAAGAAGAAAGGAAATGACCTTCTTTCTAGAAACTCTTAATCAATACCAAAGGCAAAGACTTAAATCTGCATTTTATTGTGCTTCTCTGGTAACTTCCTGTAACTGACTTCCCTCCCCCTCCCAACGTTGGCATTTCTTCAAGGATTAAGCATCTTTCCTTAGGCTAGGAACTGATTGCTGCGCTCACCTGTGATGGCCCAGCTCCAGACAATCGACTTGCCTCCTGCTACACCCACGGAGATAGCAGACCACTACCTGCTGTGTCCATCAAGCACTGTGCCAACAGGGCAATCTTGTGACTATTGTGGGAGGGACATTTCAATCATATGTAACACCCTGTTTGGGGGTATATAACCACTCTGTGCACCCCACTTCTTCGGTGCCCTTTCTTCCTTTGGGAAGAAAGACCCCGGGCCATGGTTCCTCATAAAGCTTTGTTTAATTTTCTCTTGCTATTCTGTCTCATGTGAATTTAATTCGTTCTCTGGCCAGAAGAACCCACATTTGGGAAGAGGAAATGTCTTCCTCCCCTACACTAACAATTACATCCTTACTTTTGTTTCTTTATCTGTTAAGTACAAATAATATTACACTATATGCTATTAAAATGTGTTGAGTAATATATGTAAATGAGGTAATATATGTAAAGCTTTTAGAACAGTGTCTGACACATAGGAAGTGCTACGTTAGTGTTAACTATTAGTTGATTCTTGAAAACATCCACATTTTATTCAAATAGCAGAACTCTGTGTAACTGCATATGAAAAGAAAAAAAACCATGAACTAGAGGCATATCATTGAAAATGAAGCATTTTCCTCTGATTTCTCTTTTCTGAATTATTTTTCTATTCCAATTACCCCTTGTTGACCATACTGAGTACTGTAGTTTTGAGATTTTATACTAAATAGAGACAATTAAAATATTTTGAATAAATGTAGGGATTTGAAATGACAGCCTCTTTGAGCTTTTGAGCTATAAAGATGATCTGATTCAGGGAACAGCCGTGGCTTATTTTAGATGGTTTATATTCATAAATCTGTTGATGATGTTATGCAATGTGGTTCCAAGCCAGAACTAATGAGAAAACATACCTCTGTCTCCTCCTTACTCTACTTTATTTTGTATTGTATAATCAGTCTTCACATTAAGATGCCTTAGTTTGTTAGTCATTGCAAAATGTCTCCCTCTTGGCACCTGCAGTATTTATATTTCTGGCGTACCATTTTCCAAATGTTGTTTTTGAAGACCATTCACGTATTTTTCAAGTTTCATGGTTAATTCTAAGACCTTTTAACTCCTTGAACTCAGTTAACTTGTAGCCAATGTTCTTAGCATTTCTGTCCCTCTTGATTTTAAAGCTTGGTCTTGCATTAAGTTTGGGGAGATTTTGAATACCTTCTGTGTGCCTTTTGTAGTCTCCTCATTCACTCGCATCTGTTTGCCAGTGTGAGCTAAATTTGCACACATAAGGAATCAGGTTGTCAGGGTCGGCCCTAGGCTAATCTGGGAGCACAGGAAGCCCCCCCTGCTTATTAAAAGTCTTTCTCCAAACTGACTTATAGGCAGACTAACCATATGAATGATCACTGACCCTCTTCTATATCAGAGCACTTGACGCTTTAAACTTCTTTTTGTCAAAGAAATGGCTTTATCAAGGGCAATTACATGACAATCAAGAGCAAATACATATTGTGATTCAATGTTATACATACCTGCAACATTGAATTTCAAAGATAACATGATGGGGAGGGCACTTCTTGCCCAATTAAGACTGAAATTCTAGGTCCTAGATGGGAGAGATATTTTGGAGTGAGGGGACTTTCTGGGCTTTGTCAAAGCACAGCTACCACTTTTTCTGTGTTTAAGGTAGTCCCTAAAATTATTTTGTGGAGAAAGTATTTTATATTTTTTGCCAAATTTCTCTATTAGGACCACTTACAAAGGGAAAGCTAATTAGAAAAGAGCAGCAAATGCCGTAGTGTGTTTTGAGTCCTGTCCATACTCAGGTTTCTGTTCTGCTCTCTGGTTGCTTTAGATCTTCTTCCAAATGTGGCATCTCCTGCTCATCAGGAGTCTGCGTTCCCTAGAACTTAGGGTCCTGGCGCACCCTTTACTTTTCCATCACCACCCTGAGTGAGACACACATAACCTCTGTGGTCCTGCTCCCTCCTGATCATGGTTCTTTTTTAGGAAGTGACCCTCGTTATTGGGTTCATTTGTTATTTAGCACAATGTTAAAGTATATAAAATATGCTTAGCAAATACATGTTTGATTACTCCTTTAGGGGTACTGGCATCTAATAAAGGACCACTGAAGACATTATGCTTTACTCCAAAGTAATGAATTTATAATGGTGGAACTGCTACACTAGCAGAGTAGGGGAGGAGGCGTGTTTGGAAAGGTGGCCTTTCCAACACCCTTCCAATCACACTTTGTAGGAAACTGCCTGTGCTACCGATGAAGCTACCCCACTTGAGTGATCGTAGGAAAGAGGCAAAATCAGAGAGCAAGGTCACCTAGCATCCCGTGGCTGAGAAGCTGAGAATATGTTTGCTAATTTGGCAAAAACATAGAGGGTCATGAGTGACAAATAAAAATGGCAAGTAATAGGATATATTGGAGTATATGAGGAAGCCATTTGGTATAAACCTAATTCGGCCTGACTTTGTTTTTTCCAAAAGGGCCTGACTGTGGCTGTTGAGCACTCATTGTATATCTGCTTAGACATTTCCTATGGCCAGAACAAAGGCCCTTGAGATAAAGGTGCAACTTCCCCCCACATTGGCATTTCCTTAGGGATAAGCATCTTTCGTTAGGCTAGGAACTGATTGCTGCACTCACCTTTCACCACCCAGCTCACCTGTGACCACCCAGCTGGAGACAACAGACTGCCACCCTGCTGTGTTCACTGAGACAGCAGACCTACCTGCTGTTTCCATCAATCACTGTGCAGACAGAGCAGTCTCGCAACTATTGTAAAAGGGACATTTCAATCCTATGTGAAACATCCTCTCTGGGGGTATATAACCACTCTGTGCACCCCACTTCTTTGGTGCCCTTTCTTCCTTTGCGAAGAAAGGCCCCGGGCCATGGTCCTCAGCTTTCAACTCAGAATAAACTCACCCAAATTTTCATTTATAGATTGGTTATGGATTATGTTCTTCAACATGAGAGTTGGAAGTGAGGAAGTTGTAACATGGAGTAGTGTAAAAATAGTCATGAAGTAGGGAGCAGGTAGCAATCTTGGGGCTATGTACATATACTTTACAGTTTAAGTACTTTTACATATGTATTATCTGATTATACCCTTTCCAAACCCTCCCTTATGATAAGGATTATTCCTGCTTTGTCAAGTGATCTAAGCCTCTGGGATGAATGATTTGTTCAAGGTCTTGCTGTCTTGCTGGGAAGCAGGTGAGGCAAGATTGTATCCAGATCTTTTAATTCTAAACACTTTTTTTCATTATTTGTTTTTGCATAATATACTCTTAGGGTTGAGGTTGAGATTTGAGGTTTCAGATTTATGCTTGAGTCCTCAGGCTGATAAAGAAGGTGTTGTAAAGATATGTCACCAAGCTTTTTTTTTTTTGAGGAAGATTAGCCCTGAGCTAACATCTGCCAATCCTTCTCTTTTTGCTGAGGAAGACTGATCCTGAGCTAACATCCATGCCCATCTTCCTCTATCTTATGTGGGACACCTGCCACAGCATGGCTTAACAAGCGGTGTGTAGGTCCGTACCCGGGATCCGAACCGGTGAACCCCTAGGCCGCCAAAGCAGAACATGTGCACTTAACCGCTGCACACCTGGGCCAGCCCCTGTCACCAATCTTTATGGGTAAAAACATGAAGAGACAACCAAGAGACACACTGAAGACTGAATATGTTAGGTTTCATTCTGTGGGATGTTTAGGTTCTGCAGAATGGGAACTTGGGTTATAGTAGTAGTATGTAGCTGAAAGCTAAAAAAGTGAACATTTTAAGTATGTTTTGGAGAGTATTCTTGACAGAATAGTTGAACACCTCTTGTCCAAAAACAATACTTGGCCTAAAAGAGAACATATTTAAGGCCATATTGATGCAATGAATGCTTAAATGTTTTCTACTGAAAAACTGACTGATTTTTAAGGACCATTCAGCAATGGGGCTTTGATTTTCATGAAAAGGGATATAATAAACTGGATATCATTTAAGATTTAAATAATTGCAGGATAACAAAAATGCCATGAAAGATTGCTAAGTATTCACTGTTGGAAACCTAGGTGTGGTTAGTTCATGAAAATTTGGGCATTTTGAAAAATACGTTCAGAAATAATCGTTGTTGAAATGAGTGATGAAACCCTGAGTTTTGAAGAGCGATTGCATTTATGGAGGGAAAAGGGCTTATCCTTGTTAATCTCTGTATCTCAGCTTCCTGGCAGTTGTCTGACACACAGTAGGCCCTTAATACATATTGAGGGAATGAATGACTTCATGAGTTCTTGGGCATTTGAGTCAGTTTTGTTAAACTTTGTGATGATGTAAGTGGAGTCTGAAAAGTTATTACTTTTCAGGTCCTGAAAGTCATACCTGAACATTTCTTCTTCTCTCTTTCAGAAAAGCTCTGGAGAATTCACAGAAGTCTACATAAAACCTCAATTCTATATTTTAGTTTATGTTCTCTGAAATATTCTTTATTCATTATTGCTTTTAACTAGAGAACGAATTCCATTCTCCTTAACCAACTATTCTAACAAAACAAGACAAAAAATCATGTATGAAAAAAATAGGGGATTGAATGAATGAATAAATGATAGAATTATGAAAAAGGAAAAAAAAAAAAAACAACCCTGCCTGAAGCTCTAGTCGTCCCACTGTTTAAGAGAAGCTTTTTTCCTTGTGTTTGGGGGATCAGAGTCCATGTACTGGAGCATCCTTATTAGATACAAAACCTCACCTTGTAGAACATTAGGGTTATAAATATAAAACAAACACAAGCCAAGAGACACAAGATATCTCACTGCAATATTTCCCACATTATATGTAATAAGGTGTTCATGTGGGAACGTAATTAGAAGCAAGAACAATGCCCAGGTATTATGTGAGAAAATTAATGTGGCAATGAGAACATTAGCTTTTGCCTTCTCTAGTTGAAACTGGAATTTGTGCTTTCAGTGTCGCACTCTAGGAGCCTTTATACACTTTATTCTCTAGATTATCTTTTGAGTTAAAAAGCCACAAACCCCATCTTTAACTCCCCAAGAACCTGCTTGTTCTTAAAACAACAGGCTCAGAATTATAGCTATGCAATTATCACTCACACGCTGGTCTTCAAAAGCCCAGCTGTGTAAGCATCACGTGATGATTCAAGAAACTATTTAGATAACTGTTGTTTGAGACTGTTGTATAGTTATAAAATGATTATCCACTGTCAGAATTCTAAAATTATGAGCATGTTTATAGCTGGAAACTGGTAAAGTGTATAGCTCTTAAGTAAGCAAGTGCATACGTAAGCATAAAATATTAGCAAGGATGCCTCTTCTTTTTTAATTTAAAGGAAAACACTAATAAACAGAACTTGCTTTTTGCCATTTTAAGTCTCTTTTATTTAACTAAACTCTTTTTTAACTCTTAAACATTTAAGTTGATTTTATTCTGAGTTTCATTATAAAATACCGCTAGGTATGTTCAATGTCCATGATGTTGAGGTTTTGCTGTTTTTTTCCCTGTTTGCTCTGTCACCTCCCTTATTTGATCTTAAATGATCTTAATTAAAGCTTAGATTGAATATTTTATATTGTGTTCTGTTTCTTCTTCCTGGTGGGAAATAAATTGAATGCCTAACATCACTTGGAAACTTTTCAAAGCAATGTTAAATTCCCAGATAATTAACCCTAAGGAAATTTCTAGAGCATTGCATCTTGTGTCATTCAATTGAATGTAGGGATAAAAAGATTTTAGGGAAAAACTGTCGTCCTTATTGGGTGTTCCTTCATTCAGATAAACATCCAATAATGATCAGATTTATGTGTCCCGTTACTTTCTCCAAAAAGTGATCTAAAGGAACGTGTGTTTTTATGGACTATATTTATTGTTAATTTAATAATAAATATAAATTTAATGCCCCAATATTTTTACCTGTCAAATGGATCAAAAGAAGTCATTTGGTAAGGCAATTCAGGTGATTAACAATTCAGACTGAAGCAAATTCCTAGCATAAAATCAGGATGACGAAGCATTACGTCTCTAGTATCAAGAGTAGGTTTCCCAGTTCAGTGAACAATCGATGCAGTCAGAAAAAAATTAATTGATGCCAAATTAAAGAAAGACAGCAAAGCACAGGAAAGGCGGTGGCAAATAACGTTTTTCCTAATGGTATAATTAAGTAGCTTAAATCTCTAAGCTTCTAAGGTCTTAGTAGAATCTGGCCCTGTTCTGTGATAGAGCAGAGAATGGAATTTAACAGTGTATGAAAATTTCAAAGGAGACAAACTACAGTTTTCCTGGTGCTCTTCTCATTACCTCTCTTATCTATTGTATCTATTACTATCTATATAATCTCTATAATACTTAAATTGTTTTTCCCTGCTGCTTATTTTCAGTGGTAGCAATTCACAAAGCAAAATCTCATGGTGTGTTGCAAAAATGAGATGGGTTTCCTGCCACTTGATAGCTGTATGACATTAAACAAGCCTTTGTTCCCTTAATTTATTAATCTATGTAATGAATACAATATAATGGGATCAAATGAGAAAATGTGCAGGAATTCAAACACTGAAACTCCACCAGGATGTTTTCACTTCTCACTGGAGGGTCTAATAGCCTAGTAGTGAAGCACCTGGGCTCTGGGGCCAGAATATTTTGCTTTAAATCTCACCTCAACCACTCACCGGCTTTTTGGCTTTGAACAGTTACTTAATATTATCTATAAAATGGGGATTATAATATGGTACATCTGGTTATTAGGAGGATGAAACCTTTAATGTATATAGGTGGGTATAAGAGTGCTGACACCTAGTAATCACTATGTGCAGAGTCAATGAGCCTACATGCTTATGATAATACATAGAAGAAACGCAGTCTCAGTATTGTTGGGATTTTAGCTTGTGTAATTTTCCCTCTGAATATTTTTGATTAAGACATATTAGAGAATTTTAGTTATAATAGATTTCCGAAATTATTATAGTTTTGTACCACTTTGTATTTGTATAGGAATAACCACACAAAAGTTTATGTTACTTTAGAGTGACACTTCAAAATTTAGACATCTCACTTGATATATTAAAAAAGTGAATTTGAGAGATGTGTTAATAGATGTACCACTGCATTGTGCTCAGAGCATGGATTTAGATCAGAAAGATCTAGGTTCCAGTGCCGACTATAGTAGCAGTTCTGTGACCTTGGACGAGTTATAACCTTTCCGTGCTTTTGTTCTTATTATACATAAGAATGGTGGTAAGGATTCTCACTTCACAGGAAAAGGAAAGCCCCTGGAGCACTCCGTCTATAATAGATACTCAATACGTGATAGTTTTGATTCATCCCTCTCTCTTGACTCTTCCTCTTTCCTAGCTAAGTGGCTTTTCTTAGATCCTGCAACTTGTTAGTACCTTTTATTAATTTACAAGTCGTTATTTATTTTGAACTAAATCTAAACTGAATCTTGAGGGCCACTTTGGGACATTTCCTTTTTGAACTCAACTTTGGGTTTCTTTTTTTCTTCTGCCAGTATTCTCTATACCAAAGGTAGCAAGAAGGTAAATCCTCAAAAGGACACCGCAGGAGCTTGTAAAGATTTAGAGAATGTAATTGAAAATAAATTGGTAAGAAAGAGAACAGTATTGCAGCTTAAAGAAAGAAACTTTCTCTCTATACATAAAACATAGAAGGAGAGAAAGCGCTTGGAACACTCCCATCTACATAATAGACACTAAATACATGTCTCTTATACTTTATTCCTGGTATGTTGGATCTTGAGTCTGATTGGCCAATCAGGAATGAACTATGGGTGTTTGAGTGGCCCTCATACTGCCTCAGTTTCCAGTCCTCCAGTGTTGGCTTAGGTTTAGAACCAGGAATCTTTCTTGCTTTGTTCTGCTAGTCAAAGTTCGTCTCCATCTCTATCATCATCGTCATCATTGTCATCATCAATCATTATTGTTTGTCATTTCCTTTGGTATTCCTCTGTTAGAGAAAATGCTGTAAGAAACAGCCATGATCTCCTATGGTATTGCCATTCCCTGTTACCTCCTATGACTCTGCATTCCTTACTCCTAAGAGCTAAATCCCTTGATGACCACCATTATGGATGTTTGCCTTTTCTAGGACTTTACCTAATCATAAGGGAAGCAGAGCAAGAGCAAGAAACAGAAAGAGAGAAAGAGAGAGAGGGAAAGGATGCACATTAGTTGTCATCCTCACTCCTCCTCAAAATCATATTCTTCAGACTATTCAGACTATAGATTAGCCCCTTGTAGTTCTGTTTCCTCTCCACATTTTCCTTGTCTCCTTCTCCTATCTGGTCTAGAAACACTTCCTCTTTCAAACCCAAGACAGTAGATGAGCTTCTAATTTCCCACATAATAACTACCATCATTTTTCCTTGGGTCTTCATTCTGTTCCTCAAACGTGCAGGTTGTTGGTGAGGATCTTATGGAGAATGGATTGATTTCCTGATGCTGAACACCACTCCCATCTTTGTTTAAGTGTACACTGCTCACCCCTACCCCCAAATCTGGAATTCCCTACTATTGGGAACTGGGCGTCTGATTGCATATTCTAGAAGAGACTTTATTTGTAATTTAGACTGAGATTATTTTCTGTTGAGAAATATGACCTGGCCTATTTAGATGCTTTAAGCCAACAGTTTTCCAAACCCTACCTCCTTTGGTCTTGGCATGCTCTTTTTCCTTATTGGTCCTGAGTTTCCAAAGTATTAGCATACTTCAAGTCTGGGCGCCGCTGATTATGACAGACTGCGCCTTCACTCCTCTTTCTAATAACATATTGATGTTTATGCCTTTGTCTTTATTTTTAACCACTTTATTAAGATATAATTTACCTACTATAACATTCACCCATTTAAGGTATACAAGTCAATAGTTTTTAGTATAGTTACAGAGTTGTGCAAGGATTGATAAATCTAATTTTAGAACATTTTCATTACTCCCAACAGGAACCTGTACCCATTGTCAGTCACTTTCCTCAACCCCCTGCCCTAGGCAACCGCTAATCTACTTTCTGTTTCTATAGATTTGTCTATTCTGGACATTTTATATAAGTGAAATCATACCATGTGGTCTTTTGTGACTGGGTTATTTGACTTAGCATAAACTCTTCAAGATTCATCCATGTTGTAGCATATATCAGTACTTTGTTACTTTTCATTGCCAAATAATATTTCGTTGTGTAGCTATATTCCGTTTTATTTGTTCATTGATCAATTGATGGACCTTGGGGTTGTTTCCATTTTTTGGCTATCATGAGTAGTGCTATTATGAACAGTCATGTATAAGTATTTATGTGGGCATATATTTTCTTTTTTCTTGAATATATACTGAGGAGAGGAATTGCTGGGGCATATGGTAATTCTATGACTAACATTTTAAGGAACCTTCAGGGAGTTTTCCAAAGTGGCTGCACCATTTTACAATCCTACTAGAAATGTGTGAAAGTTCTGTTTTCTCCACAGCCTCGTCAATGCTTGTTATTGTCTGTCTTTGTGATCATAGTGTGATCACACTCACACTAGTGAGTGTGAAGTGGTAGCTCATTGTGGTTTATTCACATTTCCCTGATGGTATTGAATATCTTGCATGTGCTTGTTGGCTATCTGTATATCTTCTTTGGAGAAATGTCTCTTCAGACCCTGTGCTCACTTTTTAATTGGATTGTGTTTTTACTATTGATTTTTAATAGTTCTTAAATATTCTAGATGCAAGAGCATCATCACATATATGGTTTGCAAAATTTTCTGCCATTCTCTATGTTGTCCTTTCACTTTCTTAATGGTATTTTTTGATTCAAAAAGTTTTTAATTTTGATGAAGTTCAATTTCTATATTTTTTCTTTTATTGTTTGTGCTTTTGTCATCATATTTAAGAAACCACTGTCTAATCCAAGGTAATGAAGATTTACTCTTATGTTTTCTTTTAAGAGTTTTATAGTTTTAGTTCTTACATTAGGGTGCATGATCCATTTTGAATTAATTTTTGCATATGATATGAACTGGTGGTCCAGCTTCCTTCTTTTGCGTATAAGTATCCAATTATTCCGGCACCATTTATTGAAACAACTATTCTTTCTCCATTGAGTTGTCTTGTCTCTTGTTGAAAATAAATTGACTATAAATTTAAGGGTTTCTTTTTGGACTTTAAATTCTATTCCATTGATCTCTATATTTATCCTTATGTCAGTAACACACCTTCTTGTAGCTTTTTAGTGAGTTTTGAAATTGGAAAGTGTGAGTTCTCCAACTTTGCTTTTCCTTTTAAAAATTTCTTTGGTTATTCTGGGACCTTTGCATTTTCATATGAATTTTAGGTTCATCTTGTCAACCTCTGCAAAAAACAGAGTTGGCATTTTGATAGGAATTACACTGAATTTATAGTTCAGTGTGGGGGAATATTGCCCTCATAACAATATTGTGTCTTTCAATCCATAACATGGAAAGTCTTTCCATTTATTAAAGTCTTCCCTAATTTCATTTTATTGTCCTTTTTTTGGGAGAAGATTAGCTCTGAGGTAACATCTGCCACCAAGCCTCTTCTTCTTGCTGAGGAAGACTGGCCCTGAGCTAACATCTGTGCCTATCTTCCTCTATTTTTATATGTGGGATGCCTGCCACAGCATGGCTTGACAAGCGGTGCGTAGGTCTGCACCTGGGATCTGAACCCGTGAACCCCAGGCCACCGCTGTGCCACTGGGCCAGCCCTCCTAATTTCTTTAATGATGTTTTGTGGATTTTAGTATAGAAGTCTTGTACTTCTTTTGTTAAATTTATTACTAAGTATTTTATTTTTTGACGCTATTATAAGTAGAAATGTTTCCTTAATTTTATTTTCAGATCATTTATTGCAAGTATATAAATATACAATTGACTTTGCATATTGATATTGCACCTTGCAACCTTGTTGATCTTGTTGTTGGCTTAATAGGTTTTTTGGTGAATTCTTTAGGATTTTTTTCTATACAAGATCATGTTCTCAAATAGAGATAGTTTTACTTTTTCCTTTCCAATCTGGATGCCTTTTACTTATATTTCTTTCTTAAATTATATGATTAGAACTTCTAGTACAATTTTGAATATAAGTGAAAGAGGACATACCTGTCTTGTTCTTGATCATAGGAAGAAAGCATTTAGTCTTTGACCATTAAGTAAGATCTTAGCTGTGGGTTTTCATAGATTCTCTTTATCAGGCTGAAGAATGTTTTTGTCTTTTTTGACTGAAATTGAATATCTCTGAGTATGTACTTCTCACAAATACAACAGTGAATAAAAATGCAAATGAAAGTTCAACTCACATTGAGGTAATAGGAGCTAGAGAAACGTGACAATTAGACCAAGGGTGATGTCATTTTCCTTGTGCATTATGCTTTTGAAGGAGGTGATATTGAAGAAAACTAGGTCTTCCTAGTAAGAGGATATTTTCATACTTAATATAGAAGGAGTCCTAGTCTACTAACTTATCTCTTAGAGATTCATGCCTCATGCCACTCAGTGTCCTGTGAATTCAGGTAATGTTCAGCGTTTAGTGTAAACTGTAATAACTCTAGAACATGTATGTGACAGTCATTTATCTTGGATATGAACGACCATTGCTATAAATTTATAAGCTATTTAGTGATATTTAACATCAAAGGTAGCCTTGTGCTTCATTTGGACTATGGAGGCCTTTGTGATATATTTAGTCATAAAGTCATTTTGATAGCAATAAAGAAACCAAGGGGCTCTTGCTGACTTGGGTATGCTATATGGAAAGCATTTTTGAATGGTTTATTTCTGCATTAGAGGAAAACACCAACCTTCTGGGGGTTGTCCACATTCCAGCATCTTGCATCTGTTGTATTTACGATAGAAACAAGGCAGAAAAAGAGAGTATTTAGTCATCTGCTGATTCCATTTGGTGCTAAATAAGTACTTTTCTCCAGAGTGTAAGAATGTTAATTTATTTTATGTACCAGAGTGGATTGCAGCCATTCCTAGAGACATGAGTATTTAAATAGGCAAAAACTAAACAGTGAATACTCTGCATGTAGATGAGTCGTGCTCGATTTATAGTTGTTAAGTAAGGCAAAGTCTTTGTTAATTAGGTATCTGGATTTTTAAGTACAGTTTACCTTCTAATAGGCAGGCATACACAGCTGACCTTTTAACTACAGCCACTATGTTTTAAGTTCAGAAGCTTTCTATACACATTCTGGTAAGCCTTAAAAACGACCTAAAGTAAAACCCACAAGTAAATCCTAAGATAAACAGGTGCACTTGTTCTAAGATCTGTCTCTGATATGAGAGATAAAAGGGAGCAGGAAGTTTTGTGCTATCTATTTCTGTGCCTTTTATCTGTCTTCTCAGGTATAATTAGACAATTTTCTGGTATTTTATTTCCATATGTGTGGGATAAGTTTTTGTATGTGAGATCAGTAAGATGTTTCAAATAGTTAATTGCAAATTTTTAATTTGGGTTGGTGTTAATTAATTAATTCATTAAATAAATATTTATAAAGTACCTTTCATGAGACCTCATGGAGCTTACATTCCATTGGAAAAGACAGAAAACAAACACGATAAATAACTATAACATAGGCTATGTTAGTGGTCGATACTAAGAAGAAAGTAAAGCAGGGAAAGAGGATATGGCATATTGAAAGTGGAATTGTTGGTTGAACTTTTAGATAGGGTGACCAAAGGAGGTCTCACTGAAAAGTTGATTTTTTGAGTAAAAATTCAAAAGAAGTGGGAGAGTGAGCCAGTCATGTGTCTAGAAGAGCATGCCAGCAATGGGATGGCCTAATGTAGGGACATGTCTGGCTTTTAGAGAAATAGCAAGGAGGTCCATGTGGCTGGATCACAGTGAGTGAAAAGAGTAGTAGGTATGAGGTCAGAGAGATATGTAGGATGGTTTGAGCAAAGCAGTGGCATGATGATTTGCTAGAGGTGATAAGAGGTCAAATTCTGGATAAATGAGAGTAAAACTGATAGGATTTGTTGACAGACCAGACATGAGATTCAAGAGAAAGAGAAGTAAAGGATCAAGGTTTTCGGTCTGGACAACTGGAAAAATTGCCTTTTATTGAACTCGTGAAGACTATGGGAATAGCTGGTTGAGGGACACTATCAAGATCTTGGGTTTTGATATATTCTGTTTGAGATGCCTATTGGAGAGACAACTGACTTTTACATCATTTTTGGGGGCTTTTGTTTACCTGGGGCATTTCTAAATGCTCATCTGGCTCTCTTTCTTAACCTTCCCATGCTTTCCCTTATAATTCCTATAGGAATTCCGATCTATTCCACCAATGTTAGTCCATTTTATTTATTTTAGCATATTATTTTGTAACAGTTTCCAGAGAGCAGAGGATTTCAGAGCGAATGCTTCTTTTTACTTTATATTTTCTCACAGCTCTTAGTTCAATTCTACTGTACAAACGCTTGTTGAAATCAGTATCCCAGAATACTCAAAACTTTGCAAGATTATTAACCTAAGTTATTTCTGTTTTCCTCAGTCAGATGGATCTGTTAATGTAGGGAGCACTAACTTAACTTTATGAAAAGCATGTCAAACACGGGACATCTTTACCTATATTCTGTTCAAGATCTTGCTTCCCACTGGAGAATGTGTTTAGAAATCAGATATTTTCTAGAACAGCCTGAGATACATAGCAATAAGCACTGAATAACATACTTGCATATAAGTGCTAAAAACTGTCATCATTAGCTTTTTCGAGGAGGCCTAGGCCAGAACGCTTTGAAGACCAGCTCTCAGGCAGATCCAGTTAGCCTAACTGGGAACACAATTAATGAAGCACATTTCCATTCTAGACTGAGCATATCTTAGCTTTTTGTAGTTGTGATTTCCTTTCCAAAAAGAAATTTTATTTCATGGAAAAGTAAATTATTTTATGGCAGTAACCCTCAAAGCTTTCTGATGTCTTTAAAGTGGTGAGAGGTGTTAATTCATTGGTCTGTGCCAGCTCTTATACAAGGCCCAGGAGATGAAAGAATTAAGACATGGTTTTGACCCTAATAAAAACTCATAATTCAGTGAAGGACATGGAAGTGTCAATGAATAACTATAGCAAAGGGTAATGGTTTAATACATGCTAGATTAGTGCTATGTAAGCACTAATCTGTACAAGCACTGTTGGAGCACATGAGTGCATCTGTGGGTGACAGAACGTGGGAATCCAAGATGTCTTGAAGGATAAATAGATATTTACCAGGAGATGCAGGTGGGAGACTGCACAATAGCTCATGCAAAGGCATCTGTAGAAGCTCATGTGATTCTATGTGGCTGGAGAAAAGGGTGCCTGTGAAAGAAGTGGTGGAAAGTGAGGCAGGAGAGGGAAGCTGGAGTCAGATCCTGTTGTCTATAATAAGCAACATGAGCTTTAGTATGTGTGGATTAACAGTTGCTTGAAAACCTTAAATTGGGGAATAATGATTGTATTTGAAATTTAGAGAGACTCCTCTGATGGTATTATAGAGAAAAGATTGTAGAAGTCAAAAAGCTCTGTCTCTTGCCAAATATTTCTCTAATTTGTTCTCTCCACCTTGTATTCACAACCATTTTCTTAGTTTTATCTCTAATTATTTCTCCTCTAGACTAGTACTAGTAGTGAGGGCAAAAACAAAGGTACATATTAGAGAAATATTTAATTAGTAGAGTAAGAGATCTTACCTAGTGGTGGGGATGAGGGAATAGCAGAGTCAAGGATATTCCTCAGATTTCTTATTAGCTGGATACTGGGGCCATTCAATCTGAGAATGTGGGAGAAGGGGCATATTTGGGTGAGGGGAGTGTAAGAAGGACAATAAGTTCAATTTCAGACAGGTTTATTTTGAGATCCAACTTGAGTTAATGCATATGGAGCTCAGAAAAGAGGTAAATACCTGTGAATTTAAATTTAATATTCACTGTCATCTAAGAAGACAGGGAAAACATTTTAAGGAGGGAATATGGCTGATAGTTTGCTTCATAGAGGGAGGTCAAGTAGGAAAATGCTGGAAAAATATTTCACATTAAATCATTTAACCTCATGAATACCCTGTAAGTTAAGAATTATTATTCTCATTTTGTAACTGAAGTAAAATTAGTTTTTCTACTCAAAACCTCCTGTTATTGGATGTTTTTGTGTTGGGATTCCAACCCCAGTGCTCATGCTATTTCCTTTATAATGAGGCAGACTACCTACCTGGAAGTTGCTCAGCCTTTGCCTCACTCCTCTTCCCTTAGTGTAGGCTTCTCAAATCCAGGACGAGCATTTTCTATCTTTCCAACCTCTTCCAAGGTCAGACATGAAGGGTAAGAATGTAAAGCATGGAGATGCATTCATAAGGCTCCCACAAACGTCTGTGCTAGTACTTTAGAGCAGAGATCAGGGGTTCTTTTTGTTTGGCCAGTTTGAATGTTTTTCAATGGGGCAGCTACTCTAGTGCGCCAGGGCCTCACCACCCCCTGTTGACTTACATCTGGCCTATTCATCCTTTCTGCTTAGAATAAACATCAGTTCATAGCCTTAGCTTAAATTCACACCGTACAGCAGGTGTTTCAAGCATGTTGAATTAAACTAAAAAGCCAAACAGTTTTTTCCTACGAGAAAAGCAACTATTAAGCTATCATTACTAAAATGTCATGTTTAGAGTGTTTCCTTTATCAAAGGTAAATTGAAAAAGTCAAGATGATACTTACTAATTTCACTCTTTTTCCATATATCTCTGACTTCTATTTTTGAGCAATCTAAGTGACCTTATGGATCACTCTTTAATTTCTAGTCTTATAGTTTTGGCCTGAGGTTTTCTTATCAGTCTTATTCTGAAACTGAATTAAGGAAGATGTTTTTAATCTGAATTGTAATACAATGATTCATCAGGCAGATGTGCCTGAAATATATATTCTCTGTTGGGCCACCAGAGAACAGCAGGGTTATAGCAAAGTTTCTGGGGGAGGAAGACAAATCCTTTACCTTCTAGGTCCTTCTGGCTGGGCTATGAATTAAATTGACATGAGACAGAATGACAAGAAAAAATCAAAAAAAGCTTTATAACATTGTATACATGGGAGAAACCCAGGAAAACTGGGTAACTCTCAAAATGGCCGAGGCTGGCAGCTTAAATGCCATCTTCAGCTAAAGACAAAAGAGATGTTAGGGGTAGGAGGAGTTAGTTATGGGAGATCACCAGAAAAGCACAGTAAACAAGAGTAAGGTTATTATGCAGATTTGAGTCCTTGCCTTTCTGCACTGATAAACGTTTCTAGAGATAAGGTCACCCCCTTCCTTCCTGGAACAGAGAGGGAGACATCTTTACAAATGGAGGTCTCCCTTACAAAAGTGAATGTCTCTTACAAAGGGTAGCTTCTACTTGGTTTTCAGAGCTTTTCCCATGTCTGATGTTTTTAAAAAAATAACCAGCCAGAAATAATCCTCATGCCAAAGAGAAACATCTTGAGGTGGCAAATTCTGCTTCCCTACAAGTCGTTTGACAGACTTTGGGAGCAGATGATGAAGTTACTGACAACAAATACAAATAGTGTTGGGTAGAAATAGTGTTGAGACAGGAGCCAATTCTGGAGCCTATTCATAGCTGGGCCATTAAATGAAAAAGTGAATAGAGAGTGTTTGAGTATAGGAAGCATTATAGTTCTTCCGTAAATGTTGGCTTTCTTAAAAATAATCACCACCCCGTCACTTTTTACTAATCTTGTGTGTCTTTGAACAAATTTTCTTTTCCTCTTTTAACAATTAGGGATAATAAAACTTTTCATGTCTCCTCATGGAATTCTTTGTGAAAGAATTACTGGAAACGTGTTAAACAGGATAAACCACTACATGAATGTAAGGGGTTAGCAACTAGGAAGTTGCATCAACACCCCTGGACTTGGATTCCATTTGGACTAAGTGATGCCGTTTGCTCCCTGAGATGCAACAGAGTATTTGAAAAATGGTGGTCTCATAAGTGAGTCACAGAAGCTTAAGTGGGAAGGAATTGTAAAGATAATGATATTTGTTGATCTTTGACTAGGTGTTAAAATCCAACTTAACTCTCATAGATGTTAATTAATCAATACTTTTGAGGAAGAGTTTTCCAACTTAGGGATATTTGAATTTTATTAGATCAAGTGATGAAATATACACACAAATGGAAGGAAAGCATGAAGTACAGTACCTGGATCTTGCTGAAGTAGCTCATTGGTTTTCTATTTATTCCCTTTACTTTAATGTTATGGTAGATGACATCAGATGGAATTTATTTTTTAGATATAAATTCTAGGCAAACAATACACAGATGTAACACATATTGCATTTTCTTCAGATGGATAGAAAATGAACATAGTGCGATTCTGAACTTTATATGTACATTTTCTTGACTGACGTGGCAGTCTGCATTAGAATTAAGTAATAATATTTTCCTAGGAGGTTTCTTTGGAGTTATTAATATTCACTTTGGTGTATTTCAACTACCCAAGGTATGCATTAATGGCCCAGGATGCATACCTTGGGGATATATTAATACTATTATTATATGGTTTCTCAGATTTCTATTTGCATTTGAAGAATTCTTTTATTGTCTCCTTTATTGAATCTGTCCTGTTAATATGAAATAGAAAATGGGAAATAAGGATAGAAAAGCAGCAAAGGCCTCTCTCTGCTGCTTAATAATGTTTTGACTGTAAAATCTTGCACTTTTTCAATCTTTATTTTTTTCTCAATACTTTCTTTTTATCTCTGTAGTCTGCTCTTGTTTCCCCATCTTTTATCCCTCAGCTGAGTTAAGGCTAAGCATTCCATTTCCTAATTTACGTTGGAGAAAGCATTTACATTAGCAAGGGTTTGTCCTATTTTGTTTCTGGGAGAACATGAAGCTGCCCGGTGACCAGTGAAGCAGATAGCAGGAGTATCTTGACTGAGAGAGGACGGGGGATAGAAGCCAACCGAGAATGGGGTCCGAATGGCAAAGCATCCATGGGCTTTTCTGCTGCACATCTTCTCAGTTTCAAGAACACAAAACTGCTCTTTATAAGCTCTCTTCCTTCCCCTGCCAGAGTGGTTTTCTCAGCTCCCAAAACTTCGTTTAAACACCTGGAAGATAAACTCAAGAATTTGCCCGTAGTTTTGCTTCGTTGAGCTGAGTATCTGCTGAGCTATTACACTTGCGCAGGAATGCAGCTTAGTAAGTTTTCTCAGATTCTCCGAAATGAGGGTGTGTTCAAGGGTGCATGGAATCACTTGCTATGAAAATCCTTTAGCCTTGCCCTTTTCAACGGCCAGGCTGTGGGATCTTTCTCTTATTTTATTTTTCAAACATTTAGATTTCTTTTTCTCTCTCTCTTTTTTTTTTTTTTTTAGCAAAAGCCCTCAAAGTTGGTAGAAGATGCTTGCAAATGGACTACATCTCAAATTTTCTCATCCTTCCCTTAATATCATGGGAAATGTGACACCAGGGCAAGTCTATGGCTTATTTATAACAGTGTCCTTTGTCTAAAGATGTGACAGATTGTGAATATTTGCTTAGCTTTACTAACATTTCGTTTTGTTTCATTTTGTGTAAACTTTTTAATTGAAGGATAAAATATATTCTGTAAAATGCACAGCTTATAAGCTTACAGTTCAATGAATTTTTCCAAGCTGAACACGGTCATGCAACCAGCACCCAGAGGAAGAAACAGAAAGTTACCACAATCCAAAAGATCCTTTATGTCCCTTTCTAGTCTCTAATCACGCCTCAAGAGTAACCACTATTCTGATTTCTAAAACCGTAGATTAATTTTGCCTGAGCCTGAATCTTTTATGGGTCAAATCAAACCGTATACACTCTTTTGTATCTGGCATTTTTCATTCCATATTTCATATTGTCACATGTAGCTACATTTTGTTCATTCTCATTAAGTTGTTTCCAGTTTGAGGCTATTGTGAGAGTGCTTCTGTGAACATTTGCTGGGTCATGGGGTATATACACAGTAGATACTATCAAATAATTTACCAAAGTAGTTGTACCAATGTCTTCACTAACATTTAATGGAAAGATAGGTATAGTTTAATTTTACTCTTTAGCTTTCTGTGGCATTGTCATGCATAAATTTGTCCAAACTTCCTGGATTATGTATATTTTTCATAAATTTGATTTCTTGGAGTAATCATATCCAAAGTTTCATATCCTTTCTGAGCTTAATTTCCTCTTATTTATTTCTTATTAATTTCTGTATTTGTTTCTTCAAAAAAATTTATTAAACTCCTACTATGTGCCATATACTACTAGATAATGGGATACAAAATAAGTAAGCTATAATGCTTGATTCAAGGGAATTATAATGAAGTGAAGGAGACAGCAATATGAACAGATATATTTTTAATTTATTCCAGTCAAATTTAAAAATCTACTTCCTCAATGTATTACTCCTTGATTTAGTAAAGTAGTCCATTAACAATTTGTCAAATTCATTCATGAATTTTAGATTTTTTTATCATGTGTCCTCCAATAAAAATTTCCAATTTTCAAGGCGAACAGACCCCGTATTTTTAACTCCCTGATACAGAAGTTAACTTGTTTTCCCAAATTGCTTAAAAAAATTTCTTTGATTCTCTTTTCTTAAAGCATGATGACTATAATTACCCACTGTAATTATCCACAGGTCGTAAACTTTAGGGTGTGCATGTGTTTTTTGATTGCTTGTTTGTTTTTTTTGAGTTCAGTATTTTCCAATGTCCTTCTTGGTGATTTACAATATATATTTGGCCTTTTGGGCTAGCACATAAAATTACCATGTTTACATCCTCAAGAAACAATTTATGGGGCTGACCCCGCGGCCGAGTGGTTAAGTTCGCGCGCTCCGCTGCAGGCGGCCCAGTGTTTCGTTGGTTCGAATCCTGGGCGCGGACATGGCACTGCTCATCAAACCACGCTGAGGCAGCGTCCCACATGCCACAACTAGAAGGACCCACAACGAAGAATACACAACTATGTACCGGGGGGCTTTGGGGAGAAAAAGGAAAAATAAAATCTTTAAAAAAAAAAAAAAAAAAAGAAACAATTTATGATGACTCCCAGTTCTCCTTATTGTGACATTCATCCTGGGTGAAGTCGCTGTAAACTTCATGCACATGGCTTTAGCTCCCAGCTCTAAGGTGGTGATTCACAGATCTCTGTTTCTAGCCCACACTCTACTCTGAATTCTAGATCCATGTATAGTATATTTTCATTTGGATATTCTGGTGGCATCTCACATTTGGCAGATAACAAAATATACTTTACCTTTCTCTTCCCAACACATTATTCATTCTGTATTCTCCCTCTTGGTGAATTCATCACTGTGTACATAATTGCCAAAACAATTTTCTAGATGCTTCTAAATACCTTCCCCCCTCCCTTAAATATCACAAAGTCTCACCATTTTTACCTCCTAGGTATTCCTGAATCCATCCTACTACAGCTTAGCAATAGCGTTCAGTGTTCAGGCACTCCTTGTCTCTCCCCTGGATTAATTGCCTGGTCTCCTGGACTGCAATTTTATTCTAACTACTCAAAAGACCATTGCTAGAGCAATCTTTGAAAATGCACACCTGAGCTCGTTGCTCTCACAGTTCTTTAGCATAGCATGTGAGGTATCTCCTGCT